>NW_028145432.1:182500-535000 GCF_977016875.1 Pavona decussata | reverse complement strand
CCTTTCCTATTTGCAATCTCTACTAGCTTCAGTGTACCCCTGCAAAAGCGAAACAAGAAAAATAACACAGTAAATATAGAAATGGGGCTCACTTATTTATAAGTAAGTCACTGCAACTGAATAACGTTGGAGTGGAATCTCGATGTAACGAGGTGCCAAGTGCTAAATGTGTTCCTTATATCGGGGTTTGTTATAAATGAAGCCACGTTATAACAAATTTGTGGCAAAATGAGCAAAATCGTCCTTGTCTCGGAGTTGGCTAGTAATTAATTTAATAAGGTGTATGAAACGTATAAAACTTCGTAGATGTTACTATCATGCCATCAAGCAACAATTTTTTAAAATAACTGTCAAACTTCTCGCACGCTGATTGGCTCGTAGCTATTGTCTATAAGAGTACAGACAATAAAAATGACGTCAGGTGTAACGCGTACGCTTACTCGACGAAAAATAAACCCAATTCGACTTATACTTTTTCCATGTTGTTGTAAAAAAAAAAGAGAACAAATCGACGCCAGTTTTTTTGGTCTATACTTTCATAGACCATAAATTAACACCATAAAAAGTTCAAAACTTGGCAGTAAAACCACTCGTCCGCGGCTCGTGGTATCACTTGAGTTTTAAACATTTTGTGACGTTATTTCGTGGCCTTTAAGAGTATAGACCATAGAAAACTGCTCAGCTGTCGACTCGTTTAAGCAGAAGGCTGTTAACAGTAACCTAACGTCTTCTACGATGGAATCTGGCAGGATTTCGAGAATTTCGATCACTGTTGGTCTATAATGCATACAAGTTAAGTCGCGCGTTAGTTTTTAATCCGGAGTAATTCACGTTCGTTATAACGGCGGGAGTTCGTTATATCGAGGTGCTGTTTCATCCATTTCACTGTAACTTTGGCCAGCCGAAAGAATATTGTTCGTTACATAGGTGTGTTATATCGGGTTTCCACTGTATTTCTATTGATTGCATAAGCCATGCAAAGTGGAGTTTTCCCCGGCACTCATTTAACAATGCTGATGCTTGAGATAGCGACACAACGGGGTCATACCGCGGCCAAACGCGGAACAGTTAAGGCCTCTTCCGATTTCCAAAGCGTTTAAATTTATATTAGTGCAAACGATATTTCAAGCTGACAAAACTAGTGGACAACTGTAAATATTTAACTTGTGCACGGGTATTCAACGCAAGATTATCTTTACCGAAAAACAAAAGAAACATGCATACATACAAAGGTTTGGTTGAAGCGAAATTTGTCGCATTTGTTTGTTTGTTTGTTTGTTTGTTTGCAAATGGTTAGTGGGAACGGTAAACTGACACGTTTGGTTGTTGAGAACTTTGGAATATAGTTCTTTCGACCTGCGGGTCTAAGCCCCTCACTGCCTGGAATAATGTCTTACCCTTTCATGAAGTAGTTGAACCTGATGCACATGGTGCCGTGATCACTGTCGTGATTGGCTAAGACCAGTTCAAAGGGGATCAACAGTTGCGCCCTGCCGCTGCTACTCTCGGTCACAAGGAAACTTCCTGTTGAAATTTAAGCTGATTAGCAAAGAATATTGAAACTGTTAGTTTACCGCTTATATCTATCAAATGACGGAGTATTTTGCTTTAAGCGCTGATTCAAACTAATTTTGAATCGTAACGGTACCTGAAATTTTCTCGGAGTGTGCTTACGGCAAACACGAAAGGAGATAAAGCCACGTGGGACCGTGATCATAATAAGCATTGTTTCCCGATTAGTAAGCATTGATTGATTGATTGATTGATTGTTTGATTGATTGATTGATTGATTGATTGATTGATTGATTATTTGTTTGATTTATTGATTTATTGATTTATTGATTTATTGATTTATTGATTGATTGATTGATTGTTTGGTTGATTGATTGATTGATTGATTGATTGATTGATTGATTGATTGATTGATTGATTGATTGATTGATTGATTGATTGATTGATTGATTGATTGATTGATTGATTGGTACTTCGCTATCGTTTTCACGTTCGTCTACGATGTGACAATTTGGGTTTGTCCCTTTGGCCAAAACAATTCAACTAACGTCTGTAAAGCGATAAAGATCAATATTCTGCTTACCGCTACCCCCGGCGCCACTGCTAGGTCCTCCATTAACGCTGCTTTGCACGTTAAAGTTCATATCATCATCAAATGGTACATTATGCCAATCACACGTGTCCTTGTCAAATGAACACGCTTTCACCTTGCTGCTTGCACCACTCACTACAACAAAAGGTAAATAATTACATTATTGTAACTTTCTTTAGTTTTACGTTGCGTTGTCATTTAAATAGTCCTGTAATTGTTTTTGTTTAGTCAACCGGTTCAAAACTGTGCGGCACGCCTTATAGTGAAAGGAAAAATACGACCACATCACCCCGATACAAAAAGATCTCCTTGGCTCCCAGTTGATCAACGTACTGTTTTTTAAATTTTGCTATTTACTTATAAGCCTTATGGCTTCCATTTTAAAATTCTTTTGTTTGTATTCAAATTAGGGTTTCTTGCCTCGTTCAAGGTAAAATATTCTTTTGAGTGTTGTTTAAGAAAAAGGCAAGAAGGGCTAATTTGAATGCGAACAAAAGAATATTAAAATGGCAGCCATTTTGAAATAAGGCCTATTAAGCTCTTCGCAACTTAGTTAATAACATTTAGTTGAGGACGGCGCCTACTAATATCGAGGCATTTTTGTGCGATTTATTACTATGCGGGAAAAGCAGATCTTAGCAAGGCCTATTGGAATCCAAAAAGAAAATTGGGGGTAACAACGCATTTTTCAGAGATAATTAAGCAACAATATCTCTAAAAAGCGCCAAAATATAAAGCGATGTATGGGATTTTTTCCTAAATTGAAGCTTAATTTTCTCTGAAAAATGCATGGCTACCCCCAATTTTCTTTTGAGATACCAAAGGCATTTGCTAAGTTCTGCTTTTTCCGTATAGTATTAAACCGCACAAATATATTCCTGTATTAAAAGGCACCACCCATAGGAAACCCGAGTATCTCGCGATGCGCAGAACATATGCGCAGTAACAATAGTAGGCACCGTCCTTAATATACATAACATTTGGTCAATATACATGACATTTAGTTAACATTTAGTTAACATACAAGACGTTCTTTCAATTTATATTCCTGCACACAACATTCAAGACTGTCAGTACTTCTTTCTCTAATTTGAAGAGTTATGGAGGCAGAGCGTTCTCTGCCGTCTGTGCTCCTATATTATGGAACTCATTACCCATTGAATTAAGGAACTGTACTTCAGTTGTTAATTTAAAAAAAAAATTCAAAATGTTTCTTTTAAACAAACATTTAGGTAATATCTAGTTAATTTTCATATGTTTGAACAATTTTTTGTGGATTTTTTTTAGCACCCTTGTTTTTGTAATGAATTTTAATTTTTCCCACTTTTGTAAAGCGCACTAAAACACTTTGGGATTAAGGCGCTGTATAAATTGTCATTGAAATTTTAATTATAATGAGAACAAAAATACCCTTAATTGTTATTGGCCAATCGGGAAAAAACCAAACCAACATCGACTGTATTGAATAATGTCTTGATACATTTTACGATTTCATAGTTTTTGACAACCTTTGGCGTGTCTTATTTGGCGGGAGGAGTGCAGTTTCTTTGATCGAGTTCTAAGGTTAATGTCCTGAGTGTATGACTCACTATTAATACGACTAAGACAGTATAAAGTTAAAATAATTGACAATTATTGCACGAGCGCGCGTTGAATATGAGATAATAGATAGCAAAAGCTTGTTGCGCCGAGGTGGCTATAATCATTTCATATCCAACAAGCGTACGTGAATCAAGAAATATTGCTAGATCTTACTGATTTCGTTTTGCAAGAACAACCAGGAGACAATTTAATGTGTCTGTATTTCTCGGGCATGGTATAATGACTCATACACCATGGCCGCTAAGCCAATCATATCCTTGGAATATCAATATATAATGATACAGTTTTTAATAACATTATAAAAAACAGCAAACATGACCAAAAAGCAAATTTGTGAAAGTGTCACGTGAGATAGCTAGACGTCTTCTATAGCAAAGGCATCATAGTTCAGGTTTTACCCTATTTAGTTAAATCACACGCTATTTACGGAAAAAATACACCCACAGTCCTAGCTCAGTTATTTTCGTTAAAGGAAAGACCTAATGTTTTGCATTTTGTTAAACTGTGATAAGTACCATAAGCATAAGTCGATTTGAGACGCATTTTTAAATCATGACCACCGTCATTTTTAATTTATCAATTTCATACTTAGAAAAACAATTTCGTATTTAGAAAAATTGGCTGCATGGCTCCGCTATACCTCATTTGTGGCTATTCCAGACAACCAGTAATCTAATTTTAATTAATTTCTTAAAATACTATTAGTCGTACCAACAACAAAATTCTCGTTTGTGATTTGTTCCCCGCGAGCTTATTAGTTACGTAATTGGAGCGTGAATAATGTGAGTATCCAATTACAGGAATTCAGTTTGAACTTCAATTGGACACCTACATCATTCATGCGTCAATTACGTGCATTTAAATGGTTTTCTTGCTGTCCCAGAACTGTTTTGTAAAATTGATTGAATAAATTGCTGACATTTTCACTAAAAAGAATTTCTCTCAGACTTCCTAACCTCGAATTTTTGTCATTAATAAGATGAATTGTTAATCGGACTTCCCGTCGTACAATTCACAGGTAATTGTGCCCGTACTCTCAAATCGCTCAAATTGCTCGCCCGATTATATTACTCCCTGAATTGCACTCCACTCAGTCCTATTACCATTACTAGTTATTGTAAAACAAGAGTACAAATAAAGGTGGTTATTGTTGTTGTTGCTGTTGTTGTCTTTTCGTACCACTACAGCTCCCACTGCCTCCTCCTCCTCCTCCTCCTCCTCCTCCTCCTCCACCACCACCACTGCCACCTCCACCGCAAAAGCCACAAGTCTTCCCACAATTAGATTTCATGTAGCTGTGCCATTGGCTCGACTGGTCGCAAAATCCGGACGCCTTCCACCCAGGACAATGCTGACTTTTGTCTTTGCAGTCTGTATTGTAAAAGGAGATGCAAAGTTAGTGACAGCGTGTAGAGTAAACTGCGATGATCGCTACCTTAAATGAGAGAGAACAAGTTTTTATTGAACTAATTCTGATTTGTTCATGCCGCACAAACGCAGTACTATTTTGTATTTATTGTAATTTTGAAGCGACCCCTCTATATAAGCCCGATGGTTTCTTGAGAAAGGGAAGAAAGGGAAAAGATTCTGCAGAGATATTTCCATCCAATGAATATTGATGAACATTGAAGTTAAAATTTGATCCGGCAATGAAAGGAAAACTTTTCCGATCCATGCAAATTTTGCTCCAACAAAGTATGCCTGACGGCATTTATACTATGTTTTCCACTGTTGCCTGGCAACAATGCGGACATCTTCAACGAAATATATATATGTAGTATACATATATTTTTCGCTCAAATTCGCGCGGCTTAGCTCGGCTCGGCCCGACAAATTTATTAACCTCGCTACGCTCGGACCTCGCAAGGAATAAAAAAGACTGTGCGTAGAGTAAACTGCGATGATCGCTACCTTGAATGACTGAGCACATCTAGATACAACAGAAATACAGAGGCAAGAGTTTTTTTGGAGGGTCTTTAATGAGGTTATGATCAGCTGTCAAACGGCCTTTATATATCGTACTTTCCAAGGGCATCACGAAAGGAACTCCAAAACGACTTCCATATAAAAGTGTGGGAGGGGGGGGGGGGGTTCGTCGTACCTTTAAGGGAGCATAACAATGTTGGCATGTGAGCATTTTTCCCCAAATCGAAGCTTAATTATCTCTAAAAAAAAAAATAGTTTGGGGGGGGGGGGGGGGGTCACCCCAATTTTCTTTTTTTATTCTAATAGCCTTGCTCAGATCTGTTTTTCTCGCATGGTCATAAATCGCGCGAAAATACTTTTGTCTTGGAAGGCACCTTACATAAGAAAGTAGAACATATATGCGCAGTAGCAAAGGGTGCAGCATCCCGACCAATCTCGTTCACAGAGGCTGCGATGCTTTTTGGTCAGCACCAACGTTTTGCATGGGTAGGTACGTGGTGTAACCATCATATAGTGGTTTGGCATGGCTGAAATAGGTGTGTAGCTATTCTTAGCCATGCACGGGTATACACTACTGGTGTTCATTGTATCTACGTTGGCTGTTCCGCTGGACAAGGGTACCGAAGCCTCAGGGGGCGAGGTTGACATCGTCCTTAAATGGTCTTCAACTATCACTTCAAGAGCCTCTGTCTCAAATAAGTAAATAATCGGTACATAGTGCTAGCTCAATGGTCACGAGCCAGTTCTTATTGGCTTGTTGTTTTATTAAAATTAAAACTTCGTTGTTGTTTTTTTTTGTTTGTTTGTTTCACGAAAATCATTTGAAACTGCCGGATTGTCAAATCGTCAGGGTAAATAGAACACAAATCGTGAACTGACCTTGATGAACTACAATCGGTTAAACCATAATGTTTAGGCCAGAACCTGTTTCTGTTTTCAGGGAGGCGGCGTGGCATAGTGCTAGAGGTTAGGGCGCCAGACTCGTAATCCGGAGGCCCTCGGTTCAAGTCCCGCTCTGACCACTTGGATTTGTTTCATGGTAACCCCGTTTTCAAATCCAAGGCCACGCTTTGTAAATAGCCAACTGGTTTGCCTCCCACAAGTTGGGATTCTTAACAAATATTATGTTCATTTTGTATATTTATTTCACTGATTTATAGTGACCCCCAATTAGCACAATAGTGCTAAATACTTCTACGCTTAGTATTATTATTATTATTATTATTATTATTATTATTATTATTGTTATTATTATTATTATTATTATTACTATTATTATTATTACTATTATTATTATTATTATTATTATTATTATTATTATTATTATTATTTTACAGAAACGCAGAAGTGATTCTCACCTGGTGGTTGCGTGGGTCCACCTTGAAAGGAAAGAAGTACGTAAGAAAAGTCTCAATATAAAACATAAAAGTAAAGCTTAACCCCTCTAATATCAACGAACAAATTCTCCTATCTTGTCCCTATAGTTTTGTCATAAAAGTGCTGTGGAGAAGTTATTAAATTATCAAGAAAATACACCTCGGGTGATCATATCCTAAATTCTCGTAACCTCAGGGGTTGAATAAGCATTGACATTACAAGGAGAAATTTGATGTTGATCACTGTCAGGGCTTTAAGGGTTAAAAGGCGAAGTATCAATTGTAATTCTAGAACATCAAGAAAGAGAAATCAACTGAAGGAACAATCAATGCATGCGTGCTCTATTGCATTTTGAAAACAAAAACGCGACTGAGAACTTGAACACAGTTAGCCTAACTTTTTTCAAGTTGCAGTCCATTCTAACCTAGTCCATCTGTGGCCAGAGACACAGTATACTGAAGTGATAATTTACAACAAATTTGAGCAATATCTATAAGTTTCTGTTGATCAAAAAAACGTTTTGGAGTTTTCAAATAACACCAAATTCCCGTGATACTTCCTCTTTAACAGTGTAACTATTGCAAGAGACATTTTGTTGTGCAAGTTGCTCCATAGGAACACAGAACAATCGGAATCTTTTTATACTTCTCTCAGAGTGACTAACTAGATGTTCTTTTACAGCGTGATTACATCAGAACAGTTAAGACCTAGAATGTTATGTTCTATTATTGATTTTCCTCGCCGAAAAAAAAGCGAGACGAATGTCGAATCGGACCGACTGTTATCATCTGTTTCAATTTGGCTAAAATCGGTGGATATTCCGCAAGTTTAGCGGGATATAATTGTTTTATTATTCAACACATTGATAACACAGTTTTATCGTAGCAAAGCTGGAGACGATCTTTATTTGCCATTTTTTCTCCCCCTTCCCTCTGTTGACTACGGACGACGAATATTCAGTGCCCATGACCATATTTGGGCAGTGCTACAGTGTGTTGAATAATAAAAAAACTCCTGTCCGATTTTATACCACATGACATATTTCGGCCAATGAAAGCGCGTGGAAATTAATCGATGGCTCATAACAACTGATGACTCGTGCGGCTCAAACCAAACAGAAAGCGCGAAATTCCATAACTGAGGTATATTTTCTAATAAAAGTACTTACTGCAGTAGCCACATTTTCTCGGACAGTTTGTCTTCATGTAATCCTTGTAACTTTGACAATAGTTGTCTGGCCATTGCGCACAGTAATCAAGCAAGTCTTTACAGCCGCCTAAACAGAAAGCAATAACCAGCGTCAAGGTTAATATCTTGAGAGATTAATCCATCCAAAGATGGCGACTGGTATATTTACTCCTAATTCTTAGCGTACGAAAACCCTAAAAACGCTTCTAAAAACGCACAGAAAAGTTTTAACATAACTTCAAACCTAGCAGGGACGAATTTTGCCATAAAATATACTTTTTATGTGTCTATTGGCTGTGTTAGGTTCGCAAAGTATTGTGGTAAAATGTACCGCCGCCAACTTTTTCCGTGCGGTGGATTATGTAATATTTAAAACACGAGCAGCGGTGTTTTATCGGGATTTAAAACCACGAGGCGCAGCCGAGTGGTTTTAGACCCAATGAAACACGTGCTGCGAATATTTTGAACGGCTTTAAAAACATTCCTGGAAAAGCGTGTGTCAAGAGAGTTCGTAACAATGATGCTTTTGTGAACGTTGGAAATTAGCATACGCTCTGATTTGCTTATCCAACCCAAGAAAACGGGCGCGTTCCATTCTGCCAATCGTTCCGATTGAACTTTCGTAAAACTTAGTTGCCGAATGGAACGCTATTTTCCTCTTAGCCTCAACCAACTTGAAAACAAACCCGTTCCATTTACGAGTTTTGTACCGAAACCGAAGTAACATATGATCAAACAATAGTCGAAGAAACTGGGCCCGAGTAAGAATGGCCGGATCGGACGGTATTTTTCGGGTTGTTCCGATTTTCTGGAACGTTGGGACAACTTCGCGATGTATGATTTTATTCCGGAAAATTTCTGTTCTATTCGATTCCTTACCCAAAATTTCCGAAATTTCTAGGTTGAATGGAAAACGCTCAACATTTGCATGCTTTTTCCCGCGATGCTCTGGATTTCGCCCGACGTTCCTGCATTTGTCTTAATTGAAAAAGTGTTTGAATGGGGCCAGCTATCCGCTGTCTTGGTATATGCCAAGACAATTGGTCGCCGTGATAGGTGGCTAGTGGTAGGTCTTTACCGAGCCCCGAACTATCTACCTCAACTTCGGTGTCACAATTTATTTAGTAGTCACAATTTATTTAATTTGTCATGACATTAGGAAGCCATACAACTTCCTGCTCGTGGGATATGTGCAGGTTTCATGATAACAACAAAATTTAACGAAACATCCACTCTATAAAATTTCATATTTTTACCGCCAAGAGAGCTGCTGTGTTTGACGCGGTGTCTCTGAAATAGTTAAGTTGTTGATACAAGTTGACATTGATCTAAAAAATGATGTGGGCCTTGAACTCTGAACACAACAAGTCTAACCCCGTCTCAGAAGAAAACCTCTCCCGCAACGTCATCCCACTGATGACTTGTCCCCAGGCGTCTCTCGTTGTCTCGTAGTACGCATGGTGTTGTGGGAATGTTGCAGAAAAGAAGGAATCCCTGTGCACCTATGTTCCCGCTCTTTTCGGGAAATGTGTTGGAGCCTGGGGTCTAGGCAGTTCCCCCTCCCAGCCCTTACAGCAGACGGTAAACAAATTGCTTTCGCTCTTCTTTTGCGGTGTCCTTGGTGGCGGAAACATAGGGACGCAAAAATCGACGATTCGTGGACAGTTCTTTTAAAGAAACTGTTGATTACTTTTAAATCGAAGATATTTCGGAAGTAAGGTTTGTTACAAGTGGGTTTTACGGAATTAAAATGATTTGAATTGATATTCAGGAAAACCACTTTCACCGTTTCATTGACACAAGATACTAGTTGTGTATTCAGCTGTGAGGGATTCAAATGCATCCTGGGCCCGTAAGATTTGAGAACTAAAATTTTTCACTACGAAAATATAGATGAAAAAAGATTAATATCTGAGAGGTTTTGATTCACAGAATACTTCCGTCATAACATACATCCGTTGTGATAAAGTTAAAGGTGACAACAGAGTGTTCATAACACTGATAATGATCGTCGATGTTTTCGAAGGAATTCACTAAAATGTAGGAAAAGACTGGGTGTATTTGATTTTAGTTGCATGATGCTTAGTACAATGAACAAGTATATTTAGCACAAATTTAAAACTTTATGGATGCTTAGTTACTCTTCTTACTTTGTCTCCTTTCACGGGTCTTGATATCCTCTTCTTCTGGAACTATTACCATGAAAATAAAACGACATGCTTTAGTAAGCGGTAAGACTTAGGATTATGCTAAATTACATTATTTTCTTCGTGACATATCAACATTTAAACTAAAAAATTGCATTTCTCAACACATATTTTAAAAACGGACAGCTATATTTTATTTCCATCGTAACAACTTTCTTAAGTCCTTCAGTGTAAATTGAGAGGTATCAATTCATGAGATGAAGAAGCCTTAGCCCACAATGCAATCCTGATTAATCGTTTTACCAAATCACTCAGTCTATCTTTAAAAGCTCTTTAAATAAAGAAACATTTTTCCTAAAATATTTCACTGTATTGGAAACCGGGCGTGACTTTATTGCACACCATTCTCCGTTGCCGATGTTCCTGAGAGATAAAGAGTTTTGCAAAAATTTTGTCTTTAGTCTTTGTGATCTAACAAGATCACAGAAACATTTTCCTTTTAATTTTTCACATGAAATTAAATCAATTAAAATATCTTTTGTATGTCTGAGAGTAGCACTGTGGACATTTAGCGACATTTCATCTTCTTTCTGGGCAAAAATTAACGAAGAGAGTTTCAGCTTACGTTCGGGTTCATCCAGAGGAATTTCTTCAGGTTCTTCGTCTTCTGGAAACGACAGCGCAACTTGGGCGAAAAGCGCCAAGGCACACACGAAAAGGAGCCAGCGAAGCGCCATTCTGCCGGCCAAACTGAAAAAGACACGAGTGCTCGAAGTTTAGTCGCAAAGCGAATTACATCTCTCACTCTGGGTGCTGGCATGTTTACAGCACCTGTGTGACATCATCAAGCAATCAATTCAGAGCATTTCAAGGAGTTTTAATGGATTTCTTTGTTTGCTGAATTAAAGAGGTTTTTTCAGCGGGAGTTCTGTTTGCAGTGGATTGAACAGACTTCTAAAAGCCTTTTTATGCGAGAATGACATTGGGCGACCGTGGTTGTTCACCTGACTAAGCAGACAAAAGATTGTGAACAAGCAATTAGCACCGAACGAATTTCTAGTGCTGAATTTGTTTGTTTGGCGAACAGATTTTTTTTTGTTTCTACCATTCAGAAATTTCCCTGGTTGATAGACCAAAGTGCTCATTTTGGAGTTTTGCACGCGGGTTTTTAGAAGTATTGTTGCTTCTTTACTCTGACCAAAACTTTACTTTAAATTGATCGAATTGCGATCAATGATCGCTTTTACAACTGAACCGAAACTGAAGCTTGCTCTTCTTCATAAGATCGCTTGACGCATAATATTTGCTCATTTTGAGGTGTTGGGACCGATATATTTCAAATTTTTATCTTATATTTCAGTAACAACAAGACATCATTTAAAATCGTTTTTTTTAAAAAATGAATAGACAAAAGCTCTACATTTCACTCGGCATTTTACTATATTTACTTCAATAAGCGCCCAAGGGCGTTTAACGAAATATGAATTAATCAAACGGTCTCAAAAAAACTATCGGTATCTTTTTTGGATTTAAATTTCTGAATAAACACCACTTCTCAGTAATGCCTTGGACAGTTGTTTCAATTACGGCGATTCAATTGAGCTTGCATTTATTTCAGTAAATGCAAGTTACCAAGCAATCGGCAGCTAATACGTGAACTGAAATGAAAACTTTTTCAACTGTCCAAGATATAAACCAGTTTACTATTTAAGGGAAGCCATCAAAACGGTTCTGTGAAATATCTGTTTCGTTTTTAGAATCGTCTCAGATGTATGAACAAAACGAAAAGCAACTATAGCTTTTCAGACTAAACTTTCAACTAGCGTTGTAGTAACACTGGGCAAGCATTGCTTCCTTGAAGTATTCCCTTCCCAGTGAAGCCTAAATCTCGCAAATAGTTTCGTTGATACTGGAGTTGAATCCAGCTCACAATTTCCGAAGAGACGATTCTAAAATTCCCGAAACAAGAGAGTCTGTACTGGCTCAGCTCTTCCAATACATATAGACAAGGATCTCTTGGTATGATTTGAAACCTCTAGAATTCCACCAGATCAAACTGGGCTTCTTTAATAGATAAAAAAAAAAAAAGGAAATATGGGAAACTTGACTTTCCAAAACTTTTGTAAGCTCCAATTTTCGAACTGCGTGCTTCTTTATATCTGGTCACTAATTAAGGTACGTTTTGTCCTCTCCTCGAGTATAAAAGGGCCAGAATTAAATTTGAAATTTATCCACTTCTGGATCGAGAGCGTTTCGAGCTTTCAAAATAATTTACTGTCACGTGTAACTATTGACCCAGCGGCATCGACTATGCAGCATTAGAGCGTCTTCAATTGAGTTTCGCAAGTAATTTTGTGTTTTCAGTTGATTTTGCTTTACTGCACTCTGTGATTGATTAACAAAGCTCGCACCACTTCCTCAACCAATGAGAAGCAGAGCCATAACCAATCGTGACTCGCTATCACGCGTTTTCCCGCGTTTACGGGGGGTGACAACTCTAATAAACGCTGTTTGAGCAATACTAGGTCTTAACCTTAGTCGTCCCGGAAATTTGGATCATCCTCCCGAAATTTTGGGAAACATCTCCTTTGACGTCCCGATTTTTTTCTGCAATGTCCCGGAATTATAGCGTGCTTCCCGGAAAAATTTCTAAGTGTCCCGATTCCCGAAAAAATCTCCAGATTTCCGGAACAATTTTGGCTTTGTCCCGAAACAGCGTTTGTTAGAGTCGTCACCCCCCGTCGCGTTTGGCGCCGGTCACTTGTAATTGCGTCAAATTCTGATTGGGTTCATTGTGTTGTTTGCGTCTGTTTTGATTCGCTTCTCAAACGAAACCCGCTCCAACTAAGTAAAGTGCAGATTGAAGGGTATGTTAAATAACTGTTCCAGAAAGCGTTTTTATACGGACCTATACGAGAAGGGCACACAGTTTCCAGCACCGTGGTGTGGAATCTATAAGTTGACAGTTCAGGTTAATTGCCGGAAGCTGCAGTGGACACCCTTTCCCTGACGCAACGAAGAATTTACTCCGGGAATTTACTCCACCCATCAGCAGCCTTAAACATTCAGATTTCCACTAGCCTGAGCATTTCATGTATTACTTTCACTGAACATCTTCGACTGCTAATGATGAACTTCTTGGTACATTTGCGTAAGCCTCGGTAGCGAGGAAAATAGTATTAAAGCATTCCTCCCTCTTCCCCGCCCTATCAATTATCGCGGATCCGGTGTCTCCTCGTATAATGTAAACTTTGCCTGTAAAGAATTGTAAAAGAGCCGAGGAGAAACGAAGAGAATGGGATGAGGCACTAAAATGTGATTTTCTCGCGCTTCCAACGAAACATTTGCCTTCGCGCAAATGGTGTCGTGTGAGTTTGCCAGTGGTCGAGTGGAACACAGATTACAGATACGTGAGTGCCAGGCGAGCATGTGACGACATATTTTGAGTGATTGCGTGTCGACGACGCGCTCACTACTCAAAAGCCTCAAATTAATGCATAACTTGAATAATAAATTATTGAACAGTGGACGTTTCTTGATGAGGAAGGTTTGTATACATTTTTTGAAGAAGCAGGACGTAATAATGATGGTCTGTGGCGAAAATAGCGAGAAAAAACACGTTATATTTCGTGTACGAATACGAATAAGCTACCATTCTTGTGGTCCTTATTGGGTATCTTGTAATGTCTGACCTGTAATAGCTTGTAGTACCTTAGTTTGACAGGGAGTCTTGACATTCACAACGACAAGATTTCCAAATAGGCAATTTTGTCCTTGTTTAAAAATGCCCAGTAGATCGGAACGTGAAGTATATTCAGTCACATTGAAACCAAAATTCAGTGCTTGTTGATACGTGAGTACATGGCGTCAATAAATTGTTTCAAACCCTGTAGTTTTACTTTAGTCGAAGATGAACAAGGAATTACTGATAAAATACCTTTAGTTTATGTTTTAGATCTTCACTCAGCGTGAGGTGAAGCAGCAACGAAGGTTGAAATGTGCTCCTCTGTTTTGAATATCATCACCGTGTACTATTCAAGTCGCCTACGAAAATTTTTAAAGTTGATGTCGTCACTTGTGCGATATGTCACGTATGCTTGTCATAACATCCTGCTCTCAAATTTCGGATTAGGTGTCCCACTGTGATTTATTGATTAAATTCTTGACGGCAAATTTTCAGCACGATCGTTAGAACGTTTTCGCCAAAATAACTGAACGAAATAAGGTCACAGTGAAACGCCATTTCTCGGCTCCACTTGGCACATTTCAGCCTGACAGTGACATAAATTTCCACAAGCAAGTTTGCTCGAAATTCACACACTCTCACATTTTTTTTTTTTTCAGATATCCCACCCATTAATTTATAGAATTGTTTCTAAGAGGATGACAGCTTGTAACATTTCTCAGAATTATTTGTTTCAGCAACGTGTCTCCATTCAGACCAGGATTATCGCCTCGCGCGAAAATGATAATTTAAAAAAATGTCTCAGATTCCTCGGTGTTTTCTCTATTCGCAGCTTATACGTGTAAATTTAATACAGTCCTGATATCTCCACCTTACTACCGAAGTCTTTCGAGTAGTACTAACTAAACAATAACACTTGATTAATTTCAAGGATCGGGGAATCTTCGGACACATTGGAAAAATCTATCCTTCGGTCAAGATAGACGCATTTTTAACCCCTGTATGAGTAATATATAACTGAGGGTGTTAATTTGTAGACAGTTCAGATTAGCAAGAATGTTGAGCTTTTACTTCTAATTACCATTTGGAATTTGAAAGGCACAAGGATGCGATGAAACTATATTTTTAAAATTTTCATCACCGTGAAAGGAACGCAAAAACAAAAAGCAACAGTATGCGCTAATCAGTGAATGATTAGTGGTGATTGTTCTTTTACTGATTTGCGACAATTCAACTCTCGGTTACATGATAAAACATATTCATTTCTTGAATATTTTGAAGCGAGAGCCAACCGTCAATCGCAACCAACGGCAGGTTTGAGCTGGGAGTACAAATGAAGCATCACTGAACTATCGGAGACGAACTCTCAGCTCTGTACAACATGAAAAAATGATTTGCGTTGTTCTTATTTTGATATGGAGTTTAGTCAGTTCTACAGCATCACAGCGGCAAGAGCCCTACCCGTCCTCGCCAACTTTTTATGAAAGTGACGGTGGCGAAATTGTTACGCCACCTTATGAAGGCAGCGGTGGGCAAAACGTAGCATTTCTGTGCTCAAAAGCGGGGAACTGTACCTGTTTGCTTGAAGGCCCCAACACTATCAATGCGTGGGTGACTTGTACATCCGTGGGCGATCAGTTTGATGAAATTTCACAGGAACTTCCCGACTCAACAACTCACTTGTAAGTAGCGAGATATCAGTCATGGTATAATCAGGCATTATATAATACATCAGTCAGACTATAATATATTATCAAATGTCGTTGTCAGCATAAACTTTCATGAAGCCTTGCTGGTGAAGACGTCTCAATCAGATAGAATTAGCCAAAATTTCGCACTGCTCATGAGAAATTTCTTCGACGGCTGAGAGTAAACTAGGCGATAGCTGAGAAATGTCTAAAATTAAATTGATAGCAGCTTCAAGAAATGGCAGTGAACGACGACTGGTTTCTTGTTCAGTTTTCTCAGGACAGTATTAGAGTGAGGGAACGAACACGCAAACTTTCCCTTGTGAGCGCGAGAATCGTCTCCAACGGGATGAGACCTCATGGGGGTAGGGTGAGGCGATTTTCGCGCCAGCCAGCTCGCATGCTTCTCTCGCTCTTCTATTCCCCAGAATATTAAGCAACTACTTCTTATCTACAATTCCAGCAACGTCTTCCAAAACCCCGACGAAGCCTGTGTCGCCAATTTTCTTTCTTCTGTGTTTACCGAACTAACGATTAAAAGGCGAGAATAGGTCAGTAGTATCTCTATATAAGGCGTTTTCAGTATTATCCTAGGAAAAGTTAATTCAGCAAAACGTTCCCTTTTTGTCTCGTTTTCTACTCAAATATAGACGATGCTTCACGACTGATTGAAGGCGCAAAATGCTGCTAATCAGGAATGTGTTTGTGACCGGTTCTGATTTGGGCCTAGACTGCAAGCAGTCCCTTCCTGGATAGTCGAGAGGTCGCGCGAAATAGCCGAGCGCGTAAAAACTGGAGCAAACGAGCGGAGGGGGGCTTGGGGAGAGGCGGGAAAAAGGGTAAAACTTCTCCCCAGTCTCTTCTCGTTTATTTCTCCTCGCTCCAGTCTCGCTGCGCTGTGAGCAAACCCTCTCGACTGACCAGAAAGGGACTGCTTGCAGTCTAATTTGGGCCCCCGAGATTCTAGATTTGTTTCGCCCAACCGAAGTTAGTGGTACCAAATATGCTATCGGACTGTTGTAGTCTAAGTAGATCACTGGACTTATCTGATATGCATCCAGTAAAATAATCTATGGAAAACTAACTAGAATTTACCTGAGAATGATGTATTATTCAGTGAGTGACACAGACATACTCGGAACTAAGAAACTCTGAGTTCTCCTTTCAGGAGTCGAACCTAAGATCTTCCGATTACCAGTTCGGATGCTCTACCACTGAGCCACAGGAGACTTGTGGGAGCTAAGGCCATTAAACTAGGTTCATGGGACAAACATCCTGCATACTGCTAGGATTGGAATGTCAATGAGTGGCATATGCGCGATGGAATAGATATGACGTCGTTGTATTTTAATACTCAAGTCCACATTTATACCGCATTTCTCTTGAATACTCTCTAGTTCCAAGACAAAAATTCACTGGATAGATCGCGTTTCTTTCGCTCAAGCAATTCACTTGTAGTGTAAGTTAAGGGCGTCGTGTGCCACCTTGCCAGTATTTTTAAAATAATGTATACGTTTTTACTCTTCAGAACTCTCAGGAACAACGGTATAACAAAACTGTCTCCGATTGGTTTTCGTCGCTTTAAAAGACTGCAAGTGCTGTAAGTAATATGTTTTAAGTACTATTTTGGAGAGAGCGGGACATGTTTCTGACAGTTACTAGTGTTGTCTGCAATTTTCATGACAAAAAAATATTTAAATCCAAACCAGGTGACAACTTAAAGAAATTGAGGAAGATTGTTTTGACAGCCGTGATCATATTCTATTATTTAAACATATTTCAAAACATGTTTGCCCCAAGAGCTCAATGCGCTCAGTAAGAAAGCTTGCACTTCATTAAGCTCTCATTAGAACAGATATCGGTTTAACCCTTTAATTCTTAATATCAAAGAACAAATTCTCCTATCTTGTCACCATACTTTTCTTATAAAAGTACTGGGGAGAAGTTATTAATATACCAAGAAAATTCATCTTGGGTGGTCAATATCCTTAATTCTCATGACCTCATGGGTTGAATAAGCATTGTTATTGCAAGGAGAAATTTGATGCTGAATACTGTTTGACCTTTAGACCAGCTTTAGACGGATACAAATACAATGTACACCACAAACTAGCTGTGATCAAGTGATCATTTTCGCCTGATATAAAGTGGTGAGACTCAAAGTTGACATTATGATAGCTCAGCCAAATGAAGTTGTAATGATTATTGACGCTAATAAGAATAACGCAAATAGTAATCAACAGGAAGTAAAACTTTACAATGTGACAAAGAAAATCATGGTAAAATTTTTTAAATAATTTCAGCTGTACCATGAAAAATGTAGTGGTACTAGTGTCTAAACATGCTTGAAAAATGAAAAATGTTGCTTCTTTAAACAAAAATTAGATATTTCAGTAGCATTCTCGTTGCATCAGTGGTCGGGAAAAATGGGGGCGGGGTTGGGGATGGGACAACAAAGCTTTTGGGAGACTATTTGAGCGAGACAGTAGTGTCGGGATTAGGGCATGCGCAGTAGCCCTCACCTAATGATTCTTGATGATCAAGAATGAAACAAGCCAATGAAATATCTATGCGTATTCATTTGTATTTGTTTCTTTAATAAACGAGTCAATAAACCATGTATGTGTTCATGATTTATTGACTCGTTTATGAAGTCAAATTTGCGTTCATTCTGATTCCTACGCCCATTTTGTTTTTATTTATTTATTTTTCTCAGGGATCTCAGAGACAACAATATCACCACACCAGGCAGCTATGAGCTTCAGGCGATACTTGGACGACTGCTAAAAGTGTAAGCTGTTGATGAAAACTGAGATTATTATTGGGCATGGTTTTCAAAATTGCCCTTTCCCTTTTATAAATCCCTCAACGAATTTCAGCAGTAACTTAACATTAGGAAATCCTGCAACAAACTCACTTTCAAACGTGTGTGGTTTTGTTTTGCTTGTTTGTTGTTGTTGTTGTCGTTCTTGTTGGAACTAGGAGCAAGAGATGTTGGCGATCGCCAGCCAAGAAATTCCTTTTCTCCTGACCTGTATTTATTTGGCGAGCCGAGTGATTTGCCTCTCTTATTTTGCGGATTACTGGCGTAGTTCCAAATATGAAGGAACGGTGCGATCAGTTGATAAAACTCAGTAAGCTCAAGGGAAGGCGCATTGTTTCCTTTTTTGCTTTTTTTGCACTTATCAGCATCTCGAGCTGGTGTACCTTTTTGTTTTAGCATCGCACTAATTGTTAAGAATTTTGACTGACACACGACTAGGGCCTGCTGGGTATCGCAAAATCAGTTATCTGCCAAAATATCAGCGCTTCCGAATCACAGAAATTAATTCCCGTAAAATAATGACAGCAATAAAAAATGAAAACAGAAAAAGCAGGCGAATGGCGACATGAAGCTCAGCTCCAACAAAAATTTCATGCCTGTTCGATGTAAAAGCATTTAAACGAATGATCTTTTATTATCACCTCGTATATTTTCTAATTTCGTTTTAAAGCTGATATAGTTTTGATTGCAAAACATAACTATCAATGATATGCTTTTTCAGCCTGCTCGACAACAACCCAATAATATGTGACTGCAGCATAATTCCTTCTCTTTGGTCAGCGCTAGTCAGCGGAACATGCGTAAGGCCGCCTCATTTGAAAGGAATCGAAGTTGGTACAATTGACCCTGGTGACTTCAAGTGTCGTAAGTTATCAATAAAGAAGGCTGTAATTGTATTGAGACAGTGACCTACCAGCAAGGATCCAAGCTGTTCTGATAAAATTTCATCCGTACAAATTTTGAATCGGTTTTTCATCCACTCGAAGCTAGCCTCCTGATTTAGTGGCTATGCCATATATACATTTTCAATTTACAATACTATCGGGCCGCAAATTCAAATTTGGTCCCGTCTCTGAGTGAGGTACAGAAAAACTGGTCGGACCGAGAGGCGTCCGAATTTCTTACGGAAAACGGGAACTTTACACAATAGGCTATTTTCGGGTTGCTTTGAACCTCATTAAGAAAGCGAGGCTTCGTGCATAGCTTTCATTCTGATCATGAAATTTAGTTTACATTCATATGCAAACAAAACTTATTTTCACATGAAAAGCTTTGCACGTAGCCTCGCTTTCTAATGAAGTTCAAAGCAACTCGGAAATGGCCTGTTACAGTGTCCGCGAATATAACGTGAATCGAGCTTTTGCTTAACCTTTTAGTTATTTAGTATCTGGTAAGTTTTGAATGGCTTTTTTCTTTGGCGGGGGGCGGGAGGAGGGGGGGGGGGCAAAATATAACCTGGACACAAAACCAGTGGCTGATCTAGATCTTCATCTCGAACGCTCGACCTCGTGAAACGAAATATCTCGGTTCTGATCTGAAAAATAAGGGGGATCGTGTTCCCGGGGCCCCTCCCCGATGCTCGCCACTGTAACCCCCTATCCCCTCCCTTTTCTATCCTTTAGTTAATGTACTTTGCTCATAAATGAAGCTAATTTTTTTCTCCCAGTCGACAGCTGCGCAGATCTCTTTGCACATGGACATCGCTCGGATGGTCTTTACACTATAAGGACACCGCCTCTGACACCCTTGCCAGGCGGGATCGTGGTTGGCTATTCTCGGGTGTGGTGTGACATGGAGGATCGAAATGGCGGATGGCTCGTGTTTCAACAACGCATCAATATCTCGGTCAACCTTTATAGGGACTGGATTTCATACGAGCAGGGATTTGGCCAACAAGGGTTCGATTTCTGGCTTGGAAATCGTGTGTTGTCCGCTCTGACATTGGCTCGAGAGCACACTCTGAGAATTGAAATGTTCTTAGTCGATGGACGCCATGTTTACACTGAATACGACAGGTTTCGTTTGTCATTTAAGAACTACACACTTCTCGTAGGACAATATAGTGGCAATTTAAGTAATATTCTGCTTTATGCTAACAATTCTGCATTCTCTACATGGGATAAAGACAATGACAAGGTTTTACGACAGTCATGCGCACGGCTGAATAGAGGAGCGTGGTGGTATGGCAGAAACTGTTATACAGCAGACCTGAACAACATGCTGAAGAGATTTGGCACGGTTAAGGTTGCTATGAAAATCAAACCAACTAAACTTAGATCACGTAAGGGTCAAATATACTTATATAAAAACAGTAATATACAAAGTCAGTTACTTTGTAATGTTCAGTTTCATCAGCCTAGTACAAAACGCCGGCAGTTCATCATAGTAATTGTATGAAGGTCTGTAATTAGTGCAACACAAGTCTGTGCACAAGTCATCTTCAAAAGTTAGTTTAGTCTAGTTAGTTTAGTTTATTGTTTTGCCATAAAAAAAAAAAGTTTACAATTGCAAATTATTATTATTTTTTAATGGCGAGGAAGCCCATGGGAAGCCACGGGCTTATAAGGAATGGGCTCCCTCAGTTAAGTAATTAGAACAAAGTATACGCATGGGACCAAACTAAAAGGCAGAGCTACAGTAAATCTTAAAAATATATTACTTAGTTATATTAATTATAGTTAGGCTAATAAATAAATAAATAAATAAAGCGAAAATGAAAGTGAAAAACAGAGGTAAATAAATAAATATTTATGATAAGAGGAATGCTTTCAGCTTACTACAAAAGGAGGCGGTACTTGTTGCATTTCGAATTTCAGGACTGAGAGAGTTATAACTTGAAAAACCTTGAAAACTGATTGTTTGCTTTACTGTGATAAAATGGTAAAATATCCAGACGCATGTTATTAATTTCAATGAACCTACCAATTCTCTGCATGTAGGTTCGTTACATCATGATTTCTGGCTCTCTGGAAAGCATTCAAAACGTCTCTCATGCATCGAATGTAGCACAGTTTAGACACGAACAATAATCAAAATCCGATTAAGTTTGGAGTTGTTTCAAAATAGGATATATACGTGTCGAAAATTTAACTTTCTATGGCAAACTCATAAATTGGTAAACTGAGCTAGCATATGTATCATTTAGAAGCACAAGCAAGTGCAATAAGAGCACATGTAATATTCAAATGCAAACGTTCCACTAAATTCTGGAAGCATCGATCTTTTATAAAATTATTTTAACGTTTCCTTCCAAGTCAGACATGATACAGAATCTTTATTACGCCTTTTTAGGTGACGCTAAGATCATTTTTTTTTTCACAGCTCGTTGCCAATTGAACGTAACAAGAGTCGAGTGTGGATGGTCAGAAATCACGGCAGAAGAGTGCTTGGCGCGTGAATGTTGCTTTGATAGCACCACAGCTGGAAACGAGACAAACTGTTTTGTGGAGCCTCAATTTGGTGAGTAGTCAACGAAAAATAAAGCTATTTTATCATGTTATTTTAAAAACAAATCGACGGCAGTTTTCTATGATCTATTTAACAATTAGACGGCGAGCTTGAGGTTTCTATCGGCCGATAGTTGGCGAGGTCCAACTATCAAAGGCGATAGAAACCGAGAGCGAGCCGTCTAATTGTTTTAGCATACCTCAGTGATCGATCTATGAAGCAAAAAAATCTTTTTATTTCATAAATTTTGATATATTTGTGCAATGATGCATGCTAAATCGCTCGCGCCCTGACAAACTGCCGTCTATCGATCGATAGACGGCACCTGTGTAGCCAATCAGATTGCGCGTTACGCGATAGTCGGTCACTGAGGTATGCTAAACTCTTATAGACCATAAAATGCAGTCATAATATGTTCAAAACTTGGCAGTGAAACCACTCGCCTGTTGCTAGTGGTTCCACTTTAGTTTTGAACATTTTATAACATCATTTTATGGTCGGTAAGAGTATAGACCATAGAAAACTGCCGTCGATTTTGTTAATTGGTGTGCTCTGATTGGCTACTCAAGCTTTGGGTAGTATTTGCTTTTCATCTCTCGTTATTCTCTTGGATTTAGCCCCCATAAGGCCGGACTAACATAAATTGAATCTGAATATCCACTATTTGGCCTAGTACTAAAACAATTATTTACTTCAGTGTCGGTGAAGAGTGCTAAGCGTTAACTATTAATTCTTATAGTAAATTTCTGCCTTTTTAGTGCATTTTGAAAGGCTGGGCTGTTTTTCTACCGAGTTCACACAGAGAAACTGGCTTGAAATTCCATTCAGTTTAGAGGAAACGTACCAAGGAGGGCTTCACCCTGTCCAGACATGCGCAGCAAAAGCTTGGTCACGCGGGCTAAAATTGTTCGCTGTACACGATGGAGGCAGGTGTCTTGGAGGCGGGAATCTTTCCACCTCCCTCCGATGGCTGAACATGTCTGGAAACTGTTTCGGTGGAAGAGGAGCTGCAAACGCGTCTGACGTGTATCGCTTTACAAGTAAGAACTAGTAAACATCCTGAATAAATGATGGTTTAGATAATTAACTATGCAGTTTTATTAAAGAGCTAAAGTAAACCCATGAAATTCTCATGAGCGTTAGCCCTAGTTAGGAAATGGGAGACCACACGAGGCAAAGAAAAACGTCTTCGACCTCGGCGGGAATCGAACCCACGACCTCTGGATTTGATCAACCGTTGCCCAACCGAATATGTCATTATATCATGTTTAGTTTTTCCAAGGAAACAATTTTTCGCATTATGCAAAACAAACTTTTGAACGTAAACGTTCCCCAATCAGTTTGTTCTTCGCTTAATCACAGTCAAAAGTATTGTCCCTCGAGAGAAAATCTCTCAGTAACGAGCTCTAAACTAAACATTCGCTTAAAAGAGTGGGTAATGTTGATTTAGTAAATTTTGCCTTGCTAACCTGTTGGCTTTTCTTTTTTTTAGTTTCTGTTTCTAAGCTAAGAGGACTGAGAGCTGGTTATGTCACGTTTGAAAGTGTCCTTGTATACTGGAACTCATCACCAGAGCCCTTTATTCTCGGCTATAGGGTACTAATTGAAAATACGAAGTTCAGTGAGTGGGTTGCCTGGAATAAAAGTTTTATCCATATAGATGGGCTCCATAGCAACACAAACTACGTAATAAAGGTTTATCCAGTCCATGGGTTGACGGATGAGCAGAGAGGTGTTTCGAGTTCGCAAAGCATCAATGTCACCACAGACCCGGATAGAGGTTGGTAATGTAACAAGATAATTTAAAAATCTGAAATTTAAAGTCATTGCCGGGAGCCAGGGTATCCAGCAGCAAATCCAATATGGCCGCCGGTTGCAGGGGTTAAACCTGGGTTGGCATTCAAAGGGTTAGGGCAAGTTAAAGAAATCGTTTCAGCATGCTCACGATAGGTCTAGCTAGTCTGGTAACTGGACTGAACGTGCGTCGGCAAAGGAAAGGTCCCGGTACGGTTCGAAAGCCGACTAACTCTAATCGCCAATTAACCCAGGATTAGCTTAATAGTGCTTTGAACAACCGGGCACAGGTGACTTTCCTACACTCGCCAACTCGTAACTTTTCTCAATGTATTCATTCGCGTTTAGCTAAATTATTCGCCCCTTTTCACTCTCTCAGCTCCATCTCAAGCACCTGATGTCATCCTCGTCTACAGCCTCAGCTCCAAAACCATTTTGGTAAAATGGAGTCACGTGTCCAAGCCGTATTTCAACGGAAATCCCATTGGATACCAAATCAGTTATTATCCAACTGGATTGAAGAATAGGTTACGATTTCTTAAAGTAACTTACACCAAAAACCACACCATCTTGCCCAAACTGACTGCATTTACTGAGTATTCTGTTAATGTGTCAGCGGTGAGTTCAGGAGGAATGGGGCCTGAAGTATCTACCACGGCTCGAACAGATGCAGACGGTTAGTAGCTGAAATAATCACAAAGCAATGTACTATTTTGTTTTGGGCCTTAATCAACCTAATTTTGATCCACCCCACTGTAACTATTTAACAATTAGATTATGAGCTCGAGATTTCTATCGTGTGATAGCTGATGAGGGCGCAGCCCGAATCAGCTATCACGCATAGAAATCGAGAGCGAATAATCTAATTGTTTTAGTATAAATCTAGTAGTCGGTCAAAACTAAACAAGTAAATTATCTATTTCCTCATCGCAGACACTTCGAAAACGCGACGAAGCGGCCGCCATTTTGTTGAAAACCGCTACTCACTATCTATCACAGAATAGATAGCGAGTAGCGTAGCCAATCAGAGAACGGCATTCGTGATAGAACACTAGTAGATTTATACTAATATCAATTAGTATAAATCTACTAGTGTTCTATCACGAATGCCGTTCTCTGATTGGCTACGCTACTCGCTATCTATTCTGTGATAGATAGTGAGTAGCGGTTTTCAACAAAATGGCGGCCGCTTCGTCGCGTTTTCGAAGTGTCTGCGATGAGGAAATAGATAATTTACTTGTTTAGTTTTGAACGACTAGTAGATTTATACTAAAACAATTAGATTATTCGCTCTCGATTTCTATGCGTGATAGTTGATTCGGGCTTCGCCCTCATCAACTATCACGCGATAGAAATCTCGAGCTCATAATCTAATTGTTAATTAGAAGGCTTCAGCACAGCGCCGCTATCAACTTGTTAAAAGCATATACTTCTTGTTTGCGGAGGGTTGTGTCCTTTAAAGCATAGCTGACCATACTTTGTGAGGCTTTTCCGTAAAGAAATGACGAAAAATTTACATTCAAAAGTAACATTTGTACACGCAGTTAGTCAACTGCAAACTTCGTTTTCAAACCAATGCGTGGCAAATGCATAAACAGTAGCTTAATGACTCATTTTTCTCATTTTCTTCTTGTTTTCATCAGCTCCATCTCAAGCGCCTGACGTCATCATCGCGTACAACTCTAGTTCCAAAAGCCTTGTGTTAGAATGGAGTCACGTGTCTGAGCAGGATTTTAATGGAAAGCGCATTGGATACGAAATCAGTTATTATCCAGTCGATCGCAGCTGGGAAATAAGGAATGTGACTGTGAACTACAGGACAAAAAACACCGAACTGACAACCAACCTGACTGTTTTTACTGAGTACGTCATTACTGTGTCAGCGGTGAGTTCAGGAGGAGTGGGGCCGGGTAAATCGACCACAGCCCGAACAGACGATGCAGGTACAACTTTTTGAACACATCAGATTTGGGTTCGATCGACTGTTATTGATACTTTTCGTTAAGATACCATGTAATAGATGTAACTACATTCCAAATTGATATTTAAAGGTTAAGATTATTGATCTTCATATTCATATTAAGCATGCCATGAAGAAAAAAAAGTATTTGCATGCCGCGGCAATGAACACATCTTTACCAATGGCGCGAGTTTAATCAAGTATATAGTAGCGTGACCCTTGTTTCCCTTCAGTTTTATTGCTTTTTTTTTCATATTACGCTAGTGTTCTAGAACTCGAATCATGCTATGGTGTCACTTCCTTCCAGTTATCAAAATTGCTTCCTTTTATTTCCAGCTTTTCATACATTGTATGAAAAGGTTGAAAAGCAATAAACAATAATAAAGTACGTTTCTATATGTAGAATCTTCGCTGAATCCAAATACATCCAACAGCGCTCGATAAACGCTTGAAAGGCAGCCCAAAACAACAAACAGTCGTTAATTTGAGTGACTCGACATTGACAAACATAGAGAGTTTATAAGATACAAGCAGGGTGGTCACGTGACTCAAAAGGCGCCAACAAACTCATGCTTGCCAGCCAGAATATTACGAATGCAGAAAAAAACCCATTGTTTCAGCACGCTCGCAACAGACCAAATGTAAGCTGAACTGGTAACTGAAGAACGGTTTCGTTAAAAAGTAATAAGGATATATATCAAAGTATTAATTTTCTTTTTTCCAAGTATGCCTGTGTCACATTTATTTCACATATACCACTCATCGACATTCCAATCCTAGCAGTGTGCATGATGTTTGTCCCATGAACCTAGTTTAATGGCCTTAGCTCCCACGAGTCTCCTGTAGCTCAGTGGTAGAGCATCCGAACTAGTAATCGGAAGGTCTTAGGTTCGACTCCTGATAGGAGAACTCCGATTTTCATTTTCCGAATGTACCTTTTAATTTGCCACGGACTGAGAAAATGCAGAATCTGCTATGTATTTGTTGACTAAGTTGGAGGGCCCGACGGAAAAATTTTTACACGAGGAGGAGCCAATCAGAGGTGTACTGCTCAAGGTCATGATCTGACCGTGGGAATAGAATACGCTAAATGATCAGATGATCAGTGGTACGGTAAGGGCCTGATGAGTCCGCTACACTCGCCATCTCCTAACTTTTTTACTGGGCTCATTTGAGTCCGGCTTGATATATACTCGCTGCCTTTCTCTCTGTCAGCTCCATCTCAAGCACCTGCCTTCATCGTCGCCTACAGTTTCATTTCAACAAGCATTGTCGTAAGATGGACTCACCTGCCCAGGCAGTATTTCAACGGAAATCCCATTGGATACCAAATAAGTTATTATCCAACTGGATTGGAGGAGAGATTAAGATTCTTAACTGTAAACTACACCCAAAGCTACACCGAGCTGGCTAACCTGACGGTTTTCACGAAGTATTTAATTAAAGTGTCAGCGGTGAGTTCAGGAGGAGTTGGGCCTGGGTCAGCGACCACAACTCGAACAGATGCAGACGGTTAGTAGTTAAAATGAGAACCTAAAAATACCACAGAAGAAATAGCAACTAACTGTGCGAATAATATCGTACCCAGTCTTGTCTTGGGAATGAGAAGATCTGGGTACGAGATTGGCGCGCGAATATAAAGTTTTGGAAGGGACGTCTCTATTAGCGGTGAAAATTGCCTTTTCCCTATTCCACTCCGGGTTTCGATCGGTAGCTACGCAGGCCACGGTACTTGGGAATAATCAAGATAATTTAGATCCACTTCACTGTAAAAATCATTTATTGCAAGGTTTAAGCAGCCATCAACTTAGTCAAAACGCATAGAACGTACTTGTTTACTGATGGTTGTGTCTTACAAAAAAAATTCCAATCAGGCATTGTCGGGCCACCTAAAGGATAAACGAAAATTTGAAGTCAAAAGTGGCGTTTTGCTGTGTTGTTTAAAAAAACAGATTGTTATTGTCGAGTGGCTATCGGGTTATAGATCCCCAGGGGCAATTTGATGTTCTTAAAACAAATATTGCAGTACTACTTTCAAAGGGGCAACAATCAGACCAATAGTCTAGGACTGACATTTCGAATTTACAGCGTACTAATTTAACCTTTAAGACGAAAGTTTCAAACAAAGAACAAATGAACAACGTGCAGGATAAAATAATGATCAAAGTAACTTCTTCGTTGATGAATTGAAGGAATGAATTAGAGGTTTCCATCACGGACGAGTGCTATCCATCCGGTTATTTCAGCCGGATGTACACTATCCTCTGATAGTCCCTCCAGCGAATGAACATTATCATGTCACGCGATCAATTTAAACCAATCAAACTCGGTGAAAAATAAGTGGTAAAACATTATTTTCCACTGCAGAAACTGCGAGAAGATTAGAACGAGTAAGCAACTGTGGGATTGTTTGGATAGATAGATGGACCCTAGCGACGCTCTTGTTAAATAGTTTTCACTTAAAAGAGTATTTCCTATACAACTGACTGCCAAGAAATGCACTTATTCATCGGCGCAATTTCCATCCCTCTACACAAACGATCCCATAATTTCTCACTCGTACCAGTCTCCCCGTCGTTTCTGGAATGGGGAATTGTTGAAAGACAACTGCATGCAAATTTTGCTTTCAAACCGTGCACGTGACAACGACGAGGGCCCGGGTGACCAACAGAACACGCGGTGAAATGAAAAAGGTGTAGCAGCGAAGGCTCGGTTACTTTGCCTCACTCTCCAGCTCGTAACTTTTCTTAATGTATTTAGGTCGAGTCCGGCTAATTTACTTGCTACCTTTCTCTCTTTCAGCTCCATCTCAAGCACCTGAAGTCATTTTCGCCTACAGTTCCAGTTCAAAAAGCATTGACGTAGCATGGAGTCAGCTCCCCAGGCAGTATTTCAACGGAAAACGTATTGGATACCAAATCAGTTATTATCCAACTGGATTGGAGGGGAGCCAGTTACGTTTCGTGACAGTAAACTACACTCAAAGCTACACCGAGCTGGCTAACCTGACGGCTTTCACAGAGTATTTTATTAATGTGTCGGCAGTGAGTTCAGGAGGAGTGGGACCTGGGGCAGCGACCACAACTCGAACATATGCAGACGGTTAGTAGTTAGAATGAGAACCTAAAAATACCACAGAAAAAATAGCAACTAACTGTGCGAATAATATCGTACCCAGTCTTGTCTTGGGAATAAGAGGATCTAGGTACGAGATTGGCGCGCGAATATAAAGTTTTGGAAGGGACGTCTCTATTAGCGGTGAAAATCGCCTCTTCCTTATTCCACTCCGGGTTTCGCTCGATCGGTAGCTACGCAGGCCACGGTACTTGGGAATAATCAAGATAATTTAGATCCACTTCACTGTAAAGATCATTTATTGCAAGGTTTAAGCAGCGATCAACTCAATCAAAACACATAGAACGTACTTGTTTACTGATGGTTGTATCTTACAAAAAAATCTCCAATCAGGCATTGGCTGATAAACGAAGATTTGAAATCAAAAGTGGCGTTTTGCTGTGTTGTTTAAAAAAGCAGAGTGTTACTGTCGAGTGGCTATCGGGTTATAGATCCCCAGCGGCAATTTGATGTTCTTAAAACAAATATTGCAGTACTAGTTTTAAAGGGGCAACAATCAGACCAATAGTCTAGGACTGACATTTCGAATTTACGGCTTACTAATTTAGACGAAAGTTTCAAACAAAGAACAAATGAACAACGTGCAGGATAAAATAATGATCAAAGCAACTTTTTTGTTAATGAATTGGAAGAATGAATTGGAGGTTTCCATCACGGACGAGTGCTATCCATCCGGTTATTTCAGCCGGATGGACACTTTCCTCTGATAGTCCTCCCAGCGAATGAACTTTATCATGTCACTAATCAAACTCGGTGAAAAATTAGTGGTGAAACATTATTTTCCACTGCAGAAACTGCGAGAAGATTAGAACGAGTAAGCAACTGTGGGATTGTTTGGATAGATACATGGACTCTAGCAACGCTCTTGTTAAATAGTTTTCACTTAAAAGAGTATTTCCTACACAACTGACTGCCAAGAAATGCACTTATTCATTGGCGCAATTTCCATCCCTCTACACAAACGATCCCATAATTTCTCACTCGTACCAGTCTCCCCGTCGTTTCTGGAGTGGGGAATTGTTGATAGTCAACTGCATGCAAATTTTGCTTTCAAACCGTGCACGTGACAACGACGAGCGCGCTGGTGACCAACAGAACACGCGATGAAATGACGTATAGCAGCGAAGGATCGGTAACTTTGCTACACTAGCCAGCTCGTAACTTTTCTTAATGTATTTATTCGAATCCGGCTAGTTTACTTGTTACGTTTCTCTTTCTCAGCTCCATCTCAAGCACCTGAAGTCATCTTCGCCTACAGTTCTAGTTCAAAAAGCATTGACGTAGCATGGAGTCAGCTCCCCAGGCAGTATTTCAACGGAAAACGCATTGGATACCAAATCAGTTATTATCCAACTGGATTGGAGGGAAGCCAGTTACGTTTAGTGACTGTAAACTTCACCCAAACATACACCGAGCTCGCTAACCTAACGGCGTTCACTCAGTATTTTATTAACGTCTCGGCAGTGAGCTCAGGAGGAGTGGGGCCTGGAATAGCGACCACAGCTCGAACAGATGCAGACGGTTAGTAGTTAAAATGAGAACCTAAAACTATCACAACTCGTGCAATGCGCTATTTAATTGGGGGTAATCCAAAAAATTCTGAGCCACCTCACCGTACTAAGTATTAATTGCAAGGTTTTAGCCGATACAACTTCCCGGCAAAAAAAAAACACATAGTAAACGTACTTTTTTAAAAACCGGTTTTGTCTTAGAAAAACACATCTAAACACACGATTTCTAAGCTATTGAAAGAACCATTGAAAATTTTGACTGACACTGGCATTTCCAATCTACAGATTGCCAAGTTGATTTTTAAGGAGAAAGATCGAAATGATATGACGAATCAATATCGTACAGGATAAATACTGTTTGTTGATAAATTGGAAGGATAAATGAAACTTTTTGTTTAGCGAGCGAGTACTAACGTCGGATGCGCTTATAGTCTCTCTCTTCGAATAAACACTGTACCGTCATGCGATCAATTTAAACCAATCACACTCGATAAAAATCCATAGGTGAACCATAATTGTTGATCGTCGACTGTAAACTTCACTTTCAAAGAGCATACGTAGTAACTGCATAAAATAGTACATACATGACTCATTTTTTGTCCTATTTCCTCAGTTCCATCTCAAGCTCCTGACGTCATCATCGCGTCATCATCCAGTCCTACAAGCCTCGTAGTCAAGTGGAGTCACGTGTCTAAGGAAGCCTTCAACGGAAAGTGCATTGGATACCTGATCACTTATTACCCAATTGATTCGGAGAAGGATATTAGTTTCGTAGTTGTTAACTTCACGAAAAACTTCGCTGAGCTGATTAACTTGACTGCGTCTACTACGTATGTCATAAATGTTTCAGCGGTGAGTTCAGGAGGAGTGGGGCCTGGAAAGTTGACCAACGCTCAAACAGATGATGCAGGTAAAAAAATTATTTGAGCATGCTCATAATAGATCCGAGGTAAACTGACCGGAGTAACCAGATTTAGCAAAGACTATGCGGGGACGAGAATTCAAAGTAGAACAACAAATTGTGCAAATTTGCACGATTTGGTTAGCTTGTGTGTGTGTGTGTGTCAATTTCGACACCTCTATGCTGCCATTGCCAAGAGAATAACACTCTCGTGCTCCAGTTTCTATATGTCAATCTAAGGCACGCAGCGCTTTCTATTTAGCCAAAATTGAGTTTTGGTTGTAAATTCCGAAAACTTTCCGTGTCAAAAGACCACAGCTCGCACAGGCGACGAAGGTACAGTAATGCTTACAATAGATCTAGGTTCAGCTGTATTAATACTTCTGATGTTTTCATGATGCTAGTATTACGTACAATTCCAGCTTTACAAGCCTAAATTTGAAAAAAGATAAAGCCACGTAACGTGAGGACAAAAAAGTACCGCTAGAACTGTTACAAACACTTCATGATTGCGTTACAGTCTTCTGTAACGCTTTCACTTCTCACCAATTTATTTTCTGATTGCATCACCAGCTCCATCAAAAGCGCCTGACGTAATCATCGCAAAAAATTCTAGTTCTACAAGTCTCAAAGTTACATGGAGTCACGTGTCTAAGGAAGATTTCAACGGACAGTGCATTGGTTACCAAATCACTTATGTCGCAGCTGATTCTTACTCGGATTTTCATTTGACGACCGTGAACTACACGACGAACTTCACGGAGTTGACCAACCTGACTGCATTTACTGAGTACGTCGTCACTGTGTCAGGAGTGAGCTCGGGAGGAGTGGGGCCTAAGGCTTTGACCATAGCTCGAACAGACGAAGCAGGTAAAATCGATTGTTTGAACATATCATGATTAAGTAAGAATAAAGACAACAGGACTTGCGAAAGCGTGTGAAATTCGCCAGTCGTGAGGTGATTTCCAATCAGTTCGTGGGCAGCCTAGTTTGTGCTTACGATACATTTTTTCTGTTGTATTTCAATCCATGTAGTTGTGCATTATCGACGCTTTATGCTGCCATTGCCAAAAGAATCACAATCTCGTGCTCCAGTCTCTAGATGTAAATCTACGGCGCTTTCCATTTAGCCAAAAGTTTCGGTTGGAATCCCCGGAAAACTTACGGATTCAAATGGAAAGACTTTTTTCCATTCCTTCTAAACTTGCAATATCAATCGTAGATTTACAAAATTTACTTACATAATGACGCATTGCTGGCGACAAAAGACAACAAAGAGGAAATTAACCTTAATTTCTGTTTTGAACTTTCTGGTTCTGGCCTCCAAATGTCGTCCGTTTGTTCCGGAAATTTTCTGTTTAATCCGTTTGAACCAAATCATTGCAAATTATTGCTTTCCAAAATGTAATTTCTTATAGCGTGTTGAGTCAAACGTCTGTTCGCCTTCAAAGGCGGTTACACACTGAGTTCGCGCAGGCGCAATACTATCTCACGTGAGCCCTTAGTGCAGTGACGGAATAGAATTTCCGTTTGAACCGCGCGCTCCATTTGCATTTTAGCCGATTGAATCGAAAATTTTAGTTTAATGTAAAGCGTCCCAGACTCTTTTCTAAGTATTTCTTCTTTCTGTCACAGCTCCATCTCAAGCTCCTGACGTCATCATCGCGTACAATACCAGTACCACCAGCCTGGTCATAAAATGGAGTCACGTGTCTCAACAGTATTTCAACGGAGAGCCAATTGGATACAAAATCAGTTATAGCATCAGCAGTTTGGAAGATAGTTGGAACTCTGAGACTGTGAGCTTCCAGGTAGACACCATAGAGCTGAGAAACTTGTCTGCCTATACTGAGTATGCAGTAAGAGTATCTGCGGTAAGTTCTGGAGGAGTGGGGCCTGGAATCCAGACCTTTGCTACAACAGACCAAGAAGGTGAGAGGCATCTGTTTACACACGCGCACCCTTGTAAGAAGCAAGTAAACCAAAATCACAGCCAGCGTACGCGATGGGTGAGCAAGAGAGACTGCAGATCGTCGGTTCCTTCTTTCTTTCTCTCCACTTACTAGTCTTTATGTTTTTCATTTTCCTTCTTGTGTTGGCTCTTATTGCCCGTTCATAAAGAGACTGGACCCTAGCTTGCACATTGTTTAAACTGTGTTACACTGATGAAGAAAGGAACCCCGTCGCCAGGAATAACATAAAAATAAGGACGTTTATCAAGTTTGGTTATGTTTCATCTCTCATTAATTTATTTTCTGGTTGCATCACCAGCTCCATCAAAAGCGCCTGACGTAATCATTGCAAACAATTCTAGTTCTACAAGTCTCATAGTCACATGGAGTCACGTGTCGACGGATGATTTCGATGGACAGTACATTGGTTACCAAATAACTTATTTTGCACTTAATTCTGACTCCGAATTTTATTTGGCGACAGTGAACTACACGACGAACTTGACTGAGCTGACCAACCTAACTGCATTTACTGTTTACGTCGTCACTGTGTCAGCGGTGAGTTCGGGAGGAGTGGGGCCTAAGGCCTTGGCCATAGCTCAAACAGACGAAGCAGGTAAAATCGATTATTTTGAACCTATCATGCTTATTTAACAATGAGGTCAGCAGCATTTGCGCAAGCGCGTGAAATTCGAGTGAAATGATTCCCACTTCCGTTAGCAATTTTGTGCTTGCGACGTAAGGCATCAGTGTTGCACGGCTTCTACTAAGATTTTTATGTGTGTGTGTGTCAATTTCGACACCGCTATGCTGCCATTGCCAAGAGAATAACACTTTCGTGCTCCAGTTTCTATATGTCAATCTAAGGCACGCAGCGCTTTCTATTTAGCCAAAATTGAGTTTTGGTTGTAAATTCCGAAAACTTTCCGTGTCAAAAGAAAATACTTTTTTCCATTCCATCCATACTTGAATTATCATTTACGTGATTGCGCAAGGGTGGTGCCAAAAGACAACAAAGAGGAAATTAAACGATAATTTCCTATCTGACCGGTCAGAACGAAAAAAGGTGAAGTACCTCCGAAGGTTGTCTGTTTGTTCTCGAAATTTTTTATTTGATCCGCGCGTTGCATTTACATTTAAACCGGTTAAAACAAAAAAAATTTGCTGCAAAGCGTCCCTTACTATGCTCCTTTCTGAAAGTTTCCATGTCTAAAGTAAAGTAAAGTAAAGTAAACTAAATCTATTTATACACTGTCTACGTCACAGCACCGTCTGAAGCTCCTGACGTCATCATCGCGCATAACACCAGTACCACAAGCCTGGTTATAAAATGGAGTCACGTGTCTCAACAGTATTTCAACGGAGAGCTGATTGGATACAAAATCAGCTTTAGCATCAGCAGTTTGCAAGATAGTTGGAACTCTGAGACTGTGGGCTTCCAGGTAGACACGATAGAGCTGAGAAACTTGTCTGCCTACACTGAGTATGCAGTAAGAGTATCAGCGGTAAGTTCTGGAGGAGTGGGGCCTGCAATCCAGACCTTTGCTACAACTGACCAAGAAGGTGAGAGGCATCTGTTTACACATACTCACACTCGTATGAAGTACGTAAGCCCATAGTATACTGAGGGTCTGGTTATGAAGTCTTGCCATTACAACAATGGTGTGCTGCAATTTATGTTGGAAGGGCCGCGACCGTGGACAATCTTTTGTTTTACGGGTTACACTACAATTAAATATCTTAACAGGAACTTTTGTATTGGTCAGTTGCCCAAACACATTGCAAAATCAGTTCTTGTTTGTGCACGGTCAAGGTCAAAAATGCTGCCAAAAACATCTAACAAAGAAGTTTGTCAGGCTTCATAACCATTGCCTTTAATTAACTATGATAAACCAAAATCAAAGGCAGCGAACATGATGGGTGAACAAGATAGACTGCAGAGCGATGGTTCCTTCTTTTTTTCTCTCTACTCTCAAGTCTTTGTGTGTCGGGGTTTTTTATCGTTGTTGTTGTCGTTGTTTTTTCTTACGTTATATTTTTTGTTTGTGGGAGCAGTAAAAGAGATTTATCGCCGAAACACTTTGCTGGATTTCATAACGTCATGTGGTTGTTCTTATTTTTAGAAAGCCTGACTAATCTGCGTTCACCAGCGATTGCCGAAAAAGCAACCGATCCTGATCGTTAAGTTAGCAACAAATGTAGCTCGCCATAAAACCTAAATTATTGCAACTTAACCTGGAGTTGTGAACAAAAAAGGTAGAACAAAAAATTATGCACTAGTCAATCAGCTTCACGGGCGTCTGTAACAATTTTAACATCTCACCACCTGCTTCTTCCCCCAGCTCCATCTCAAGCTCCTGACGTCATCATAGCGTACAACTCTAGTTCCAAAAGCCTTGTGGTACAATGGAGTCACGTGCCAAAGAAAAAATTTAATGGAAAGCGCGTTGGATACAAAATCAGTTATTATCCTGTCGGTCGCAGCTGGAAAATAAGGAATTTAAGTGTCAACTACAGGACAAACTACACCGAACTGACAGCCAACCTGACTGTTTTTACTGAGTACGTCATTACTGTGTCAGCGGTGAGTTCAGGAGGAGTGGGGCCTGGGAACACAATAATAGCTCGCACAGGCGACGCAGGTACAGTAATTTATTTGAGAATGCTCTGTTTGATGCAGAGTTTGGAATGTTATTATTTATTTGTTAACAACGTTGGGAGGCCTGATGACAAAATGTTTAACTCGAGGTTTGGTCTGTTCCAACAGAGTGCCCTAAATGTACAAATGTTATGTTCCAGCGAGGGCTCGATGACTTTGCTACACTCAGCAGCACGTAACTTTCCTTAATAGCTTCATTTGAGCACTTCTAAACTACTTGCTGCCTTTCTCTCTGTCAGTTCCATCTCAAGCGCCTGCCTTCATCGTCGCCTACAACTCCAGCTCAAAAAGCCTTGTCGTAAAATGGAGTCACTTACCCAGGCAGTATTTCAACGGACATCCCGTTGGATACCAAATCAGTTATTATCCAACTGGATTGAAGGAGAGATTAAGATTCCAAACTGTAAACTACACCCGAAACTACACCAAGCTGGCCAATCTGACGCCTTTCACGAAGTATTTTATTAAAGTGTCGGCAGTGAGCTCAGGAGGAGTAAGACCTGGGGCATCGACCACAACTCGAACAGATGCAGACGGTTAGTAGTTAAAATGAGAACCTGAAAATACTTCAATGTACAATGTGCTATTTTTCTTGGAAATAATCAAAATTGTTGGAATCTACCTCACTGTTAGACTGATTATTAGTCGAGGAGTTTCAGCGCAGCGCCGCCATCAACGTATCAAAAACTTGCGCGGCGAACGTACTGGTTTACAGAAGGTTGTGTCCTTCCAAAATATACGTGGCGACGCCTGGTCAGGATTTCTGAAAAACTCATGAAGAAATCAAAAGTAGTATTTGAAAGCATTGTGCTGTACCATTCCTTGATAGTCAATTGCAAATTTTGTTTGTGAGCCGTATGCGTGGTAAATGTACAAAATACTACTCAAATGACTCATTTTTCTCATTTTCTTCTCGCTTTCGTCAGCTCCATCTCAAGAGCCTGACGTCGTCATTGCGTACAACTCCAGTTCCAAAAGCCTTGTGGTAGAATGGAGTCACGTGCCAAAGAAAAAATTTAATGGACAGTGCATTGGTTACAAAATCAGTTATTATCCAGTCGGTCGCAGCTGGGAAATAAGGAATGTGACTGTGAACTACAGGACAAACAACACCGAACTGACAACCAACCTGACTGTTTTTACTGAGTACGTCATTACTGTGTCAGCGGTGAGTTCAGGAGGAGTGGGGCCGGGGAACTCGACCACAGCTCGCACACACGACGAAGGTACAATAATGCTCACAATAGATCTAGGTTCAGCTGTTATTAATACTTTTGATGTTTTCATGTTGTTAACATTACGTGCAATTCCAGCTTTACAAGCCTCGTAGTTACCGTTAAAGTTTTTTGAACGTAAGCGTATTGGATACCAAAAAGTTAACGAAACAACAACGCTGAGCTGATCAACTTGACTGCACCTTTTACATATGTCATTACTGTGTCAGTGGCGAGTCTAAGAGTAATTGACCCTGGTTGAAAGAGATGACGCGGGCAAAACAAAAAATGTCTGAACATGCTCAAATTAGATCTTTAAGAAGAGACAACGCCACGTAAGATGAGTACGAGAAAGTACCGCTATAAATGTTACAAACACTTCATGATTACGTTTCGGTCTTCTGTAACACTTTCACTTTCACTGGTTGCATCACCAGCTCCATCAAAAGCGCCTGACGTAATCATCGCAAACAATTCTAGTTCTACAAGTCTCATAGTCACATGGAGTCACGTGTCGATGGATGATTTCAACGGACAGTACATTGGTTACCAAATCACTTATTTCGCAGTTGATTCTGAGTCGCAATTTCATTTGGCGACCGTGAACTACACGAAGAACTTCACGGAGTTGACCAACCTGACTGCATTTACTGAGTACGTTGTCACTGTGTCAGCGGTGAGTTCGGGAGGAGTGGGACCTAAGGCCTTGACCATAGCTCGAACAGACGAAGCAGGTAAAATTGATTGTTTGAGTATATCATGCTTAGTTATGAATGTGAGCAACAGGACTTACGAAAGCGCGCGAAATTCGCCAGTCATGAAATGATTCCCAGCTCCGTTAGCAGCTTTGTGTTTGCGACATAAGGTTGCGAAGGCATCACTGTTGCAAGGCTCAGCTACAATTTTCCCGGGTATTTTTTAGTCCATGTGTGTGTGTGTCATTACCGACACCTTATGTTGCCATTGCCAGTTTCTAGATGTAAATCTAGGGCACACTTTCTACTTAGTAACCTACTCGGTTAGAAATTCCGGAAAGTTTCCGTGTCAAATGGAAGGCCTTTTCCCATTCCTTCTAAATTTGCGATATCGTTGGTAGAGAAAAAAATTAACGTAATGGCGCAAGAAGACAACAAAGAGGAAATTAAGCGTAATTTCCGATCTGACCGGTTAGAAGGAAAAAAGTGAAGTACATCCGAAGGTTGTCCGTTTGTTAAGGAAAAATATCAGTTCTTTTCCGCGCGTTGCATTTGCATTTCAACCGATTGAATAAAAAATTTCAGCTTAATAAAAAGCGTCCGGCCCCTAAATCTTTTCTAAATTTTTCTTCTGTTTGTCACAGCTCCATCTCAAGCTCCTGACGTCATCATCGCGTACAACAACAGTACCACCAGCCTGATGATAAAATGGAGTCACGTGTCTCAACAGTATTTCAACGGAGAGCCAATTGGATACAAAATCAGTTATAGCATCAGCAGTTTGGAATATAGTTGGAACTCTGAGACAGTGGGCTTCCAGGTAGACACCATAGAGCTAAGAAACTTGTCTGCCTACACTGAGTATGCTGTTGAGGTGTCAGCGGTAAGTTCTGGAGGAGTGGGGCCTGGAATCCAGACCCTTGCTACAACAGACCAAGAAGGTGAGAGGCATCTGTTTACACATGCGCACACTCATAAGAACTAAGTAAACCACAATCACAGGTAGTGTACGCAATGAGTGAGAAAGAGAGACTGCAGATCGTCGGTTCCATCTTTTTTTCTCTCTACTTTCTAGTCTTCTAGTGTGTGTTTTATTGTTGTTGCTGTTGTTGTTGTTATTGTTGTTGTTGTTGTTGTTGTTTTTGTTTTTTTTTTTACATTATTTTGCCCTGTGTGGGCAGCTCTGCCAAAGTACTTAGATGACGCTATAGAATCTGTACAAAAAAGGGCCCTACGCATCATTCTACCGAATTGTCACTATGACGAAGCCCTAATTCAATCTCACATCACTGCCCTTTCCCAGAGAAGGGAAGAAGCTTGCATAAATTTTATCAAGCGTGATTGCCTGTCGTCTCCTGTCCTTAAGCCATTAATTCCTCGCGTGTCAATTGACAGGCCGTACTGCCTCCGATCAGGCGAACGTGTTCCGGTGCGCTTTGTCCCCAAGACAAAGCGGTTCGCAGATTTCTGCACCATTAAGTATCAAGACCAGTTGTAATCCTTTTCTCTGTTATGTTTTCTCTGTTTTTTGTGCTTTAATCATATTTATATAATTATTTATCTGAATGTCTTTATACCGTAGTGTCTTGTACTATTGTAACTGACCATCCTTGTAATTCAGCCTTTTAGGCTGCGAGAGGGATTCCAATAAACTATTATTATTATTATTATTATTATAGCAGTAAGACAGATTATCGCCGAACCACTTTGATGGATTTCATAACGTCATGTGGTTGTTCTTATTGTTAGAAAGCTAGACTAATCTGCGTTCATGATCACCTGTGATTGCCGGAAAAGCAACCGATCCTGTTCGTAAAGTTAAACAAACGTAGCTCGCTATAAAAACTAAATCACTGTTGCACGTTAAATTTAGACCAACAATGCGAGGTAATTCTTTGCAGTAGTTGGCTCCTTCGAATAACATACCGTATTCACTGAACCATGTTTAACGTTAATCAGACACAAGCGAGGTTGGCATGTAGTGTTCTTAGCGTTAAGTAACATCTAAACATTGGCAGAATCTGAAACCTTACACCACCTTTTGTATCAGTGTCCCTTTGTTAGACAGTTTTGGAATGATTTTCAAGATTACTGGCACCAACTCTCAAATCAGCAAATTCGTCTTACTCTTCAAGATGTTTTATTTGGAATTATAACTAAACCATGCCCTTTACTTAACCTACTGAATTATTTTATAATAATTGGGAAACTGTTTCTATGGGACTGCAGAAGAACCCAGATTCGACCCAAAATCCAAGGATTTCAAAGTAAAATAGTCATAAAATATGAAACCGAAAGAAAGATCAATAACACAAAATTCTTTAAGAAAAAGTGGGTACTATCCCCAATTTAATGTGAAGAATCACATTACACATAAACTTTTGTGTGGTATTTTCATTCATAAGTGCAACTGTAACCTATCGTAAGTCTCTTTTTTTTCCTTCTTCGTTAGTAACAACTTTTAATTTAATTTTAATATTGCAACTATTGTGTAACTGTATATTGTAAGTGTTAGTAGAAGTATTTAAGTATTGTTTCTATTATGATAGTATTAGTAGTAAATTTGAGTGAATTGTAATTCATTGTAAGTCTAAAAAATAGTCATACCTTGTCAGTAGAAGAATTTAATTTAATATTGTAACTATTATTATTATTATTATTATTATTATTATTATTATTATTATTATTATTATTATTATTATTACTTTTTTGTAATTTAGGTTAGTATCTTAAGTTGGTATGGTTAGTATTGTAAGTAAAGTTTAGTATTCTATAGTTAATAAAAATTAAAAAAAAAAACAAAAAAAAAAAACATCTAAACATTGAATTTATGTTTTCCAGCTCTTGTCACTCAGGCCCCGAGAGAAGTCTATGTGCGCGCAATCAGTGAAAAGAGTCTTTTTGTCCGCTGGAGTGCCATCTTCGAGCAAGCCATTGTAGTGTATAATGTATACTACAGTCTTGCGGACGCGCCGGATGATTTCCAAGTAACACGCTCCGGTCGAAAGAATGGAGTTGTATTAGGCGATCTTAAAATTTACACTCTTTATGTCATACGGGTTTCGGGGGTGAACTCTGTCGGAACCGAAGGACCAAAAAGTACAGCGGTGATAGCACGAACCAAGGAAGGAGGTAAGATATCAATCTTCACTTCTCAATATTGCTTTGCCCGTCCCCACACGGGGTATATTTCGTCATTAAAGGGGGAGTGTCATGTGGTTTTTACCCTTTTGTTGAAAATGATGAAAGCAGTACTGCTGCAGTACTTTGTCGCGTAGCATTATCAGGATTCTTTTCAGTACTATGATCTTAATTGTTGTACAACTGATACATGTCTCTTTTGTGCATTATCATAATGGTAAAGTGACAGGGAATCCTAAGAGAAGGAGCTACAACATTTGTATCTTTCTTCTGCTCTGAGTACGCTGTCCTTTCAGGTTAACACTTAATTCCATAGCTGAAACTGACATTGGATACCTTATGAGGTTTATACAATGTCGTATTCCTTATCGTTATAGCACGTATGTACACGGGAACAGAACCCCATTTATTTGACAGAAAACTGATCGAGTGATAAAGCTTCAGCTGGGCAAGGAATATCATTTGAAGGTTCAGCACACCGATCTACAGTATTTAAGGTTAAGCACTGATACGAAAATCGTTAGCTTTCGTTGATTGTGATGGGTAACTCTATAAAAATACGGTAAACACTTCAATCCTCGACAGCTAGTCCTCGTTGGACGGTGTAAAACTACTCGGGTTCAAGGCTTACATTATTCTGTTGTTGTTTTTTTTTTTGTTTTGTTTTTTTTGTTTTTTTTTTTTAATCTTATTTTCCTCTTCGTGTAATCCTAAGATGGAAATGACTTTTAAACATCCTTTCACTGTATTTTTCTATTTAGTGCCCAGTGCTGCTCCAACTAATATCCGTGTGGTTTACGCTGATTGGTCGTCTATTATGGTGGAGTGGGATCTGGTTCCCACCGGTTCAGCAAATGGAATAATCCAATGTTACATGGTGAAGTACGGGGAACCCGGCTCCAATAGAAGCTCTCTCGTTTCCAGGGACTATTCAGCTGTATTGTCTGTACAAGCAGGCACGTTATATGCTATTCAGGTGGCAGCGGCTACGAGAAAGGGTGTTGGAAGGTTTTCAGAGTCAATCACTGCTCGGACGAAAAAGTGTAAGTTTTATTAAATGGTTAAAGACACTTTGGGGTAAATTAACAAGATAGATTCTCATGAGTTGTTATCGATTAAAGCTGAATAACTCATTTCATTTCTACTGGTTTGAAAAATGATTATACGGAAAAAAGAACCATAACAGCCACAAAACCATCAGAGGTTGTTAGTTTCAGATATCAAGAAGGGAGGAGGCGAATTAGAGAGGGAAAGTTAATTTAGCAGTACCTCCCAAGTTAAGATGCATACTAAGAATTGTTTGTCAACGAGAGTCTATTGTTAAGGTGGTTGGTGTAAACCTTCGATGAACTAACATCGAACCGGGGGAAGTAGTAATACTCCTACTCAATTCATGCTGGACCAGTCCTGTTATGCATAAGCATTCCATCCAGAAAGGGTAGCAACACTCTTATTTGCTTAATGCTACAGAAAATTGGCTAAGAGCCCGTGGCGTGGGTGTCCTGTGCTTGGTTACTGACACAATGACCCAGTACCTCTCTCTAATTCCCTTTGTTGCCTTGCAGATGATCCTTGCCTTAGTTTTCCATGTTTTAATGGCGGTAACTGTAACGTATCAGGCGACGGAAATAACAGTGGGAGGATGTGTGTATGCCCGGACAAGTTCACTGGTCAGCAGTGTGAGACTTATGCTGCCGGTGAGTACTGTACAGAAGCCCAGGAAACTTACCAGCGACAACAAACCTCAACGCAAAACAATGGTTTAATTAGGAAAAACAATTGCTCTGCACGTAGCTTTTAAATTTGGTACATGTTTTTGTCGTCCTCTGCATAACAACAACGTGAAATGACTAAATTCCAGGTTTTGTGGAGAATGTGAACCTACGGACGGTGAATTTGTCATTCTTTTTCTTAACTTGAACGCCACTCCCACCTATTTGGTTCTCAGGTAGTTCGCCGTCTTTGTGCAAGTCGAACGAGTTGACATAATCGCGAAGTAACGCTAATAAAATGAATTTATATTTTAAAGTGACGTTTTCGTTGGCGTTGCCGTCGTTGTTGCTTTACTGGCGTCTTTGTTTATATAGTTAGCCTAATTAGTATACAGCTATTTCAATTAACGTTGTCGGATCAAAGTTTCAAGCTTAAAGACAAGATCGAAAGGTAACATAGGTAGTTCTTAATATATTTTCGGAGGCGCAACAAGTAGGTTGAAAGAAAACACTATAAACGTTTGTTTGAGTGTTTTAAAAGCGAAAAACAAAACAAAACAAACAAACAAACTAAACAAACTAACAGTAGGCGGGAACTTAAGCAACGACAACGTCATTTGAAAATATAACTTCATTTTATTTGTGCTTTTTGTCTCGATTATTTCTACTCATTCAACTTGTACAAAAACTGCGAACTACCCAGGAACCAAATTGGTAGGCGTGTAAAGTAAAGAAAGAGAATGAAAAATTCACCCGTCGTGTCTTCACGTTCTCCACAAAACCTTGAATTTGGTCATTTCAAGTTGTTGTTTTGCAGAGGACGCAAAGAAATGTCATAAAATTTAAAACGCACGTGCAGAGCGACTGTTTTTCCTCATTAAAGCTATTGTTGTGCGACGTTGCCATTGCCGTTGCGGTCGTCGTTGCTTAAGTCTGTAGTGTGTTTTCGTGATATTTAAGCACTGCTTTCATAATAACAAATTCCACGTGCGGGTGCATGACACACCTTTTATCGGTCTTCCAATGGTGTTTGCTTTCACTGCGAAATTTAAAACTTTTGAGACACAACGTTTGATATAGTTTTGGAGGCATCCTTAAAGCAGCAGCCACCTCATCCACTTGGTATCCTATAACATTTCTTTTATCCAAATGGCTCGTCAGCCTAGACCTTCACAGAACGGGCTAGGCATAGCTGATTTTGATCAATTTATACATAAAAAAATCCCATATAACCTTGCGGTCTTGTCTTGTAGTTTGATGCTTTGATCCGACAACGTTAATTAAAATAGCTGTATATTACCACAAACGAAAAAGCTACAACGACACTCAAAAGTCCTTGAAACACTGCTCCCCTTTCCCTGCTGTGTTGATTTGCACTACTTTTTCCCGCAACATCGAAATGGTATGCAAATTTGTTGCACATGTTTCGTAGGCTAATTGACCGGAATAAATATATATTATTTTAGAGCAGAATAGGAAAGAAATCTGGGATCGGAAAACATTGAATGGCTGTCTTCAGTCAGTCTGATTAGTTTTAGGGCCCAATATGTGATGTTTGGAAACATTCACGGGCTCCAGATGTCAAGTGTTCGTGAATCGGTTCTGATCTCATGAATTGCGAGCCGCAAGTATCGCACGCATATTCGATCTTCCTTGAGCGGGAAAGAGTTTGAATCAGAGCTTGAAACTTGGAACAAATAAATTTCTTTTCTTCATCTTTCGAGATATGAGATTTAATTAAGAGAAATTTACATACCAGAAATACTTTTATTCTAATGAAAATAGGCATTAGTTTCAAGGCCATTTTGAGTAGCGTACACAAGTCTGCATGCTTTAGAAAGCAGCCAGCGAGTTTGGAATGTTTATTGTATTAATTTTCGTGTGAGATGATTGGTCTAGGTTTGTGTAAAGTTTCAAGTTCATTGAGTTATTTTACACCGTGAACGGGGCTTCGTCCTTTGACCTAAATTTTGGCGGTTTTCATCGGCCCGTGACCGCACCTAGACCACATTTCAAACTTGCAATTTTCTCAAAAAATAAAATACCTTGGAACTTTAAAATATGATTTTAGAAAATAGTTAATCCAAGGATATCTTCAGGCGAAATATCAGAAATTCGACCAAGTGGTCGCTGAAATGCAGTTCTCGATTCTTACAGGCAGCCGCTCTTAAGCTTTGATCCGACAACGTTAATTGAAATAGCTGTATAACGTTAAGAATATTAAAAGAAAATGGCAATAAACTAAAACTGATTCTTAATCGGGGTCAGTTATCCTAGCCGGGAAAAAGTATGAAGAAAGAACTGATATGGATTTCTGTCACCAGGCTCTTACGAAATTTTCTTTCTTGGAATTTTAGAGCGCACTTGTAAAAGTCCAGTGGTAAATCTTCCAACGCTACCGAAAACTGCTTCGAATGCATCAAGACTGCGGCCAGCCAGCAGGTTGTTAATTCCCTCGGAGGTGCAACTCGATTGTGAACTTTCCTACGAGACAATATTCAACTGGAACGTTTACAAGCTGAGCCCTCTGAAAGATGAAAACGAGTTGGTTCTCTCACGATCTGGTTCCTCTGAACTCCTGATAACACGACGATTGTTATCCGTGGGCACCTATTTAGTACAACTCACTGTGAGCATGACGGGAACCCAAGTGTCTGGAGTTGCGGAGGGTTTCATACGGGTAATCCGCAGTCCCATAATTGCGCTTATTTCCGGTGGCACCAAGGTGGAACGAGGATTTAACCAGACTTTGGAGTTCGATGCTTCGTTGTCACGTGACCCAGACGCTCTTTCTCCCTACTCTGGTACGTTCTCCCCTGTATATTTTAATACCGATATTTACCGGGTTGAGGGTTGTTTGCGTGTTATTATTTCAGACTGAGTTGTGAAGAAAAACCTTAGTGTTCTTGGGCGAAATGTTTAATGTTACTTCAAAATGTAAAACAAATGCCTTCTTTTTAAGGATCCGAAGTGAATAATCGTTTTAGTATATACCAAACTAGTGGATTGCTGGCCCCAATTAGCCATTTTATTTCAGAATATTTAAAAAAAAATGGTGTACCGGAATGCCGGAAGGTGAATATCAACCATCATTCTTAGTTCGAGTAGCCAATCAGAACGGACCAAATTGATATTAATAGGATGTTACCAACCAAAAATCAAAACCTGCCCAGTCTGATAAGTTCTTTAAAACAGCGATAGTCAAATTGCAACAAACTTTACCAGAAATGTTAACTTCCCAGGCACGATCTTATTTATCGTCAGGTACCGGATAAACATTTAAAACTTTTTAGGTCTTGTATTCACATGGATATGCAGAAATTCTTCAGAAAAGTACACAAATGACCTGTCCGAGACAGCCTCGATCATTCCCAGTCCTTCGGAAGTGGATCTTGACCGTGGAGGATGTTATGGCACTGGAGCGGGCAAAGTAGGATCCAATGAGAGCGTGCTGAGGATAGACAGCGGTTACATGGTAGAGAACAGCTCGTATTTAATAACAGTCGTGGTAAAGAAGGACCGGAGACGGGCTTCGTACACACAAGAAGTGGTTATTGTTACAGGAGACCCACCGGTTGTCCTAATAAGGTAGGTTACCATGGCTACTGGGAACCCTGACCGTTCTTAGAAATCCAAAGGCAGATTGTCAGCATGGCGGAACAAAGATTCTGTGGACGAAATTGGTAATGTTATAAACTAAAGAAGGGTAGAAAAGCCCCTGGGAGCCTATTCTTCTCAGACCAATCGCCGAGCATATGAATTTCAGCTCATGTTTGACCTAAATTGGCCAGAAATTATTGTCCCCTTGTTCGGGGTTGGGATCAATTTAGGGGCTGTACAGATCACTGACGAAAACAATTCTGCGTATGAAGGAACGAAAGTGGCGCAATATACGCACCTCGCTGATTGTCCTTGCCCAGAAAATCACAATGGAAGAAAATTTCTCCCCAATTAAGTGCAGGAAATACTAACGTGCCGTCTAATAATGAGAATAGGTTTCCAGGGTCGGCCAGAGGCTTGCATTGTACACTTGGCTTGTAAACTTTCGGTGTTGCCGATTCTGCCAATGGCATGTTCGTCTCATGCATGCTGATAAGCTGCCCCCCCCCCCTTCCCTTCTGCCCTTTTTGTTTTCTCTAAAGATGAAAACCACTAAACGATCGCGTTTTACCCGTAATGGGTCTGAAAAATAAAAACGGACAATCACCAATTACACACCATCGAATGCTTCTTCTTGAGACACCCACAAAATTTAAAAAACGAATTTTTTTCTTTTTCCCTTCAAATTTTACACGACTAAATTACATCATTTGCTTTTAGTCAGGCTTTTAGTCTATCGTTGTTTGTTCTTCGATCATTTTACTAAAATTTTCTTTTAAAATATTGTTATTATTCTATGTTTCCAGCTGTGTTGACAATTGCGACGGAAAATTGAACCCCTCAAGAAGACTGGCTCTTGTAAAACTCTGTGGTGGTTCATCGTGTGGAAGGGGTCTTTCTTATCGCTGGTCTTTATTCAAAGCCTCCAGTAACAGCTCTTCGCGGCCAGGCTGGATCCAGGTCAAAAACTTGAAAGATATCACTCGCACAAGATTAACATCACCAAGAATTGTTACTGACCCCGGGGTATTGGATCCAGGTACGCTTTACAAGTTTGTCTTGGCTGTTAAACGACGTGGAGGAATTCCGGGGTATTCCGAATACCAGGTCACTACAAACAGTCCTCCCTCCGGAGGGAAATGCACGGTGGACCCACAATCAGGCATCACTCTCGTCACAGAGTTTACTGTCGCGTGTGCTCATTGGCAGGATTCTGATCTTCCACTGCATTACGAATTTAGTTACGTCAGGAATGGTGATCTTCTCAATGTTGTTTACAAGGGATTTAAAGACAGCAAAGCGATTAAGCTTCCAGCTGGAGAGAAGGCAAATAACTTTACCATTGACTTTCGAGTGAGAGTGGCAGACAGTTTTGGAGCATTTACTGAAGTTAGGACCCCTGTTCAGGTGAGAGAGTAGACCACTATATCACTGTAATTGCTCTAAAATGCGATAGCTCACTTTGAAACATGTGGTGGGGAAGCAGAAGAAAAATGAAAAATGCAACATTATGTAATGCTTAAAAATAGAGAAAGCCCTAGCATGCAATGAGAATAAGGCAGGAGAGGGACCCTTAAATAATACTACAGGACACTGGAAGTTCACGTCTGTTTCCTGCAGCTTAACTTAAAAGCATCTTCATTGAGACCGGCTTAGTTTAGCTGCGTTGGTAGGGAATCACTCTAATTAACCCAATCATAGAACCGAAGTCACTTTCTCTAACTTAAATTTTGCGTATCATTACTCGCAAATTTTGGACTTAGATGTCCGAGATTGTGTGATCAACAATGAAGCTTTTATTCTTTTTGTTTTCTGTTTGAAGAGTGCGCCGAGTGGTACATCTATATCACGTGACTATTTCATCACCTTTATCATGGCTTACTGCTTTTCTTGATTATCAGGTTCTGGAACCTCAAGAAAATGCTGAGGGTCTCGTTGAGATTGCAGCAAATCTAACGACAGGAGAAGAAAGTGAATTGAACAAGTTAATTCAGTCAGGTGACGTATCACGTGCTTTCCAGCTGGCTAAGGCAGCTATTGTCGCTGTTGATGAAGCGGACAAACGAAGACGGCCAGTTGATCAGGACCAACTAAACAACAAGAGAAAAAGGGTAATTAGTCAAATTTAGAATCCGTAAATTTGATTGGCTCACTCACTGTTAAATATTGTTAATAGGTAATGACTAATCTCATGTTGATTTAATTTGAAGAAAAAACATAAAACACCCTTAAATATGTCTCTTTTAATCGGGCTGACACTTACGATGACTTTTTTATTCATCATTAAGATGTTGCATTAAATGACGTTATGGTGAAGTTACACTAGAACGCCTATTGGCACAAGGCTGTCGTTGGTTAAGGCAATAATTACAAGTTGTCGCTTAGTTTTTCTGCGTAAAACATATCGTATTGACGCTACCAGATGTCCTCTTGAGAATCGTCCGTGCCCAATGCTATGCAACATTGCTTCAAAAATCGATGTTAAAATTTTCACGTTTTTAACATCCATTTTAAAACCATTCAGTGCACCTGCGCAATTTATAGAAGCGTCAGAACTAACCTCTGTCCTCCGAGTGTTCTTGAGTGTTTTTTTTTTGTTTTGTTTTGTTGATTTTTTTTTTGTTTTGTTTTGCTTTTTTTGTTTTTTACATTTTCTCTTTTTTCATATCAGATAAAATCAAGTATCGTGAAACAGTTGTCAGCAGTTAAAGTGGAAACCGTAGAGAGAGTACAACAGGCATCTGACGTCATAGCTGAGGCGACCTCGGTAATTAGCGAGGTTACCATGGAAGCACAGGCAAGTTTTTGATGCTTGCTCATAATATTTGAAAGCCTTGAATGCACCTTATTGAAGAGACTCTGTCATTAAAAATGATAAACCACAAACAATATGTCGCAATGGTTTTATGGGAATTTGGAGAACGTGTTGGCATCTCTGATAAAGAGACCTTAACGTTAAATTGGTGAAAATACCATCTTATTTTAAATTCGTTAGCAAACATGGAAACCGTATTTCAGTGCCAGACAAAACATGATTTTATTATCGACTATTTTCGCTTTTAATTTACGGTTGTCTAATTACTTTACACAAAAAAGTGGCAACGACATCACGTCATAAAATCCAAATGGCGGCGCGCGGGAATTTGAAACGCTAAGTAAGACGATAAACAAATTTAATTTCTTTTACGCACTAAAATTCTCTTTTTACTTGTTCAGACAGAATTTGAAATTTAGGCATTGTTTCCATCCACTTTATGTCAATTTGTTCAGGGGTAGAGGACCCCTCTTATAAGGTAATTAGGCATCAGCAAACACCGTTAAGAAACAAAAAAACATGCTGGGGTCGGGATATCCTTGCCTTAGAATAGCATTCCATAGAAGCGCTAGATATAAGCCTAGCAGCGTCATGCAGCTACACGTAACAACAATAATCGATATATTTTCAGAAAGCCGCGACCAACGCCCTTCAAACAATGACGTCAGTGCTGAAAAACCAATCAGCAGCAGGAGAAACTTACGAGGCGCTATTTGATGGTGCGAGGAGTCTGGTGACCGGTCTTGGAAGCATGCTCAGAGTGTCATCATATCGCGCTAGAATGTATGGGAGTACGTTAAGTGAGGATTCCGCTCACTCACTAGTGCTAACTCGCCAGCGGAGGGACTATAAGGAAGGGAACCCTTTGTTTGCAAGTCACGTGGGTGGAAGATCTGAAAGGGAAATGGGAAATCAGCAATCAGAATCACAGAGAGAGGTATCTTCATCATCATTATCATCGTTATCATCATCATCTTCATTTAAACACGGTATCACAATCATTTACATATACAAGAAAACAAATGGTCTTCCTGTGAGCCGTGGTAATTAATATAACTTAAAATTACAGTTACACTGTTTTTCAAAATGTACCCTAAGATTTTCTGAAAATATTTCTGTTGTTTAATAAGTAGGATTCCGCTGATTCGGTATTGAGGTGGTTAAAACGGCAAGAAGAAGAGAAGAAACATATCTTTGTCAAAAGAACATTGGTCACAAAAGGGATTTCTGTAATATAGTTAAAAACGTTTTCTTTAATTATTTCCTCACCAATAAACAAATGAATTTAGATTTCCACAGTTTCGGATGCTTTCCTGCTTAAGCATGACACTCAGCCCTGCGTTTGTTTAACAAAGATTCTCCCCGTCACCTTCCCTACCCATCTTATCTTTTTTCTATCTATTTGCTTCCATTTTTTGCATTCTCCTTTGCGTTGAACATACTTCAGTTCCAGTAAAAGTGGCAGAAGTTTCTGGGGATAAGTGCGTGACGTAACAGTGATATATGGAAATAAGGCCAAAATAGATTGTATTTACAAATTTATGATTGACGGGAAATCCCAATAACCTTTAAAATGAATAAGAAGTTTCTTTATAAGAAATTCCTTTTTTTATATATTCTTCAGTCCAAAGAACGTGCTGTTGGTATCTTGCAATCCCTGGATGAGGTCGGAAGCACAATCTTGTCCCAAACACTTGTCGGGGAGGAGCCGAGAGAGCTATCGGCCTGGTCCGTATCCCTACTCGTGTCTCGAGAGGAACCCGATTTGGTGGCTGGCTCAGTTTTGTCAAGCAAAGGCAACAGCTTTATTCTTCCTTCGTCAGCTGGTTTGTTTGGTAACAACACTGAATTTGTGGATAGCCAGGTAACGTGAGAACTGTTACAGCTAAACTTAGTCCACTCAACAACGTTTATTCGCAAATTTTGTTAAGATTACATTTCCCAAATTAAAGAACAACACCACAAGAAATCTCTTCAGCTCATAGCTTTTCAGTTTCCTTTTTGGCACAACTTCGGTGTTTAACCACACCCGCTTGAAAAAAGTTAAATGCTCGTATTTCTTGGATGCACGATGTGTTCATGTGTCTCACGATGTTACACGAAGTATTACGAGGTGTTACGTGGCTACAAGATAAGTCGCGTTCTGCCACGATGCTACACGATAAGACGTGTACGACGTGCCACGGCGTATCACGATTTGTTAGAATGTTGCAAGATGAGTCACAATGTGTGACAATGTGTTCTCAAACTCATTAATAATTCATGCAGTCAAAAGCCAATAAATGACCTCCATTTCGGTCAGGTGGATGAATCTTGATACCCCAATGAAACACCACCAGGTTTTCATCTGAGATGAAACATGTTTTTCATCTGAGATCAAACATTTGCATTTTAATGAGATTAATTTCTTATTGTTTCATTTGAGAAGACATGTCAAAAACTCGGGCTTCGTACTTTATCACGGGTTCCAAATACCTCGAAACAGATGAAAGCACTCGGCCTGCGGCCTCGTGCTTTCATCTGTTTCTCAGTATTTGGAACCCGTGATAAAGCACTCGCCCTCGTTTTTGACATATTACGTATCATCTTGCATGATTTGTGAGTTGTTCATGTTTAAACGGAGCCCATTTTTGTTTGTTTCTTTGTTTGTTTGAAACTCACGTTTGGTTTGTTCTTTTGATTGGTTCTGACAGGTTATGACAACAGATTACGTATACTTCACATGGCATCCCTCAGGGGCCCGAGTGACCACTGGTGTCTCGAGCCTCGAATTTAAAAACAGTACTGGGGATCTAATCAAAATGGCCGAACTTGAATCACCGATATCGATCAAACTCTCAAACAATCAAGGATTAACAAACAACACTCAGTCGCATTACGTTGGAGTCAACAGAACGGTTTACCATAAAATAAATGTGACATCATCTGGAATAGCTCTGCTAATAAAAGTACGCCCTGAAATAAACGGCACAGAGTTCTCGGTGTCCGTGAAATACAACCAACGGCCATCAGCTAGCAACAGAGACTTAAACGCCACAGTTCCTGATTTTTCATCCTGCGTCCCTGCGTCGTCTGGTTACGTCAACTGTTCACGTGACCCTTATGTGGTGTTTTTAGACAGTACGCATGTCAAACAGACTGGATTTTATTTCATTGGAATACAAGTCAAGTCAAAGACTCCTGTGAGGGGTTCTAGGAGAAAGAGATGTTCGGGTCAGGGTCGATCAAAGCGATACTGCGTTGAATATAAGGAAGCTCCTCCGACGGATGATCCTGAACGGGAAACCGCGTCATACCGTGGACCGCAATACCGTAAAGGAGATGAAAACTACACAATGCAGGTCATACCAGCTGCTTGTTTGTACTGGAGCACGGAAACGTCTAGGTGGACAACTGAAGGATGCAAGGTTTGAACGTTGTATAAGACCCATTCAAGTTTCCATATAGTGGGGTTGTAAACAAGTGTGAACTGATTCCGTAATACGTATAGCTGGGGAAAAGGAGAGTTATAGGCTGGCAAGAGTTTTCTCTCATCAAATTTAAGGGGTACAACAGATTAATTCAAGAAATCGAGCAGCGTTTTCAAATTTCATTCGTTTATTTTTTCGTTTATTTTCATTCGTTTATTTTTTCTCTCCTTTTCAGTACAGATACGTACCTGCCTTATGCTAGATTAGAGTGAAGTTTGGATTTTTTTTTGTCTTTTTCTAAATCAACACTAATCGCTGTAGTTGCTTTCAAACCGGCGTGGAAGCTAACATATTAAAGCATAAATGGCACTGAGCTACCATCTTCTTCAGTCAATCAATACTTGAATGAATGTAAATAGATCACAACACAATAACAGGTGCTCCGTCCTTAAAAAATTGCGGTTTCTTTGACATCTGTCAATAGTTTACTAGAGGCAGATTAGTGGAAGTGTTGTTAAAGAGTGTGACATGGCAGCCAGCTAGCTTCGTAGACAATACTTCTTGAAACTGTTTAATACTTATAATTGGCAGGTGGCTGAGACGACAACAGCGGACTCTATCAACTGCTTATGTGATCATTTAACTGCGTTTGGGGGTCAGTTGCTTGTGGCGCCAAATCCCATTGATTTTGATAAAGTGTTCACTGAACTGACTCGACTTCCTGAGACTGGGAATGTAGCTGTTATCATAGCCGTGGGCTGTATATTTGGACTATATCTGCTGCTGCTTGTATTCGCCCGGAGAGCCGATCAACAGGACGCTTTGAAGGTATACACAAATCACCCTATATAGTGTACATGACAGCGTTGTTTTTATTTGCTTGATCAAGCTTCATGTTGTTCCGGCAAACGAAAATCGAAAAAAAAAAATCAATTTTTCTTCCCCGCATTTTTGGCGGGATCGAGAATCAGTTTCCTACATTATGTTATCCGTATGTGATATCTATGAAGTCAGTTATCTATACAAAGTATTCATTACGGCAAAGAGACAAATTAATGAAAAATCAAAAGTTCAATAACCATACCATCAGTTCGAAAAACACACATCAGTTCAGTGACAGTGGACCTCAATTGTAAAAATAACTGTAGGTGAACTATTTTTATTTCATTGGGACAAACAAGAGGGGAGGGGAGGGGAGAGCGTTTTACGGGGGGTCGTCCAATGGAATAAAAAACATTTCACCTATAGCTATTTCTTACAATTTTGGGTCTACTGTTACTGAACCGATATGTGGTTTTTGAACTGATGATGTAGTTATTGAACTATTGAGTTTTCATTGAACTGCCTGCTCCAAATATGGACCACGCCCTCGTAAAATCCTCTCCCCTATCCTCCCCTCCTGTCTGTCCCAATGAAATAAAAAACACTTCACCTATAGTTATTCTTCAGTTGATGGTATGGTTATTGAACTTTTGATTATTTAATTGAGTTGATTTCCTACATTGTGTGTTATATATGAAGTCAGTTATCTATATAATGTATGCATTATGATAAGGAGTCAACTATATCACCTTTAGTCCTTTTCTTTATGCGTTTACCTGTAGATTGGGGAAAAGCCGTTCTTAGGAGACCTATCGCCATGGTGTCATCGATACGAGGTCCAGCTATCCACGGGAATCTGGCATGACTCTGGTACCAGTGCAAATGTGTTCATTATACTAATTGGAGAGAAAGGCTCCAGCAAGCCTTACAGGCTGAAAGGTGGTTCAACCATACCTTTTGCAAGAGGGAGCATAACATCTTTCACGTTATCGCTAAGCAATGTTATTGGCCCCATAAAGGGTGTTCGTGTTTGGCATGATAACTCGGGATCCAACCCATCGTGGTTCCTAAACAACATCAAGATTGTGGACGTGTCCTGTCAACAGCTTAGAACTTTCGTGTGCTACACATGGCTGGCTGTGGAGAAAGGTGACGGATTGGTCGATCGTACCCTTACTTCAGACGCAAACGACGAGAAAAAAATGAAGTTTAAGGTATTGTTCGCTTTACAGTAGAATCTGGTTTAATAGAACCCCCAACCGTCAAACTTCTCGGTCTTTGAATATTCGTCTATGACCTGCAGTTTCTTCATCTCTCGCTAGTTATCCGATTATCCAGTGAGATTATTCAGAAAGTAATCGGTTACTACAAAAAGGCTACAATTTTATTTAAAGTGTTCGTTGTAACTTGAAGCTTAAGAACAATATAAATTATCCTGTATTGGCTTTCCTTCAATACGAAATAAAGCAAAACTTCTGGTTTTATTCCAGGTTTCTTTCCAGAACAGAGTTGCAGAAGAATTCACCAATGGGCATCTGTGGTTCTCAGTAGCAACCAGACCTCCTAGAAAGCGCTTTACGCGCGTCCAGCGTTTGTCGTGCTGTCTTACGCTTCTGTTGGCCACCATGCTAGCGAGCGCCATGTTTTATGAGCACGGTCTTCAAACTGAACAGGAACAGGGAATTTTGAAGCTGGGCCGTCTGACTCTAAACCTGAGACAACTAATCATCGCAGTAGAAAGCCTTCTGGTTGTGATACCTGTCAATCTACTGATCGTGGGCATTTTCACCCACGCGAGATCACCAATCGAACTAGAACGGCAAATCAAAAGGAAATACACCGTTTCACGGTCAATGTCCATTCACAGAGTCACTGCAATTCCCGTAAGAAGAGGCTGCAGCTTCACGCTGCCGCACTGGTTTATATTCATCGCATGGATCCTCTGCTTTCTATCATCAGTAGCCTCGGCAACGTTTGTCATATTCTACAGCCTACAGTGGGGTAAAGACGTAAGCGAGCAGTGGCTGATTTCAATAGCGATGTCCACGTTTTTGGATGTGTTTGTATCCGAACCAGTCAAAATCGTTGTCGTGGCCTTATTGTTAGCGCAGTTCTGCAAGTCAGACTTTGAAGAGATGGCTCAGTCCCCTAGTTCAGTTCTTCATTTCAACGACATCAAAATAGCTCGAGCGGTCGATGCTAACAACAATGGCAACGACCATGAAGATGGAATTGAGATTCCGGAGCCCCCGAACAGGAAACAGTTGCAGCGCGCGAGGAAATATCGCATGAGGGAACTGCGCATGTACAGAGCCATAAGGAAAATCGTTAGTTACATGGTGTATTTGTGGATAGTGATGATTATCTGTTATGGGGGACGCAGCCAGGATAGTTATTATCTGACCTCATCAGTGGAGACAACATTTGGACAGCTTAGTCAGGTGTGAATGTAAGATTTCTTGCGATCTCATTGGCTTAGAAGCCAATGTATCGTTTATGACATCGCATATTACGTCACTCTTGACCTCGTGGCCCGGAAGGTTTGTTCACGCTCCTTCAAGTCGATTCTTTTCATTTGTAAAGGGTACAATGAATGTTCTGCCGCTAGCACTAATGAAACAAATGATGGATCAGAGAATTATCTCTGCAGCGTATGTTAGAATGCTACGTGAACCCAAAAGAACTCGCACATGAAACGCTTGAAGGTGGCGTTATCTTCAAAAACTAATTCATAATTCATAAGCCCATTGACCTATGAAATGGTCGATAAAACATCACGTGCTGTGGTTTTAAAACCCAATAAACCCCCTCTTTATTAGTACGCGGTGTTTAATGTTTTTCTCGTATGCTAATTTCCAACGTTCACAAAAGCATCATTGTTATGAACTCTCTTGACACACGCTTTTCCAGGAATGATTTTGAAGCCGTTCAAAAAACTCGCAACACGTGTTTCAGTTATCGGGTCTAAAACCGATAAAACACTGCTGCTCGTGTTTTAAACATTGCTTAAACTTTGGTTCCAAATTGAGTTCAGCTGAGTGGCTTTTTGCCTCGGCGCTATTTTTATAGTCACTAAAAGTTTAAATTGAAAGACCTGGTGATGATGCTATTCTATTTTAAGTCTATTGAGTTGTTCAATTGTCTAGTTGATAATGTTGTTTAAAATATTGTTGTCGTTCTATTGTGGCTTTTTTGACAATAAATGACTCACAGCATTACGTACATATAGTATTACACACATAATAACATGTAATACTAACAATACTATTGATGGACACAAATTACATTCATTACTGAGTTACAGCACTACTTTCTGTCTTTTTTGTATTATTGACCTAAACTAACATAAAATAAAAATTTCGTCCCTTACAACAATTTAAAACCAAAACCAAAGTAATTACTCTGGCCAATCACAACAGGTGCAAATAGCGCAATGAACCAATCAGAATTCAAAGCAAATACATGTAACCGGCGCCAAACGCGGGAAAACACGTGTAAGCGAGGCACGATTGGTTTTGGCTTTACATCTTATTGGTTGAAAAAAGTAGCGCGAGTTTTATCAACCAATCACAGCGCGTAGTAATGCAAAACCAAACCAAAAACGCAATTACTTTCGACACTCAATTGAAAACCGCTCTATTATGTGGCACCATATGCCATACATGTGATAATCGATGTCAATGTCTTGCTTTTGTATCAGATTCATGTTGTGTCCCTTTGTCTGTGCAGATCTCTTCCCAAGTGAAAATGTGGGAGTGGACAAGAGACGTCCTGATACCGGGTCTCTATGACGACAACAAGGATGTCAGATTCTCTAACGCTTCTCCTTACACTGGCGATGGTGAGACGGTTCTTGTTGGGATGCCGCGTCTGAGGCAGCTTCGAGTGAAAAAAGGTGTGAAATAAGTCTCGCATGTTAAATGTCCTTGTAAACGGCCGGTCACAGACCACCTCGAACCGAATTGAGACAAGTCGCCTCGGCGAAAAATTAATGCTTTCTTCTCACCGATTTTTGTTCTTTTCATTTGATACCCACAACCTATATTTATTTCATTTATATATCCATCTTAGAAAAACTGTCGCTGTATTGTTGCATTTAACCATTTAGAAATTTTTCTGTCACTAGACCGAACAGTCTGTCCAGTGACGAAAATACACCAGCGAATCATTATTAAAAACATGACCAACTGACCTTATGGCTTTATCGCTATAACATATCCTAACAAGAAGCGGTTCCAGGATCTTTGATTAGCGTGATATGACGAACGTACTAAAACGTCGGGGAGCGGTGTGAAAATTATTCAACTATAGCAAACATTTTAAGTTTTTTAAGAGAATTGAGGCTGGGAGATCGGCCATTGCGAACTCGTCTTGAGCTTGCTTCCTTGAGGCGTTTAGATGGCAGGTATTGGCACGAAAAATTAATGCGGAAAAGAGAAAATAAGAAGAAGACACACTGGGAGAGACGGGGTGGGGCAAGAGAATTTAGGGGCGCGCCCCTTGGCTTTTTTCGCTAGTACATTAATTCTCTACGTCACTGCCCATCATTTGAACACCTCGAGTCACCCTTGTAGACAGCTTGTTATAACTGTTTCATTGAAATGTACAGGAACATGGGTGCTTCTTTTTTCCCCAAAGATTCCTGTGAAGTCGTTGATGAGGCTAAAGGAGTCTTCAACTCCTGCACTGCACAATATTCATTCAGTGCTGAAGACAAAACAAAGTACTACCAACCAAGATGGAGCCCACTTGATGCATCAACAAATATGTCGGCTGGAAACTTTAATGACGCCTGCCCCAAGCCCTGGCGGTATGCTTCAGCCGAGGATACCGAAAGTCTTCACTTCTGGGGACGACTCCACTTCTCCTCAGTCTATAGTCAGGGAGGTTACCTGGCAGAACTGGGTTACGACGAAAAAAACGCGTCGAAAGTTGTTTCTGACCTAGCCTCGTTCAACTGGTCAGACAGGTACACCAGCGCTGTCATTGTCGAGTTTACAGTGTTCAACTCACGTGTAAGCCTCTTTAGCTCAGTTTGGATCCCGATAGAGTTTTCACCAAGTGGTCACGTGGTTACGAATCACGTGATTCGTACAATACACGTGTACAACATTGGAGCTGGGTACAGTGCTTTGCTTCTCGTCTGCCAAGTGTTGTTGTCTCTGTTTATTGTTTACTTTGTCTATAAGGAGGTGAAGGAGGTGATTGGCAATCCTAAGCACTACTTCACTCAGTTTCTCAACTACATTGAACTGGCGCAAATCGTAGCAGCAGTCAGCTTTATAGTTATTCACATCTTGAAAGAAATCGAACTTTTCGCGAACACAGCAAAACTACACGAGAACATTTTCCAGTTTATCAGCTTTGACAAAGAAGTTCTGCTAGATGATATAGAGTCGGCATTGCTGGCCCTTCTGATGTTCTTCAATACCTTCAAGCTGCTGTACTTGTTTAAGTTCAACAACCATGTCAGACATCTGTCTGATGTGATGAAGACATCTTTCGTAGAACTTATAAACTGTTCGCTTGTTTTTTTCGTTTTCATGTTCGCCTTTACTCATTTTGGTTTCCTCCAATTTGGAAGTGAGATACCTGCTTATTCAACACCCGTTTCCTCTTTGCAGTCCCTCCTCATCCAGGGAGTTGTGAACGACAGGGTTCAGCATCTGCAGGACTGCCATGTCATTATCGGTCCACTGTTCTTCATAACATTCAACATTGGCCTACATTTTCTGTGGATTAATATCTTCATCGCCATTCTTATTTACGAATACAATACCGTGAAACGAGTCGATAAAGGGAGATATAGCCTAGGAGGGTTCATGATGACCAAAATCAAAGAGATGTTTAACTGCTTGGGAGACTCGCCAAAAAAGCCGAAGGAAACGGAACGCACCAGAAAGACAGGAAATATTGGTAAAACAGGAAAGACCGGAATGACCGGAAAAACCGGTAAGAAACAGATAAGGTGGAAACTTGACCATATTAACATGTCAGAGGAAACGTTCACAAGAGTCATGCCTGGTCCACTGAGAGATTTGGAGAAACGAATGGCACTGGTGACGGAAAGGCTGAATAACTTGTACGTTGATGAGTTTAGCAGTGATATCGAGTTCGTTGACTTGTGGTGGGACACCCGCACAAGAGGGAGGAATGTTTCCGAGAAGAGGGCTGGTACCCGCTCGGAAAAAGTGTGGCGACAGCGGATGATTTAATGAAGACGACGTTTTGGTGGCTTTACATTGCGATGTGCAAGGGAAATAGACTGATCTTGAACTGAACTAAGAATTAAATTGAACTGTGTGAACTAAATAGAAATAAAAGAGCATTAAAATCAATACGGTATGATCCTGAGTATGGCCCATCATTTACAAATATTTATTGCTTTATAAAATTAGAAGAAGGCTGAATATTTTTTATTTAATGTAGTCATTTCTCGATCGATTTTGAAATTATCAACGCTTTCAAGTTATTAAACATTCACTGCATACATTCCATATACTACATAAAGTCTACACTCGTCGCACGAGTTTTACCCTTCTTGGACCGACTGCAATTCGCACCCACCCTGAGAGTAGGTTCAATGTGGCGATAAGCATTTGATAAACAACGTCAATGTATTCAACGCATTTTAAAAATGCTTCTTCCCCGGTCGATGAAGGTGTTAGTTGTGTAGTTGTCAATAACAGCTAGGATAGCACTGTTACGCTGTGCAAAGAGTGGATAACTCGCTATTTTAACCACTAGATAGCGATTAATCCACTGGATAAAGTTATTCTCTCTTTAAACACCCGTGGACAGATTTGCAAAAAAAAATTTTTTTTTCACTAGGGTGATATCTCCAGAGTTGCCTCAGATTTTACTTTATAACGTCCTTGGTAGAGACGTTTTCATTCTTTTCAAAGTGCCTGGTTTTGTCATGACCAGTTGCATGGGTTATCGCGTGATTCAAAATGGCGCTTTCGTGAAGTTCCCGCCACTTTTTCCGCACGGCTGTCCGGCGCGGCTACAGTCTACGAAACGGCGGGAAAACAACTGTGTTGTTGTTGAATTTTTATACTGTTGAGACAGAAGGAGTTTATGGAGATGGATGTGTTCGGAGAACGCTTATAACGCTTTCTAGGTAAGAAAACTTTTATTTAATGATTTTTTTCGCTTTGTCAGTTGTTTCTTAGCTTCATTTATTTTGGCATTTTCCTTTTCAAATGAAAATAGCTGTATCGAACAACCTTCACTGAGTGAGGCCAAACACTGCGACAACGGCGAACGAAAATCAGCAAAAATTAAATATGATGAAAAACTGAACTACCACGTTGAGTTTTATTTTTAAACTTCCCTGAATGCCACGAACGCGAAATCTTTTAAATCGCAATGGTAAAAGTTTCACAACAACAGCCCTGTTTACTAGAAACGCGAGCTTCATATTTTTTCTTCACAGTGGCTATTCGTACGGCACCCGTACGGCGACTTGTGTTTGCTATTCGTACGGGAGTCCGAAGATTTGATAGGATTTCTCGGTAATTCCTGATTCTCGCTTATCCAAATTATTATATTTACCTTTAGAAGGAATAAGCGAATCCAGTGAGTGCCCTTTCTTTGAGCGAGATAAGTTTGCGTACTCTCTGCTCACTAAGCGAACGAGCCACTCGCGACACTTCAAACTTTTTCCGAGCTACTAACATAAACTCGCACATGTCACGCAACCTCTTCTTCACAGATCAACTGGCTACAATTAGTACGCTGTAGCTTAAAAATGTGCGAAAAGAATTTCTTATACCTTATAAATAGTTATAATACACTGGCTTGGATCGGGGGGTAAGTGACAACTTGGTAATTCAATGAACTTGAACTCACGTTGGTAATCCCGTACGAATTATTCGCATTTTTGCTATTCATACGGGAATTCTTCTTCCTTCTATAGTAGGCGCAGTTTCAGTCATTGCAGTGAAAATTTATACCTGTGTCAGAAGGAGAGGTGTGTTCTGTTATCTTCAACATAATTTCTGTACGGAAATGCGAGTGTCCAATAGGTAAATTCTTCCATTAAGGACGGTACCTACTAATACCGAAGTATTTTTGTGCGGTTTATGACTATGCAGGAAAAGCAGATGTCAGCAAGGCCTATTGGAATCCAAAAAGAAAATTCGGAGTAACCACGCATTTTTCAGAGATAATTAAGCAACAATATCTCTAAAAAACGCCAAAATATAAAGCAATGTATGGGATTTTTTCCTAAATTGCAGCTGAATTATCTATGAAAAATGCATGGTTACCCCCAATTTTCTTTTGAGATACCAAAAGCATTTGGTAAGTTCTGCTTTCTCCGTATAGATTTAAACCGCGCAACAATATTCCTGTATTAGTGGGCACCACCCATAGGAAATCCGAGTATCTCGCGATGCGCAGAACGTATGCGCAGTAACAATAGTAGGCACCGTCCTTAAGTGAAACACCCATTTCGCGGCTTTCTGGCCGTACGAATAGCATCACGCAGGTTGGGAATACGGGAGTGCATGGAACTGCTTAATCAGTATACCAGCGGTCAGGATCAGTTGTCTGAATTTCTCAACCAGGTTAGCGATTCTTAAATTTAATGATAATTTTTACTGATACTCATAGGAATCCCAAATGAATAGCAAATACCAGTCGCTGTACGGTCTCTTCTAATCGCGTGCGTGTGTGTGAATACAGCGCAAAACAATTCCAAGTGTCGCGAGTGGCTCGTTAGCTTAGTACGCAAACTTATATCTCGCTCAAAGTAAGGGCACTCACTGGATTCGCTTATTCCTTCTAAAGGTAAATATAATAATTTGGATAAGCGAGAATCAGGAATTACAGAGAAATCCTATGAAATCTTCGGACTCCCGTACAAATAGCAAATACAAGTCGCCGTACGGGTGCCGTACGAATAGCCACTGCGTTTTTTCTTTGCTACAGACCTTCTGAGACCTTTTTATTCAACTTTTCGTCTTGTTTAAGCTGATTTAAGTGAGTTAGGTCTCATGGCAGTGCCATAATTCGACAATTTCTCCACTAAATATAGTTCAAATTAACCCATCTTTTCAAACTTTGACACTTAACAGCCTTGGGAAGTACGATAACAATAATTAGAACGCTGAGAAAGAAGCAAATATCAGCTCTTAGGAAATTTTGTCAAATCTAATTATATAGCAGATAATGCAGGGAAGGCTGAGTGGAATTGCAGTCGTGTTTTTTATGGTTTTTGCCGCCATTGATGTGATAGTGGACGCTAATGATAGCTCGCAGTCAGGAGGTAAACAGTTTTTTTTTTAGACTATTTCTCAGTAGTTTACATTTTTTAGCTGCCTTGATATTTAATTCATTGCCTTAAGTTAAGTTTGAGAAACATTAATTCTGGAGTATTATTTAGGAAAGCCTTGGACGACTATTACCTGTAAATCTTTACTGTAGTTCTAACTTAGTGTTTGTTTTGCTTTTACATATTTTAGTTATTCTTATTTGTAAGTTGTTAATTCTTACTCAATCAGGACCCCGTTGATAGCAGTACTCTATACTGAAGGGTTATCCTGTATAAATATTCAATTATTATTATAACACATCTGTTAAAAAGAGGTTTTCTTTTTACTGTAAGTGTATCACTGAGACAGTTTGATAGAGAAAATGCTCATTATGTAGTAAAACTTAATTTGATCATACTCGTTATAAAAAATTGTTTGCAACTATTTTTGAAAGTTCTCGAGGTAAAAATGGAAAAAAAAATATGAAAAAATGCAAGGTGATTGACTGAAGAGAAAATAGTCAACACCTAAATGTGATGATTCAAGGTTATCTTTAAGAAACGAAACCTTATAGATTAATATATTCTTGACAGAGAAATAATGATGTTAACTTCTGATTTTAGTTCCCAGTGATCCGCCATCTAATGTTCATTTAGTTTCTGTGAGTGCGTCCTCAATCACGGTAAAATGGGATAGGATTCATTGGAATTTAAATATACGTGGCTACACTGTCATGTACCAAATGTGGTCACACGAGACAAAGTACCTTCAAGTTGGCTGGTTTCAACGCAAAGCAACTTTAACCAACCTTGAGGAAGACACTAAATACATTATCCAAGTGGCTGGAAGGACCGATGAGGGTGTTGGACCTTATTCACAGCCACTTGAAGCAAAGACAAAACAAGGGACACAACGTAAGTCTTGATTGATTGATTGATTGATTGATTGATTGATTGATTGATTGATTGATTGATTGATTGATTGATTGATAGATTGCGCCCAATTTGTAATAACAGTAAGTTGTTTGGCCAGCTAATCATACATGTGTTAAAAATGAATGGTCAGCATGGATTTAATTTATATGCACTCCCTTGTTGTCTGAGCGGAGTGCGTGCTTGCTTGTTTGGTTCAATTTTTGTTCGTTTGTTTTATGTGGCATTTGAGAGAGATTGAAACGTTGGAACATCAATGAATAATTACCGTATACGCTTGAAAGCAATAATATTATCCCCCCTATAGGGAGAGGGTGTTTTTAAAAGGTGTTTAATAGAAACGAGAGTAATTTTGGTTCTTGAACTGTGATTTTAGCGTAGATTAACTTTTCCAAAATGAAATTACAATATATTATACATTTAGTTTTATTAGCTTGGAATTTGTTAATGTTACTCATCGATACATTATTTATTAATTTAATGCCATTTCTGTGTCACCACATTTATTTGTCACTACTCTTAGGGATTGTCGCTGAACTGGATTTAAAAAAAGCATCAAAATTCATTTCATGTCGTAGCTGTAAGTAAATTCAGCTCTTTTCTGCCCCACCCACAATCCTGATTGCCCTACAGAATTCATATCTACTTGTTTTTTGCCGTAATTTGAGGAGGGCTGAAAGTTTTATATGATTCTCTGTTAACTTTTCGGGTATCGTAATATATTTTGAGTAATTACCTTGTAGTTCATTGTTAATTTTAAGGTATATCTTTTGCAGCTGATCCTTGTAATTCCAGCCCATGCTTAAATGGAGGAACATGCACTGTCCAACAAGATGCAGACCCTGCAGTGTTTTATTGCACATGTTCTTTGAACTTCACTGGTATCTTTTGTGCAAGTTCCGTACATGGTAAGTACATATATTTCAAAAATATCTGAGAAATAACATGTATTTTAAGGATTTAGCGATAGTTATAGCCTTCTCAGAAATCTCAAAAATGAAATCATCTTGAAGTATAATTCTCAAACTCATTAATAATTCATCAAGAGAAAACAAAGAAAATCATTACCGTGACCATGGTTTGGATTTGTGATCCTAATTACCATAAAATTTTGCCAACTTTAGCCTTGAATTTCTCCAAGAATTATTGATTATTTGAGAAGCCATATCAAACACTCGAAAGTGTGTTTCATCAGACATCCAAACACCTCGAAGTCGTTTTAAAAAAAATAGGCTGCGCCTCGTTTTTTTAACCTACTTCTCAGTGTTTGGTTATCCGATGAAACACACCTTCATGTGTTTGATATATTACTTAAAAGTATGCATATTAGGAAACAGGAAACACCTATTTTTCCCTTTTGTTTTTAGTAGCTTTGAATCTCAAACAAATACACCAAGCTATAGAAAAGAAGAAATTTAGGTATTGATCATGATTTGTGTCTAATAGATCAGAAAATTAGGAGAGCACATAAAGAGAAAATAAACAATCTTTCGTTTCTGACTCATATCAGTATCTTGATATGTTGATTTCATCTACAGACCCTCCATGTTATAGTCCAAATATCAGTCTACCAAATTTATCACCACTGGAGTCTTCTTCAATGGTGACCATACGTCGATCCAAGCAGTTTTTAATTCAGTCCGAAGTCACTCTGGATTGTGAGTTGTCCCATATAACAGCATTTAACTGGAGCATTTACCAATTGAATGCAGAAGAGACACCATTGATTTCAAAAAATGGCACCTCTGAGTTTCGAATTACACCACACATGTTACCAATTGGAAGTTATTTAGTGCGGCTCACCGTAACCATGGTTGGCACACAGGTGTTTGGTGTTAGTCAGGGTTATATAAAGATTAACAGCAGTCCTTTAGTTGCACTTATTTCTGGAGGAAGCAAGGTAGCAAGAGGATTCAATAAAAGCCTGGTGTTTAATGCTTCCACGTCATATGATCCAGATGAGGAAAAAACACAATCTTCAAGTAAGCTAGTTAGTTTATTTTTTACTAATCAATGTATATTGTTCATTCTGCTTGTAATTTAAATCTTACAATGGTGATTCTTTAACTGGGATTTTCCTGCTACATATCATGGTCATTTTATAACTGCACTTGGTGTCAGGTGACTGTGTAAGTGATGGATTGGTATATTGGCTGACTGGCTGCCTGGTAGACAACTGTTTGACTGACTCACTGACTCACTCACTGACTGACTCAGTTACCGATTGGCTGAATCATTAAGCGACCAACCAACTGGCTGACAATTGACAGAAAAAAATTGTCACTACCAAGAGTTTGAACATAATTAAATGAGAACAGTTAAACTAAAACTATTATTTCCTAGTAACAAATGGCAATTATGTTTTTTTGTCGTTTTCAAACATCAAATAAATACATTTCTCCATCGTGTGATCATTGTCTTTCTTAATTGGACAAATATTTAATCGTACCTTAATCACTTAAGCCCAAATGTAATTTAAACTTTGATATATTACAATAAGGCTTTTATAAGGGAGGGGGGGGGGGGGAACCAATATAAGATTTTCATACCATATCACTTTCTCGAATTATATAATAAATTAATGGACTAAATGTATGACAAAGAGACAGATTAACTGACTAATTACTGACTGATTGACTGCTTGACTGGGTGACTTACGTTGTCATGTACTCTTTGACTGATAGACTGACTGACCGACCGCCTGACTGACTGACTGACTGACTGACTAACTGACTTACTGACTGACTGACTGACTGACTGACTGACTGACTGACTGACTGACTGGCTGGCTGGCTGGCTGGCTGACTGGCTGACTGACTGACTGACTGACTGACTGACTGCAGGCTGGCTGGCTGACTGACTGACTGGCTGAACTGCTGCATAACTGACTTAACCTCCTTGTGAAGCTAATAAACGATTGAGTGATTGTCTGCTGTTTGGATGACTGGCTAACAACTAGAGGGATAGTCTGACTGACTCTCTGATTGATTGACTGATGGTGATTGATCCCCTGCTTAGTCAATTCATTGTCACTAAATGAATTTGTGAGTAATAATTTATCATAATTGACTCTACAATTGACAAATTGACTTTGAATGGCTGACCGGACTGACCGACTAATTTGACTAAAGGGATGAACAGTCGCTTTAGTTCATCTGTCTAAATTGCTATTCACAATTTGCCTTTTTCATTTTTCGATTCAGACCTCAATTTCATGTGGTTGTGTTCAAATGGCCAGGGGCAGGGTGCAAACAGTTCAGATTCGGGAGGCTGTTACATTATTGGGAATCAATCTGTGGTTACAGTCAACAGTGGGCTTATGTTAGAAAACAGTTCCTATTTCATAACTGTCAAGATTACAAAGGATCAGAGACAAGCTCAATACACGCAGCAAGTGTTTATTGTTCCTGGCGATCCACCAGAAGTACATATAAGGTACAAACTGAATGTATCGGGATTGTAATGTTGTAATATGTAGTGTGCAATCATTCTCTTGACATTCCCTGTTTGGAAATGAAATGAGGATATTTCTATGCTGTCATTTAGCGTCACTACATCTATGGTCAATTTTTATGTGCAACAGTTAATGACTTGTAAAGAACAAACCTTCTATGAAAGATAATTTAAAGGACATTGTAAAGTGATAAATCTTGCCGATTCTATAACTGTGTGAATTTATAATTAAGCGATTCAACAAATTAACCAACGTTCCCTTAACTAACATTTAACACAATCGCTGCCTTTGCCTTGTTTCAGGTGCGTAGACAACTGTGACATCAAATTAAACCCATCCGGCCGAATAGCTCTACAAGGGAGTTGCAATGGCTACTCATGTGAAGGAACTCTTACGTACCAATGGTCCATCTTCAAAACTGAAAACAGTAGCTCTTCAAACGAGTCCCAGTGGGTCGAGATTTCAGACATAGAACAGTTGATAAGTACAAGACTGTCATCTGTCACCCTTGTCACCTCTCCTGGAGTACTGGAGCCTGACATGCTGTACAGATTTGAATTAACTGCGAAAAGACCCGGGGGATACCCGGGGTATTCAGAATACCAGGTTACCACCAACAGTCCTCCACTGGGGGGAGACTGCCAAGTGAGCCCTACGTCTGGCGTCACTCTTGTTACAGAGTTTACGTTTGCGTGTGCTAATTGGCAGGATACAGATCTTCCTCTGCAATACGAATTCATTTCCTTCACAGCTAACGATCTTCTCAATGTGGCTTATAAAGGTCAGCAATCCAGCACATATACAAAGCTTCCTGTTGGAGATAAGGCTAATAACTTTTCAATTGACTTTCGAGTAAGAGTGGCTGATATGTTAGGAGCATTCACTGAAGTTAGGATCCCTGTTCAGGTAACCTGAGATGTATAGTATTGTAACGCTATCCTCGGCACAATGTACACTTTTATTCGTATATCTCACACACCTATTTCATTTTTTTCATTTTACACCTAAAATGATAAATTAGCTGCTTTCTTATTTTAAGCCAAGTCCCTCTTTACATTAACTGTCAGTTTTCAAGAGAATTTTTCAAAACATAATTTCTGAATTGCTATGGACCTCTTTTTAAGGCTAAGTATTGCTCCACAGCCATTCCGATTCCACTCAACTCCTCGAAAAAAATATGCTTACTGACATTTGTGCAATTTTAAGAATTTTAGTGCGCAGTCGACAGGGTCATTTTTGAGGAAATTGCTTTCAGTATTTGGACAATTCAATATTACACAAAATAAAACAGCGCACGTAAAGAAAACCACAAAATAACGATTTTCAGCGTAATCTTGTCAAAACATATCTTAACCGGAAAATTTTATCCCCACTGAATTTATTATTAAGTTTAATCGATAAATAAGCCGAGGAAATCGCATAACAATTTTCGCTTAATCTTGGTTAGGAACATGGTTTAAATCATCCGATACGCAAATGTGCCCGTCTACTCTAATGCTGGAAACTAATATGTTGTTGTTGCATTTGGTTTCATTTGGGTATCAGGTTGTGGAGCCCAATATTGAAGAAGGAAGTCTGGTTGATATCGCTGCAAATCTGACCATAGGAGATAACAGTGAATTGACCAAATTAATCCAGTCAGGTGACTTGTCACGTGCTGTCCAACTAGCCACAGCAGCTATTGCGGCTGTTGATGTTAATACGCAGACTCAAACAGTTTCTCACGATGAGCTGACAGAGAAAAGAACCGAGGTAATCTTCTCAGCTATTTCGATGTTAACATGCTGCAAAGTTCAGTTAAAGTTACCGTGTACCTTCAGAGAGAAATTTTTTGGATTTTCATTTTTTAGATAAAAATAAACTTCCAAATAAGTTCTTACAAACAAAAAAAGAATTTTCCGAAAAAGAGTGAGTATTTGCCGAGAAATTGGGACGTAAGCGATTTCCACCGGAAGTTAAATTTTACTTTGATTGACAGCATATTGCTGCCGGTGTATCCACACGTTGCGATATTTGCGCGAACGGTCTTTCTATAATCTTGAATTCCTCACGTTCTCGCACTTCGAATATCCTGTATTTAGTGGAAGAACTTGCGTTTGTTCGAGTACGACACTGACATAAAAGAAGACAAAAGCTTTAAGCTTAACTTTAAAGTTAGTAAAGGTCGTAAAATCTTCCAGCGAAGCGAATATTTGGAGATGCACTTGTTTATGTTTCACATCTCGAGTCCGTGAATCGCGCTTCATGAGCTTCCTTTTTTTATTTGCGGCTGAACGTGATCAGATCACTTGCATATTGTGTTCGGATGCGTAAAACTTACAAGTCTCGGCAAACGGAAACAAAACAAAAAAGCAGTTGAAAAATAACGCTAAGAATCATGTCCTGCATGTCTTGATCTTTTCTCACGTCGCCCGTCGCTATAAGATAACTACTAAAAGGAAAGCCGGCGCTTTTGCTTGTATCGTTTTCACAAAGACTTACTGTATTACAGTAATTTCCAAAGCGTTAAACGGAGTCAGCTCTTTTAAACGGTTCCGTTTAAACGTTTTCTTTCAAGCGTCAAACGGATACTTGTTTCCTATTTGCAGCATTAACAATTTGGGACGTTCATTCAAGAGCGAATTTTCACCCGAACTTTCGAAAAGCAATTTCAAAACTTTGCTATTCTCAGCAATATTTCGCTCGAATAGATTTATTCACCGGCTTTTCGACTGAAGAGCAGCAAGAATTTTCGTTTTGACTGAGACAATACATGCGGTTACGGTGGTTCCCCGATAATTCCGTAGCGCTGACAATTTTACCCTCCTCAGCCGCTTCTGCTTCGGCCCAACAGCTTTGCTTGAGAAGGTCGGCTTCAGTCCCCATTTTGTTTTTCCCATAATCATTACAGATTACAAAATCGACGTGCGCGTACAACAAACACCGCAGATATCCAACAAAATGGTGAAGGAGTTGATTTCTCTGGAACGCGAGTACGTGCAAAACTGCGAGAAAATTTTCACAGGAGGTGACCGGAAGAAAAATTGGCTTGCAAAATGATTGGCTAATTTCCATATAGGTGTTAGGGGGCTGTTTGTGTAGCGGGAATTTTTTTTCAAGCGCTGTTTTCTCAAATTTTAATTTTCGCTTGCAGGGGACACTTTCAAGAGTTACAACTCAACAACGATTTGGCTGATTTCAGTAAAATTTGGCCAGATGGTAGAAAATATATAACTAACAAAAACATGTCGGGGAATTCGATAATTCTAAAAGTTCTTTCATTGAAAGCCATTTCCGTGCGTTCACTCCGCATGGTTTTCTCGCAGTTTTGAAGATGTTCTGTAACTTTTGAACGAAATCGAATTAAGGAAAACCCCGACACGTTTTTTAAGCTTTTAGGATCCTGACCTGGAGAAAAAAACAAACTTCCAAAATATAAAAATCGCATTGAGTTGGAGCTCTTGAACGATGACCTGGACCTTCAAGTTCCGACTTTACGGAAAACCTGGGAATTTATTTTCTTGGAAAAGCAATGAAAGATTTGAATATCCAGTTCTATAAGCTTTATTTTGATATATGGTTTTGGGTATCTGTGATGTAACTGAGAGGCGCTATATCCGTTAAACTGAAGCCGCCCTTGAAGGTACACGGTAACCTTAAGATATAATGAGGAACTGTTGTAACACCTGCCTCAAGGATCACGAACTTGATGAGTGCTTAAATAATTCCTGCTTGTAGTGACTAAAATTCTCATCTCCATCAGCGAATTTCACCAAAGATTACCCACAAACGAAACTACAACAACTACTAATTCAATCCGACTCGTGGACATACCGTACACATTTTAACAAGAAAAGTGATCTTAGTACAGTCGAACCTGGATGACCACCTCTCCAAATGACAACTTCCATATTTCAGATCCTCTTACATTGTTTTTGTGTCATAGGTGAAGTCAAGCATTTTGCAGCAGGTGTCAAATGTCCCCGCGGAAACTGTAGTGAGAGTCCAACAGCTGTCAAATGTGATTGCCGAGGCCACCTCGGTCATCAGTGAGGTTACAGTCGAAGCACAGGTAATGTAATTATCATATAAGTACTTGAGCGTTGTGGAATCAGATATGGCGTGTGACATAATAATTTAGATCAGAAAAGCATGATTTGAACTTGGGGTAGATTAATGGAGACCTCCTATTCACGTACAAAATATCATGGAACGCTTGCTACTCGGCTAATGTTTCGAGATATCTTACGTACTGTCCGAATGTGAAAGCCTACCTTTAGGGTTCCGATCATAATCATGTGACCGGTTACTACGTAATACTAAAGTAAAACCTTACTTACAAAATAGCACGGTTTTATATTGCCGTGTAAACTTCTGTACATAGGAAATCAATTGACATATAACTGGGTGTCAAATCTTTCAATACAACGAAACGTTTACGCATCCTGAAATTGGCGCCCGTTTATTTTCAGGAAGCCGCCACTAATGCCCTTTTAGCTATGACGTCAGTATTGAAATCTGAATCATCAGCTGGGGAAAGCTACGAAGTGCTATTCGATGGTGCGAGGAGTCTGGTGACTGGTCTGGGGAGCATGCTAAGACTGTCGTCGTATGGGGCAAAAGTGTACGATTCTGAGTCACGAGACGACATGTTCCGTCGACGGAGGGGACTTGGAAAGGGAGCATCTTCGATGTCAGATTTCTTGGCTAAAAGGCAGAAAAGAAGCACAGATTATGGAGCATCTGATGCACAGCATAAGGTAATCCGAAGCCTGAGGCAGGTTTAAAAGTAAGATTTTAAACTATGGTAAAGAAAAGAATTAACACAGTGACGATCGATGACTAGATGGAGTTGTTGATTATAATAAGTGACTTCTACAATATTAATCAGTGTCGGAACTAAATGGTTTCTTCTTTTTCGAATCGATAAGGGGATCGCATTGAAAAGCGTTTTAACTTTGACTTACCTTGATCAATATATTAAAAAAGCGTCTGTCTGACCTCAAGCAATGAAACGGAATAATTCGAGTGGAGGACAGTATAGTGATGGGGAAATGAAAAGAAGCTAAATCATTTAACCTGACCTTATTGTTCGAACATTTACGGAGTGTTTTTTTTTTTGTTCATTCAAGTCCAAAGAACGTTCCATTGGTATCTTGCAATCCCTGGATGATGTCGGAAGCACGATCTTGTCTCGAACACTCGTCGGAGAAAAGCCGAGAGAACTCTTGGCCAGATCCATATCTCTTCTTGTTTCCCGAGAGGAGCCAGATTTACTCGCTGGTTCCGTTTTGTCAAGCAGAAGAAGCAGTTTCACTTTCCCATCGTCTGCGGACCTGTTTGATAACGCAACAAAATTTGTGGATAGCCAGGTATGCCTTAAAACAAAAGGCCTTTTTTGTGTGGCATGGCTGAATGAATTATGTATGACTGAATTATGCATGCAAAAATGAGTTATTATTCACTTATTATATTTAGTCAGTGGTCTGTGTCAGAAGACATGTTTTCCGTGAATTAGTTTTCGACTGAAATGTTACAATTGTATTGTGGGTTGGAATCCCATGAGAGCCACTATTTTTTTTTATTTTATAGTAGTCACGATTCTTAGTGTTGCATTAATTGATTATTTTTTATCAAGGATCTGGCAACCAACAATATGGTGTAATTTGTTCATTACCTGCTCTTAGAGTTTATATGCTGGAATATCATTACGCCACACACCAATACTCATCCTTTACTCCTTTGTTCTTTAAGATAGGTTCCTGTTACCTCTAATACCAAACCAGTCGCCAAATGACACAGGACCTTTCTGATGAATGGTCAGATGAACTAAAAGACAAATAACAAACTTGTTACGAACTTACTTAACACAAATTTTCTGTATATTCCTAACAGATTATGACAACAGACTTCTTGCCTTTTTCATGGGACCCCTCGGGGGCACGAGTGACCACTGGAGTTTCAAGTCTTGAAATTAAGAATAGTACTGGACATGTATTACATATAAAAGACATCAAATCACCGATGTCTATCAAGATTCAAAACAACCAAGACTCAGCAAACAATTCTCAACGTCATTATGTTGGAAAATACAGAACTGTTTACCATAAGGTGAACGTAACGTCAGCAGGAATGACTCTGAGAATAAAGTTACGTCCAGAAAGTAACACGACATATTTCTCGGTGTTTGTTAAATACCAGAAACGTCCTTCTCCTACCAATAATGATTATAACACGACAATACCCATCTTTTCATCCTGCGTCCAGGCGTCATCTGGTTATACCAACTGTTCACGTGATCCATACGCGGTGTATTTAGGCAGTCGACATGTCAATCAAACAGGATACTACTTTATTGGAATACAAGTCAAGTTAAGGACCCTTGGCCTGTCCAGGGTAAGGCGGTGCTTGGGTCAAGGACGGTCGAAAAGATCATGTGTGGAGTACAAGGAACCACCCACAACAGCTGCTACTTATAACCTTCCTGACTACCAGTACGGAGACGAAAACTACACCATGGAGGTACTACAAGCTGATTGCCTGTACTGGAGCACGGAATTGTCTAAATGGACGACGAAGGGATGCACGGTGAGGACCTTCCTTGAATCTTCATTCCGCTCCTAGGAGTGTTGAAGTTAAAAGCCAAAAACCTTTTTTCATAGCATGATAGTCCCGTATTTTTTGCAGTCAGTGCCACAGATATACTCGGAAAAAAAGCCAAGTTCTTCCAACAGGAGGTCGAACCGATGACCTTCCGATTACTAGTTCGCATGCCCTATCGCTGAGCTACAGGAGACACGTGGGAGCTAGGCTAAAATGTTTTGACATCATCATAACAAAAGAACTGATCAACAACTTTCATTGCAATAGTCACACTAAAGGATTTCATCCACAGATCAAAAGTTAATACCCTGCTGCAACCAAAAATAGCTTTGCTGTCATTTGAATGGTGACATGTTTGAATACTCTCAAAAGCCAACAACACCTTGTAAAGCTGTAAAATATGTTAAATCGTTGCTTTACTGTAGCACAGTCAAGCACCGATTTAACAAATTTCATTTCAATGGTCACACTGTAAGATTCCAACTACACTCGTCAACCAGTGTCACCTTCTTCTGTATAATATACAAATGCAATGTCAACTTTCATTTGAATGGCCGACAACGATTTATCTATCACGGTATTCATCTGAAAACTTTATAACCAGAATATGTTAACCAGAGGTGCACCATGACGTGCACGGCAAGGACAGAATTAACTCTCATTACAAAGAGGAGGTCGTCTATTTGAAGAGGTTTGAATAGGAGTATTTAGTGAATTGACAGTTGCCCTTGGAAGAAAATGGCGGCATATAGACACTATTATAGATACTTAGTCATTACTAGAAGAAGAGCTCTGTTTTTAGTCATTTAAATCGGTGGATGTTTACTCGTTCGCCTTTGTGTTAATTACAGGTAGACGAAACGACAACCCCAGATTCCATTCACTGCTCTTGTAATCACTTGAGTGCGTTTGGGGGTCACCTGCTTGTGGCGCCGAACCCTATTGAGTTTGATAAAGTATTCAACGAATTCACTCGCCTTTCCGAGACCGGGAATGTTGCTGTTATAGTGGCCGTGAGCTTTGTATTTGGACTGTATCTACTTCTTCTCCTTTGCGCTCGAAAGTATGATAAGCTCGATTATCTTAAGGTAAGAAGTACTTATCAACAGAATGAGAAAAAAAACCTGTTCGTTTATACTTCAAAAGATCCTTAAAAAAGGATACAGCAAAGTTAAATTGTTTTACCAATTGAAGCTTAATCCCTGGGCTACTTCTCGCAAAATAATGAGTAAACAGAGTGATTTAACCTGCTTTAAGAATGCAATTTCTTCACGAAGGACACAAATACTATATTAAATAACAAATGTTTTCACCCACCATGTCTGACCGTAACAGTGTTGCACGGCACTAAAACAACAGTGATAAATGGTTTTCAAGACATGGCGCTAAGTAGTGAAGTTTTCTTCTTGCCTTTATTCTGTAATGTCGGCCTCGACGCCTGCATCAGTGTGATCTGGAATTGACTCCCGGAATCGAAGTCATATGTAGATTTTTTTTCCCTTGAGCTACGACATCTGACATAAACCTTAATCCAAAATGTCTTCCATTTTAATATTTCTTTTGGAATGAGGTAAGAAGGGTTTTTTCGAATACCAACAAAAGAAGATTAATATGGAAGCCATTTTGGAATAAGGTTTATTGCCAACTCAATCTGAATATAGCGTACATGCGCGAAAATATTTTCGTTTGATGCGGCGTCATTTTTTTTTAAATGACTTCGAACATATTTTTTTTTTCCTTAAAAAAGGGATGTTTTATTTCTTCTTTTGTGGTTGCAGGTAGGTGGAGGGTCACTCTTGGGAGTTCAATCTCCTTGGGCGCACTTCTACGAAATTGAAGTATCAACGGGCATTTGGCGCCAGTCTGGTACCACTGCTAAGGTGTTTATTACGCTGCAAGGTGAGCAGGGCACGAGTCGACCATATCAGTTGAAGGATGACTCTTTCATCCCTTTTGCACGAGGGAGCATTATCTCGTTCACCCTTTCTATCCCTGTCGGTATTGGCCCCTTAAGGAAGGTGCGTGTGTGGCATGACAACTCTGGGACCAGCCCTTCATGGTTTCTGAACCATATCAAGGTTAGTGTTGGACAAATAATAATATGAATGAACTAATAATGATAATGACTGCTGTAGAGCGGTTTTCAAACGAGTATCAAAATTAATTTCGCATTTTTTTTTTCGTTTTTGTTTTTGGCTGCTCTCCGTGATCGGTTAACAATCTCGCCCCATTTTCTTAACCAATCAGAAGTAAAACTAAAACCAATCATGACTTACAATTACAATTTATAAAGCGCCAAAATCCAAACATTCTAAGGCGCTTTACAAAAGTGAGAAAAATTAATTACAAAAACAAGGGTACTAAGATTATATATATATAGTCGAACCTACGCTAACGGGCACCTCCCATGGGCGGACACTTGGTCATGTTCTCAGCTACATACAAACACTACATTTTTAACCTCCTATAAGCGGGCACCTCTCTTAAGCGGGCACTTTTTCTGGTCCCAAGGATGTCCGCTTACGGGGAGGCTCGATTTCTGGATGGTTCATTGTGTCTTTTTGAGTCTTCCTTAAGACCCGCTTTAAGTAACCACCTAACGACGACTGCTAAACGAAGGGAACTAACTAACAAACGAGCCAACCAAATATTTTCTTTCAGTCGCCTTCGTATTTTGCCAAACTAGCAAAAGAGGTTTAACAAACTAAAAACTGAATAAAAAAAGTACGTTAGAGAATCGGTTTGATATCTTGGTGACAACAAGTTAAAATGTCCATTCAAGAAGGGCTTTAAAGGTTTAAAATTAGGGGAATAGATTTTTTCACGGATGGATTGGGTGTGTCAGTCTGTCGCTTAATGGGACCTCTCAAATCAGAACAAAATGCATAATAATTTAATTCTAACATCATTAGGTCTGTGACTTGTCTGCTTGGGAGCAATTGACCTTCATGTGCTACATGTGGCTGGCTGTGGACAGAGGAGACGGTCTCGTCGATCGCACCCTAACTGCTACTTTAACAACCGAGAAAGGAATAGATTTTATGGTTTACGCCCAGAACAGGGTAGCTGAAGAATTCAGTGATGGACATTTGTGGTTTTCTGTTGCCACCAGATCGCCCAGACACCGCTTTACCCGCGTCGAACGCTTGTCATGTTGCTTGTGTGTGCTGCTGACCATCATGCTGGCTAGTGCTGTATTTTACGAACTAGACACGGATGTTTCTGACACACAAGGCAAGATTCAACTGGGTCGTTTTGTGTTTAATCTCCGAGACTTCATTATTGGTGTTCAGAGTCTTTTCGTGGTCATGCCTATTAATATGCTGATTGTGAAGATATTCACTCACACAAGATCAGCCAACGAGGAGAAACAATCGCAAGAGGCTTCAAGAAAACCTGCAACAAAGAAATGGGAATTTTCGCTTCCACATTGGTTTATATACATCGCCTGGTTGTTGTGTTTTGTAACAGCGTTTGTTGCTGCAACTTTTGTCATTTTCTATAGTTTACAGTGGGGCAAAGACACAAGCGAGGAGTGGCTGATTTCTGTTGGGACGTCTGTCTTTATGGACATATTTGTATCTGAGCCGCTTAAGATCATTGTGTTCGCTTTTATGCTGTCCCATATTTTCGAGGCGTGTGAACAAAACTCGGCCAAGATGCCTTACCAAACCGACTCTGTTGTTGACGTTGAACATGTTCAATTAAACGATGTAGATAAAGAAGAGGAAGACATTGAAATACCGAAGCCACCAAGCAAGAAGCAGTTACGTCGTGCAAGAACCAACCGAATGAGGGAACGTCATATGTTTATGGTTCTTAGAAAAATCGTTTCGTACATCATTTATCTCTGGATTGTAATTATTGTGTGTTATGGTGGGCGTAATGAGCATGGTTTCTTCATGACCTCGTCAATGGTAAATGTCTTTGGAGAAGTTAGTATGGTAAGTGCTAAAGTCTTGCTGCACTAAAGCTGCTCTTTCCGGAACTATAGTGGAAAGCAAAACCTAAGAAGTAGAGGGGTACAGCCCGATAAGCGTAAATATTTAAGATAACATTTGAGATAAGATCCAGTCTTTGTATTTTACGTTTCTGGAGTAATCTAAATTTCACCTGTTCTTGGCACGAGTCAATGCCTTGAGAAAGATTTTTGTAGTAAGCCCGAAATGATTTCCTCGAGAAAATTTCCAGTGTCCTGTGTTTAAAAAACGAGCAGGAATGTTTTATCGAGTTTAAAACCACGAGGCACAGCCGATGGGTTTTAGATCCGATAAAACACGTGCTGCAAGTTTTTTGGACGGCTTCAAAAACATTCCTGGAAAAAGCGTTTGTCAAGAGAGTTCATAACAATTATGCTTTTGTCAACGTTGGAAATTAGCATACGAGAAAAGCACCGTATACTACGGAGTGTTTTATCAGCTGATAAAACACCGCATACTAATAAGGAGGAGGTTTATCGCTTTTTAAGTGACTGCACGTGATGTATTATCGACCATTTGATAGGTCAATGGGCTTATGAATTATTAATGAGTTTTGAAGTAATTTGTTTAACATGGTGTACAATTTTAGTCGTTGTTTTGTTAAAAAAAATGTTATGTAATTGTCGTAATCAAAGTATGCCTTTCTTCATGTAGATTTCCTCACACGGCAAGGCCTGGAGCTGGATGCGAGATATCCTGGTACCGGGTCTCTATGAGGATGGAAAACACCCCACTAGTCCCAGTCCTTACATCGGTGACGGAGACGCTGTTCTTGTTGGGATGCCTCGTCTTAGGCAGCTTAGGGTCAAAAAAGGTATTCTTCAGTCATCTACATAAGCTGCATTGGTAAAGTTCAAACTACGGGACATCGCACCAATCGTATAGTATTGCTATTATCTGATACAGCACTACACTCTACCGGATGATAACATTTTACTGACATACCATCCATAAGTGTTCAGTTTCATAATACACTCCACAAAGGATATTGCAGTTTTTTTCGTATTTTTTTTCTCAAAGTGTATGACACAATCCTTACCTTACTTAGAAAGCCCACTGTTTTCAAGAGGAAGCGTCCTTTCCTTTTGATAATTGGCATATTATAGTAATTCTGTGATTGAGTATATTATAAAATTATTCCACTCAATCGTGTAGTCAATAATAATGATAATAGTGATAATATTCTAAAAACTGAAGATATCGACAAACATTTTAAGGTGAAAATTAGCACCCTATACCTTTATTTATTTTATTGTTGCTCTTAAAGGAATTATCTACATCATTCTCACAAACCAGTACTTGTGTATATATATCACGTTTACCTTGCTATTCATTGAAAATGACGACATGAAGTCGTTGTAATGTCGGATTTTCTTATCGCTAATTTTCATCTTAAAAATTATAATAATAATAATAATAATAATAATAATAATAATAATAATAATAATATTTATCATCATCATCATCGACGTGTCTCGTCACAAGACTAGGATATTTTCGTACAGGACCAAATTGGCTATATATGTATTTGTATGGCCAAATTCTATTTAAATGTTGTGAGTAAAGGCGGTTAATCAGATTTCACTATCTTACCCATTCAACACATGTATAAATGTGAATAGCTAGTAGTCCAGACTACAATACCGGGTACTTCTCCCAATTAAGCTGGTGGAGCATTTAATTTTTATAAAAATCGTTAGCTTTAATTATTTGAGTTATAAATGAATAACATTTGGCCTGAAAAATCCAATTGTGTATTTGATATGTTGCAAAATCTTTCTGTTCTGTTTAGTGAAATTAACACCATGTTTGATTTCCATTGTTTTGAAGAATCCTGTGAAGTTATTAGCGAGGCACAAAGTCTCTTCAACTCGTGTGTGGCCTCCTATTCGTACGATAACGAAGACAAATTGCTATACTATCAATCAAGGTGGCACCCAATCTCTTTAAAAGAAAATGCGTCGGTCGACAACTTGGATCAGCTCTGCCCCACTGCCTGGCGTTATTCTTCAGCCTACCGAACGCAGAGTCGCCCATTTTGGAGCCGAGTTCATTTTTTATCCGTTTATAGTCGAGGAGGCTACTTGGCAGAGCTGGGTTATGACAAAAGCACTACATTGAAAGTCATTTCCGAGTTAAGCCGGTTTAACTGGATTGACAGGTTTACCAGTGTCGTGTTCATTGAATTTACGGTTTTTAACCCAGGCGTTAGCATGTTCAGCACGTGTACGATCCCTATTGAGTTCTCGCCAAGTGGATACGTATTTGCTGATCACGTGTTTCGTACCATGCACGTCTATGATCTTGGTGGAGGTTACAGCGCTGTCACTGTCCTCTGCCAAGTGCTGTTAGTACTTTACATAATTTACTTTATTGTCACTGAAACGAAGCGGATAATTAAAGGCCCTCGTCTTTACTTCACACAGCTCTTCAACTTGGTTGAACTTGCGCAAACAATAACAGTCATTGCTTTTGTTGTTACTCACATCTTGAAGGAAACAGAGCTGTTTGGCAACTCGGCAAAACTCCACGCGAACATTTTTCAGTATATCAGCTTTGATAGAAGTGTTTTCCTTGACAGTTTGGAGTCTGTGTTTGTCTCCCTACTAATGTTTCTCAACACTTTTAAGTTGTTGTATTTGCTCAAGTTTAATAGCCATGTTAATCATCTTTTTGAGGTCATGAAGAGATCTGCACGGGAACTACTTCACTGCTGCCTGGGATTTCTTGTCTTTATGTTCGCATTCATCCATTTCGGGTATCTTCAGTTTGGGCGAGATTTTGAAGGCTATTCTTCCCCGTTGAACGCCATGCAAACTCTTCTCCTGGAGGGGGTCATTGGTGGAACAAACTATTTTCAAAACTGCTGTCCGGTTGGTCGCGTTTATATTTTAGCTTTGAAACTGGGCCTTAATATTATTTGCATCAACATTTTCATTGCCGTTCTTAACGAAAATTACCGTATAGCTAGACAGATCTCTAAATTAAAATTCAACCTTGGAAGGTTCATGGTTAGAAAGATGAAAGAGATTTTGGGGTGTATCGGAAAGCATCGAGCAACGTCCAAGGAAGAAAAACGCACTGAACAAGATACGCAAGAACTGGAAGTTCCTGAGATGACAGATTCCACGTTGAAAATGATTGCTGACCTAGAAATACGGGCGAGACATATCCGTCACAGCTTGAATGATATTTACGCCGACGACTTTGGTGATGAGAGCGATTTCTTTCGCCTTTGGCTTGATATGCACTCGCAAGGGGTTAAAGAAGCAGCAGTGGAAGAGGGAGGTAATTACTGTACACTCGCCTAACAGGCGTAGGATTTCCCTCATGGATGACTTTGGAACGTCCTTTTACTTCGATATCTTTCATAAGGAAAACGGGTTGCTCTTATTGGTGTCCACGTGTTTTCGTCTTACTCAGCTGTTTGTTTGTTAGCAGTGCCTTGATTTGCCCGGGTTGAAAAGTGGCGGCCTGAAGTGAGGTTGTTGGCCATGATCACGTAGAGTACATTTTCCAGAGCATGATGTACTAAAGTGAATATCGGATAGTTCCATTTACCTTATCTTTAATTTTGTTGAATATAGTGTAATTGTTTTTAAAAATGTGTTTTATTGGTACTTTGTTGTTGTGCATTCTATTCGGAGAGGGTTTATAATACATATGGTTGGGGGCTGTCCGATTTTGAAAGAATTTTTGCCTGACACTCAAACATGTATAACAAGATTTAAAGTGACTATCCGAAACTGTAAACTTTCAGTAGTATCGTGCCCCCTACATTTTTTTTCTCCTGTTGTTTTCAACTTTCATCAAAGAAAGTACACACCGCCTCCCTCCTCACCATTTTAACTCGACTGGTGACTGGACAGGACTTTCGAGGTCTAAACACAAAGGAAAGTAGTGATCAACACGAAACGCTTGCAAGTTAAATGTGCGTTATTGCACAAGGATGCCACAGCGTTCTAATTTAATCTAATCCAATTGCATACTCATTGTATACTGACAATGGCAAGTTTTGATAGCAGAGTAGAACGCAGTACAACTAGTAAGGGCGCAAGAACATGGGCCTGATCAGAGGATAATTCGATACGTTACCTACTGATGCAAACTAGGGCGCTCTCCTGTTTATATCATTTGGTCGGATGTTCACTCTTTTAATACTGATTCTGGCTTCAGCGTTATCGCAAATGACTCCCTCTCCACCAAAACAATGTTGATAAACAGCCAATGTAGACAAAAAGCAACATTTTGAATAGGGTAAGGTAGATTTTTTCAACCTATAAAATGGGAAACCGCTCAAGACTTTTTTACAGCCCTCGTTCTGTGAACGTTTAGAGAAGTCTAGTTTCCATGTTGACATCTTCCTCTCTCAGTTTTTCAAATTGCTAAAGAACATTTCCGTTAAGTACTGAACTGACACTTTTTAAGTTTCGGCATGTAATTTACAAATATGTATGCTTAATCTAATGAAAAGACTTGATAGAGCATTTGCAGTGACGCGGCAAGAGTCATAGATTTCAATTTAAAACAACGCACACTCGCTTTTTAAATTCGTTTAATTTTTTTTACTTTCATAAATTCTTATGACACACAATTTAAACAGTCTATCTATTAATAAATATCAATTTCTCTTCAACAGAGAAATAACTCAGGCCTTATGAATTCGTCGCATTGCAACCATGCCGAATACAATTCAAATCAACAGATAAGAATAGAAGCTGTACTCTGTTCGGCTTTCAGGTCGTTTGTCTCTCCCGATAATTGTTTTACCTGGTACTTGTGACGTTAAGGGTTCATTTGAGTGTCGTAAAACCCAAACGAAAGTAATTACTTTGGCCAATCGTGAGACATGTAAACAATGGACCAATCAAAACTCGAAAAAAATACATCTATTGGCGCCGAGCGGTAAAACTCGTGGGAGCAAGTCACGATTGGTCTGGGTTTTGCTTCTCATTGGTTGAGAAAGTGGCGCGAGTTTTGCTAACCAATCACAGAGCGGGATAACGCAACCCAGTGCAAATTACTTTCGACACTCAATTGAAAACATTTTTGACAGTTATTCGGTGGTTAATTGAAATACATTGAACACGACTGTAATGCGACGTATAAATAGGGCTTAAATGAGTTTATAATGCAAAATAAATATGGAATCAAATTTACATCTTTCATATTCAGTCATCGAGGACCGAAGAAAATTTCAATAACGTATTCAGTTGGCAAACGATGGGTATTTTACTCCGATGCGATAATTTTTATAGCAAAGATAACCTATAGGTTGCATTTATTTATTTATTATTTAGTTCAATGAATAATCATTTCCACTACTAATGCATAAGCATTCTACAATTTAATTCTAATACCTAAAATTAATTTCAGTTTATAAACGAAACTCCCTTACGTTGGATCAAATTTCATGCCCACGAGGTTTTCTTTTCTTAGCGTCTCGAAAAAAAGCTAATAAATTTAAAGACCCTGTTCAAACATCGTGCTATTGTCGTAGTGAACTCAATTGAATTAAGCTCGAGTGGATTCAAACAACGAACTCAATTCTGTCGTGTTAGACTAAAATTACTACGTTATCACAGCGTATGCAATGAGTTCGGTACAATTCAAGTTTAGAACGACGTTTGAATCGACGCGTTCTACGTCATTTAGCGCGTCAGAACTTGTCACTACAGTTGATTCAGACGTCGTGCATGCGTTGAATCTAATTCACGATAATTAAAACGCTTGAACCGGGCCTACGAAATTACTAACAAAAGAGACCGCAAAAATATATTGTTATAAAAGTAACAAAATAAAAACATTAAACATATAAAAACTCTACCGGGATAGTTTGAACGAGAAAACATTATCAAAGATAAATCAAAGTGTTTGCTGTTTTTATGTATTTTAATGCATTATTTTTTCATTAGCTGTATAAATTTTTCCAATCCTGTCGCAAGAAAATTAATCCAGTCAAGGAAATAGTGCCTTTTTTGCTGTTGGAAATTGTCTAACCCCACCATTTTCAAGAAGAGGTTATGCAGTAAACTTCTGGTTACCTCGACAAAAATTTTATGTTGTTTTTTTTTATCAAAAATGCACTTGTTTCCCGACCGATTATTACTTCATCTTTGCCTTGGATTCTTCAGCATTTTTAACATATATTCATAAAATCTCAGATCCCCTCCGACTTTTAAAATTGCTATTTTTTTCTCCTCCATTTTCGACTCAATGAGTATTTACCGTGTCTTGTGATCAACACAAATTGCAATGACTTCAATTCGAACAAAAATCGCAGCTGGTTTATGAACTGGATTACAAGTCCAGTACAAAAGAAAATTGTGATTTTCGATACCTTTCAAATTCACTGTAATGATTAAAGAAACAGTTCTTGCTAAAATAATTTTTGGCATTTCATTTCCACTTTTTTCTTCCATTGTCATTCGGTTTTTTTGCTGTTCAAATTCACTCCCTTGGCTGGCGCCATCTTTTTATTTGACTTTTCTCTTATTCTCCTTGTGTGTGCTGCAGCTTAAGGAATTCCATCGATTTCTCTTGGTCGCACATTTTCTTTAAACTGCCCAACGATGTTCCCCGGTGGGAAGTACCTCCCAACGACAATATTCCTCCCATCGGGGGCTTCGGCCATTCCCATACCAAACTCCTCCGTCCCCACCCAGACTAACTGCGTAAAATGCCCTGTATCGGAAGTAAAGCCTGGGTTTTCAAACTCATAGTCTTGTACTTCGTCGTACCACATATCAATTGCCCCACGGGCGGTGAGTGGAGTATCCCAAGAGTACGCCAAGTTCTCTCCACGGTCCTTCTGTCCGCTGTGCGTCAGAGAGTCCGTCTTTGCCAACCGTTCAGCGTAATTTTGCGCCTCTGCTGCCAACAGTGGGGACCAGCGAAGCGCCGGGGCGTTGTGGAACGTACGATAGTAATTGTGTGAGATGACACATTCAGTTTTGAACTTTTCTGCAAGAAGATTACGAGATAAAATTAAAATGAACAAAACTGGTTGAAACACACTGCTACGTACAATCAGCAAAAAGCAATCAAAAAATCTGGGCCTAGCGCAAGTACTTTTACACTTAAACTTAACCTTAAAAGTAATAGCTCAAACGGCAAACGCATATATTCAACGAAATTCATACTGGTCTTTCTATTTTGGTTATCTAGCATGAAATAACAAAACAAAAAAAAAAAGAGGAACATTTCAAACCAGACGCGTTGCTTTTTTAAAGCCGTGATGGATTCTGATATGAATACAACGCTAACCGCGTCCCTCTCTTTTAGTAACGTCTCTTGCATAGACCAGGTAGTCCTGATATTTATTCTGAGGAAAACAACCAGCAGGGGTTGACCAAGTATAGCAGATATTGAATTTTATAGAATGTTGTGAGTGACGATAGTCCCACACGCTCACCTTATAGACTCGAGCGTTTCAAACGTCAGTAAATCCGTGATTAAAACTTCACAAGGGTTTTTTCTTATATTTCCGAGCGTTTTCACGAGAAAGAGCTGAATGGGTAGGCTTAATTCTCTTTTAAAAAGAGAAAGTCTGGGTAGGATGCCTCATTTTCTTTCAATCGAGTCTGCATTCTCCTGAACATCAACTGAAACGCTTGTTTGTTTATTTGTTTATGTTAATTGCGTACACCTACCCTTTTCTGCAGGTGTCGAAGGAGTTCCTGACTTTGAACGTCTCCTGGCACTAGATCTTCGTCTTTTCAGTCGACCTGAAGGATCTCTGGGGGGTTTTACATTTTCTTTAAACTCTCCCAAGATATTTCCGGCCGGTTTATATCGCGCTACAATATACTCAGTTCCATCGTCAGCAACGCACTTGGCTACACCAAACTCGCGAGAAGACGCCCAAACAACTTGCGTAAAGCGACCACATTTTGCGTTGAACGCTGGGTCTTCAAAGTTATAATCTGTTACTTCTTTATACCACAAATCGGCGGTTTCAGAACCATTTAATTCTTTTCCCTGCACGCTCGTTACATTTTCTCCTACTTCTTTGCCTTCAAAATTTTCAAGGGAATACAAAGATGCCAAATGTTCTGCCCATCTTTTAGCCCCCTCAGCCAGCTCCTCAGACCATTTCAGTGGTTTTACTCTGTGTTGTCGGCGGTACAAGTTGTGTTGTAAGAGGCAGTCTTGCTCGAAGCTGTCTAATCCTGTCGAAAATTACAAGAAAAGATAATGTGTAAGTTTCAGAGCATTGAATATACTTAGTATAAGTTACCTTGAAAATCACGAAAGCCAGCTAACCTTCAAGATCAATTGAAGTTGTAGAGGACAAGGATCCTTCACTTGACACGCTTTGTTCACCAGACGAGTCGCTGCTAAGACATTGCTCTGTTTTTTCTTCTTTTGTTCTACTTGAGTCGGAATCATCTTTCTTCCTTGTAGGATTTGCCTGCAAACTCTCGTCTTCTGTATCTGGTTTTGGTCGTTTTTCATCTGATGACACTTCTCCTGCAGCCTTACTCTCTGCAATTCCTTCCACAGGTCGCAATTCTTCTTTGTGTGAAGAACATTCCTTAGGTGTTTCCTGGTGTTTCCCACTACCTTGGTTTTTCGCCTGGCTGCAGTCATCATCCTGCGATGCTTCTTCTTTACACTCCGTTTCAGTGGAAACAGCTGCTTGTCGAATCGAACAAGCCGTCATAGTCTCGCCTAATTCATCTTCATGTAACGTTTCATCACTGCTGGAATGTACGTCTGAATGAAAAACGTTTTCGTCGCCTTCTTCCCTTGGAAAATCTCCACTTTCGTCATCATCAGACTCTACCTGACTCAGCTTCTCTTCCAAAATGACAAATGACTCTAGTCTCTCGTATTCTTCCAGCTGACGTTGTTCTTCTTCGTCTAACTCGTCTGAATCATCAATATCAAATTCCGGAGATTCCCGAATTCCCTCTAAGGCCATGTTTTCAAAGCCTTCCTCGTAAAAACTTTCTGGAAAAGGTTCCTCGACTTCAGTTTCATCCCTGGCAGCTTCTACAACGTTATTTTCGACATCGTTATCTTCTTCAGGAATGACGTAGATTTCCCGGTGATCGGAGATGTCTTCTTCACCAGAGGACTCAAATTCATCGCCATACCGTACTAGTATAAACTCTTCCAGGTTCTCTTCCAAGGGTTCTCCTTGGCGCACGTATGTCTCCGTGTAAGATGTTTCGCCTCCTTCGACATCCCCATAGGCTTGTTCTAAGCTCTCTGTTGATGACAATTCAACGTAGTAACGTGTTGCGCTAGCGCTTTCTTCTTCGTCGTACAAATCAACTTGGGTCAAGTCAAACGGTTGTCTTTTCATCTGCGCTGTTTCGACAAGCTCAATATTCTCTTCTTCATCAAGTTTCTCTATCGTTGTTTCATCGTCAATGGGTTTAATTTCTTCATATTTACTTGGCAATGCTCCGTGATCTTCATCTTCCGAATGTGTTTCCTCAGTTGGCTCGTTCTGAGCAGCCAACGCCGATACTTCTAGTTCTTCTTCTGATACTAGTGTTTCATCTGCTACTTTTTGTTCCTCAGTGTGCTGCTCTTCGAATTGTCCTTCCTGACCTTTATATGTTGACACCTCTAGCTCTTCTTCAAAGACAGCCGAATGGTCAATGAGTTTATTCTCCTCGAGATGGTGTTCTTCAACTTCCTGATCCTGAGTTGTAAATGCCGATACCTCCAGTTCTTCTTCAAACACTGCTGCTGATGATTGATCCACTTGTTTATCTCCTTCGGTGCATCGAATATAAATGGAGTCATCTTCTCTAGGAATAGCCGATACTTCCAGTTCCTCTTCAAACACAGGTGATTGTGTTCTGATCTCAGTTACCCCAACTGTCTCCAGGTTTTCGTTAGCCGGCTCATCACTTCCTTCAAATGTCGCAACTTCAACTTCCTCCTCAAACCTAGACGCTTCTACCACACTGTCGTCCGTTTCATGGCATACCTTGTCCACCTGTCCCTCAACCTTTTTTACTCCAAATTCGTCCTCGTAACAAGGCTCTACCCTCCTGATCTCAACCTCTTCCTCATACAGTGATGTTTCTTCGTCAACTTTATGGACTTCGCTCTCGACCTGGTCTTCATTTTTGTCTATTTCTTCCACTGAATCCGCCTTAGAGGATCTTGACGGGACACGGTCAATATTTTCAGCTCCCTCGCCACGAAATTCTTCCTCTGATAACGCTTCATCCATACGCACAATGTCAATTTCTTCTTCAAATTGTTCCCCCGCCGACTCTTCCTCAAGTGAAGCCTCATCGTCTTTTAGAATTGCCGTTATACGATCCTCTCGCATTAATACCTCTTCTCGATCTTCTTTAGCTGAAGACTGAACCACCAAGGTCTTCACTAAAGTGGTTTCCCTTTCAACGGTTACGCTTGGACTGACCAAGGGAACTTGCCGTTCTGCCGCCTTGTATTCCATAACTTCGCTTTTTAGAAGACGGACTTCCGTTTCCTCCTCTGAGAGTTGCTTCTCATACTTTTCCAATTCTTGATCTTTTGTTTCTTTGTCTAAAATACTTTCGCTGAGTTGATCACTAGACTCTAACTGTTGAGATATGGATGCGCCATTGGTTTCAAACTGATATTGAAAGGGCTGGGAACTAGATGAGGACACGGGGCGCATAGTTCTAGTCGAGAAAACCTCGATTCTCTCTTCCATCTCGTGTGAAAATTCCATCTGTATTCTTTGATCGCTCACAATGACACTTTCACCACGGTGAGTCTGGCTCACACTAAAACTTTCCTTACTTTCTAAAACCTGGTAGCTAGACTTAACATATTTTTGTTCTTTTTCACTTAGAATAGCGAGTTTCTGTATTTGGCTTGCATCCAGTTCAGTTGTATCGACAAATGGGCTATCCTTCTTAATCTCCACTTCCCAGACCTGCTCTAGTATTTTCTCGTCTTTATGAATAACGCTTTCATTCAGAGCAGCTAAAATAACAGGTGTTGTCTCCCTTGCGGATTGTTCAATATTTACAAGGTCTTCTTGTATTTCAAGTTTCTGGGTACTGTCAGTTTCATCCGTAAGCCCGCCTTCTTCTTGTGCAATCTGAGGATCGCTTCTGCTATCAATCTCACAAGCAGTTGTTGCAGTTTCCTTTAGGCTCGTTTGTTCATAAACTCCCTTTGTGTCTACAAACTCTTCTGCAAACTCTCTTTCACTTAGTTCGTCTTCTTCATTCACACCTTCATTGAAGTCCGAGTCCGATAACTCCGCAGCCGTCTGGATAGAAGGCTGAGAGATATCAAGGATCGTTTGTGTTTGTAAAGGTTCCTCGACTTCGCTGTAGTCTTGAGCTGTTTCTATAACTACTGATTGTTCGTTCAAGATAACTTCCTCGTAGATTTTGTCCGGTGTCAGTTCTTCTGTTATGAACAGAGATGGTAAACCTTTAGAGATTGACTTCTCTGGAACAAAATCACCTTTCTCGTACATTATGGCACGGTACGTTTCAGTACAGTATTCTTCGTTGATGGTTTCGTAGTCTTGAAAATCCTTGAGTTCACTGGACACATGCAGAGGTGAAGACGAACACTCTGACAACAATTCTGAGACCGAACCCTCCTCACTTTCTTCAAAAGGTTCCACAGACTCTCTTTGCTCTTCTGTCTCCTCTCCCTCTAAAACAAACTCAGATACACAAACCTCTGCCACGACGTGCGACTGAGAAACTGGTTGCTCATTTGTCGGATATTCAGTAACCGTTTCTTCTTGATCTTGATATGTCTCCGCGTTTATTGTTCGGTCTTCCTGTGGCTTTTCCTCTTCAAAAACAACGTTTTCGTCTTCATTGTCCGAAATATCACCAGCAATGTTCACGATAATGACTGGTACCTCGGTGTCCACGTTAGTGACAGTAACATCTGTGCTTTCATTGTCTTCAAACAGGTTCAGTGACTGCTCTGAAGTCTTTGTCACCTCAACAGTTTCTTGGTGTTCCTCGGAATCATCAAACTCATGGGCAAGATGTGCATTTGGAGGAAGAGTTTCAGAAACTACCAGCTTTGCATCGGCCTGCTCCTCTTCGCTGTATTGTTTTTCTACGCCGCTTTCCATTGTGATTTCTTCAGTCGCATCCTGCTGAGCAGCATCAATTTTATGTTCCAACGCTGCAACGGCAATGCTTACCAAGGATTGTGGTGACCTCAGAACTAGAGTAGATGCTTGAACTTCTGTCTCTTCATACTCTTCAGCACATGCCTCTTCCTCTGGTTTTTCTTCCTCGGATGATTCTTCTCTTGGTTCGACATTTGATAATTCTCCGGCTATATGAAATGAAGGCTGTGGTGTTTCCAAGGGGTCAGTAGTAGTTACGATCTTTTGGGTTTCTTCGTACTCTAAGCTTTCTTCTATCTCCAAAACTTCTTCCAAAGCCTCATCATGGCTGTCGATATTTTTTATTTCTCCAGCAACATGTGTTGACTGTGTTGGTTCCACAAATGGTTCGGTAGCATAGATCTGCTCAAATTTATGAAAATGCTCGCCAAAATCAGATTCTGGGGATTCGTCATCATCTGTTACTTCTAGCAGACCACAGTTTGAAACCTCTCCAGCAACATGGTTGTTTTGATCTGGAGACTTAAGGGAAATATAGCCGTACCTGACTCTACTGTCATCTTCCAACTCCTCGGCGTGTTCTTGATTTGGTTTTTCCTCTTCTTCATGAGTTTCTTCAACTGCTGGAATGCTCAACGCATCACTAGCGGTGTGAACAGAAACGGAAGATGTGACAGTTGTCACTTCATCGACAAATGAGTTCTCTTCCAAGAAAACAGAGGCCCGCTGATTTTTTTCATCTGGTACTGTTGCAACTTCTTCAAAGGTTTCGAGATTCACACCTTGTCCAGCAAGGTGCTTTGGAGAAGATGGTGTGTTAGTAGTCACTTCATCTACGGTTACAGCTTCTTCCATGAACAGCGATGCTCGCTTGCTACCCTCAGAAATTTCTTCGTCAACTTCTTCAAAGGCCTCCACATTGCTGCTTGCCCCTGCTATGTGTTTTGGCGAGCACGGGGCGTCAGTCGTCACTTCATCTACACATGGAGCTTCTTCCACGATAAGCGATGCTCGTTTTTTTTCCTCATTGGATTCTTCATCTATTTCCTCAAAGGTCTCCACATTTCTACTTTCCAGTACAAGGTGTTTTGGCGAAGAAGGGGTGTCTGTCATTACATCATCTAGAGTTGCAGATTCTTCCAAAAAAAGATATGCTCGTTTCCTTTCTTCGGTGAGTTCTTCGTCGATTTCTTGGAAGGGTACTGCTTTCTGACTTTCCCCTGCTATGTGTTTTGGCGAAGAAAGGGTACCGGGTTTTACTTCATTCACAATTGAATCTTCTTCTAAGAATAAAGAAGCTATTTTCTCTTCCTCGTCAAAGTCCACTTCATTGATTACTTTGACCATTTCACTATCAGCACTTTCACCAGCGATGTGCAAAGGTGAGGAAGCGATGTCGTTTGTAACGGAATTAACATCTATTTTCTCTTCCATGAACACTGAGGCTCGCAATTCATCAGCAGTTTGTTCTTCAACTTCCACTTCTTCTTTTTGTGTTGCAGGTTCAACGTTAAGAGTCTCACTAGCGACATGTAAAGGTTTTGCCGATACTTCCTCAAGTGTCACTGAACCCATTAAAGTATCTTCCTCCATGTACAGCGAAGCTCTCTTCTCTTCTTCCGCTTGTTCAATTTCCTCGACTTCCTTTTCTAACAGGTTCTCACATTTCTCATGAGAAACATGCTGTGAAGACGAAGCAGCACAATGTACAACTTCACCAACCGTCGTATCTTCCTCCTCATATAACGATGCACGCGACGGCTTCTTAGTCATAGTTGTTTCGTTCTCTTCAAAACATTGGGCATTTGCGAGTTCGTCTGCTTGTATTGTGTCTGCATGTTCAAGACGACGAAACATCTCTTCAAAGTTTATTTCAGATCGCACATCTTGTCGAGTCTCGGCGCCAATGTGCTCCAAAATCTCTGGTAACTGGCTCTTTGGTGGTGAGGAAGGTGCGTAATCGTAAGAAAGAGGTTCTACTTGTTCGTGAGACTGTGCAACGTCAGTTGAAACAGGAATTAGTTCAAGTTGTAAAGCTTTATCCTCTAGATCTCTTGTGCGCTCCTGATCATGATCACGAAGAACAGGTTCCCATGGCCTTTCCTCTCTGAAGGTCTCAATGCTATTCTGAACTGCCTCAAAGCGCTGTGTATCTCTTTCTTTATTTGTTAAAATAGATTCTTCCTCTTCGTCAATGTTATGAAACAACTCTTCCAAGTTTACTTTACATCTCACATCTCCTCGAACCACAGCGCTGATATTCTCTGTAACTTCTGTTAACTGCCTTACTGTTGATGTAGGTGCCCGTTCGTACAGTAAGGGCTCCACTGGTTCGTCAGCTAAATGAATAATGTCAGGGGAAATGCGAACTAAACCAATTTCCTCAAGAATCCTATCATGTTCCCGATGATGATCACGAAGCACAGCTTTGCAAGATTCTTCCTCATTTGAAGCCTCCCTCCTTTCTTCACTTATTTCGTTCCGCGCTGTTTCCTCCTTCATCGGAATCTCCATTCTGACTTCCAACTCTTTAAGATCCATTTCACTTTCAGGTTTATGGTCTTGTTCAGCTGCTTCAATGTTTTCGAGAACAGGTTCTACCTCTTGCACAGCCACAGACGATTGACACTCGTAAGTTAGGGTTATATCTGGTGTGAGCTCTCGTTCTTTCATCTCCTCGTCCTCCAACCGTTCGAGAGATTCAAGCCCAATATCACTACTTACTCGCTCCATATCCGCAGAACGTTCACTTTCATGATCTCTTGAAACCACGTGGATGTCTTCCGTAGACTCACGTCTCTCTGTCTCCCTGCTTGTCTGTGGTATCGCGTCCTCCTCCTCACTTCCTGTCTCATCTCCTTCAAGTCTTGCAAACAACTTGTCGAAATCTATCTCTGATTCCACGGTGCTTTTGTGAGAAGCCTCGCATATCTCTTCAACTGGTGTTTTTATCTCAAATGGTTCTTCCACATTTCTGCTATTCAGGACACTATGCAAAAGTTGCCCTTCTGTCGTCTTGTTAAAATCAAAGAGTTCATCACTATCCTCTACGCTATCCTCAACGGGCAAAAGTCCTATTTTAGAAATTATTTCTTCCATTCGGACATCGACTTCTTGTCTTTTCGTTGCCACGAAACAGTGATCGGGATCTAACGGTCTTGTAGAAGACGTTTGTGGCATTTCAACTGTCGCTTCGCCAATTTCAAACTTCTCTTCGCTATAGCTATGTGGAGCGTCCTCCATTAAATCTGGTGTTTCGTCTTCGCACAATTTAAAAGATTCTGTTTTATGAAATTCCGTGGCAGTGCCTAAGTTCATAGGTGCGAGAACTCTTTTTGTTGAAAACAGTGGTTTTTCGTCGGTATCTGAGATATCAGCATATTGGTGTGAAGCTTCCTCGTCAGAAAAATCGAAAATCTCCATTGTAGAAGGCTCTTCTTCTATAAATTCATGGGTTTCGCAGTAGCTGTCTTCGAATTCATAATCCTCTAAGCGTTGCGGTCTAGTATCAAAATCAGCAAAATCTAAGACGTCCTCAGCGTCTGAAACACTAACAAGACTTTCCTCTTCTTCTTCAGCTTCGTCCTCGAACATATCTTCGTGCGCCTCCGCCTCATCTCCCTCTCTGTGAGCAGGAAATAAGTCGTCAAATTCCAACTGGCATTCATGTTCCTTTTCCTCTTGTTCAGCTTGTTCTTGTTCCTCTTCCTCGTGAACTTCCTCCGTTTTTGGAAGAGACGCAAATTCCTCCAGCTCGTCTTGAATAAGGCTCCTTCTAAATGACGACTCTGAGTTGGAGGGCGATTGCACCTCAAAACTTCGCTGAAAGGTTTCGAAGAAGGCTACTTTGGCCAGCACGTTCCCCCTCTGCGTTTCTGGTTCTGTGCCCTCCGAGTCTAATGAAAGAGAGCGTCGCACCTCGTGCATATGCTGGTAAAGGTCGTCTTCGGGATCGGAAAACAAGTCAGCCTCTTCCAGTTCGGTTTCCTCTGTATTTACATATGGTTCTTCAGAAACATAGTCAATATCTAAAAACAAACAAAGAAATGCAATCTGACATCGATAAGAACATTCAGTGAAATATAATAAACTCTCATTGAAACATGAGTCCGTGGAGGTTATTTTGAGTTTTAAAAAGGTAGAAATTTGTAACAATATTGTACATGGAGACCGTACAGGTACCTCTAGACTGCCAGTAATATCCTCGACATTATTCGTAATCTAAGTCGCCACAAATGTATTTAGGAAAACTCATTTACTGTATTGTTCCAAATTTGAATGGCGGCACTTTCCGGTTTCACCGACAGACTCAAAATTAAGAGCACCATTACTTGATTAATCGCCCGTTCCGGAGTTCAAATGGAGACTGGGGGTGAGTTTTTAAACTTTCGTTTAATCAGAAAGTGGAGACCATCACAAGAAAAGACCACATTAAAATAAATCAGTCTACCAACCATATAGAAGGATTTCAAAACTCGGAAAATTAGAGACTTTGTATGGATTTGGGGCCGCCATCTCAAAATTAGAGACATTTGTATGGAATTTGGGCGACCTGAGACATGTCACAGCCTGGTTACTACGCAATGAAACATAACCAAACTTGGTAAACTATCTAATTTTTTATGTGATCTTTCCGGCGATTGGGTTCATTTCTTCATATGATGGCATTTGCACAATGTGTAAACTAGGGCCCAGTCCCTTTATGAACTTTTGGAAGGGGCAATACTTTGCTAAAAGAGATGAAGGATTCTCTGTTTAGACAGACAGGCTTCTTTCATTACCCTGACTTTCCGTCCTATGATCCTGTTCGTACGTCGAACTGCCGTCCTTTGCGTCTCGCTCTCCCTCCATTTCACGTCCATCGTCTTCTTGCTCATCTTGGACATCCTTCACGTCATCTCTATCTTCTTCTTCATCACCAGCAACATGATCAGCTTCTTGAGTCCTCTCCTCTGCAACTCCCCTCCTCTGAAGAGTGGGACTGTTAGGGTCTATCCACACCAGTCGGGCGAAGGCATCCGTAACAGTTAATGTAGAGGTAGACTCTTGCTGGTCGGCCCTGTGGACGATATTCTTGTTCTCATCAATCTCGTCCAAGTCATCACTGAGGGGACAAATGGGCAATGAGAAGGTATACATCAGCAGTACTAACTAACGAGTCCATGTCAGCATGGAATAGACTGATTCGTCTTTCTGGTTAGTTTACAGATGATTTTACTACAGTGTACCGACCTGAGATTTTAAACATGGTTCATGACTACATTCGCCGTTGTGATTCGGCCATGACCACGAAACCTTGACGAAATATGCCCATAAAATGAGCTCAGCGAGTAAGTAAAAGAAGAAAAAGATTTGGGAATTAATTTGCTTCGACATTTTCTGTCCTTGGGCAAATTAGGTCGGTGGACTCATAACGGACGAATCATATACTAGTTTCAAAAACATGGTTCTTCACATCAGATTGACAGCTATGGATTTTTTACATTTTGGAAAATCAGTATTTACTCTGTTAATCATTTTATTTGCAAAACTCCTTCACTGTTGTCTGACCATGGTCAAACCATGAGCGGAGAACATAGCCAGTGAATCATGTCCGTTAAATCCTCACTGTAAATTCAAAAGAGCCTCAAATTTGGGGCCGTTTCGGTTACTAAATTACAATGCTAAATTGAGGGCCAATTTGATTTTTCTAAATTTGGGCCAAAATAGCCGAGGGCTGAAATGCAGCTAAGGGCTAAAATGAGTGCCAGAAATCAATCTTAAAGAGGGGAGAGAGAGGTGTTTGATGAACTGTGATAGTTCCATTTACAGACCAAGAACTAGATTCTTTACCCGTTGGAGTCCTAAGTACTTGCCCGATACTGAATCGATCAATGAAAGTTATATTTCCTACCTATTTATACCCGTTATTTAACCGTGAAAAGTCAATGCTTAAGACCAAATGGCCAAGAAACAACAATAATTACTGTTTAAAACACTTAAGCTAATAGTAAAGCATTACTTAATTAAGGTTTTTATTAAATACACTAAGCAGTGTGTTTAATTATTAGTTCAGTTTACATTTTAAGCATGCCGTATCAACCAATGTTAACTTTAAAATACATTAGGCGGTGGTTTCGTTAGTTAAGGTGGCTTACTACAGTTTTAATGGAGTATAAGGGCACAACTTTTAACTCTTTTAAAAAAGGTTCCAAGCTGTTTTTCCCTTCACTATTTACTGTTTGCTTAAGTCTTTTACGATTCTATGTGAAATTTGAACAATTAAACGTCAACTAATAGCCAAAACGAGCGACCGAGTACCCAATGAGAGACTGGGCACTAGTAGGTTAAGTCACGTTTTTCTCAAATTCTACCCGTATGACCCCACCTGAAAATTTCAAGATTAAGAAATTGGGTCTGATTTAACATTCATGCAAAGTAAAATAAAAATCTGTAAGACAATTTTTGTGCAAACTAAGAGAATGTGAAATCAAAAATAGCTCAAAATCTGTCTTACAGATTTTTCAAAAATTTTGGCTCCAAACGTGATTCACCCGAACAAATCAACCGTGAAAATTTCATCATAAGTTGTACGGTAAGTTTTCGAGCAATCTTCGATCAAAGACAGGTTTTTACAACCTCGGACGAGAATTGAATTGCGCATGCCCTTTATTTAAGCGCGCGCTCGGCCGCGCGCTCATGTAACGCCATGTATCGCGTGCGAGAAAGGTACAGTAAATTTATAGCTCTTTTACCGAATGTTTATCAAACTTTTTTGCCATATTTTTTCGGCTTTAGGCTTGATTACATGTTTGAACGGAGTTTTGAAACTATCGCTACACATACCAAAGAGATTTGACGCCTTTCAAGTGCTGAAGTGGTTTTTGTTACTTCTTGAGGTTACTTGCGTCATTTTTGCACGCGCGACAGTTACTGACGTGTGGCAGGCTATCATAGCGCGCGCTACTAAGTCTCGGAAAAACTGTAGTAAGCCACCTTAAATGGTTTCATGATTGGGTGGTTTAGTTCATTAAATGATGCTATAAACGATGTGTACCTACACCTGTGTGAAGATTATGTTAGGCTGCTTAGTATCACATCTCTTAATATTTCAGCGTTTAAAAGCGATTGAAACAATTACATTTTAAATTTATTCGTGAACTTTATAACATATTATCCAGCTAATGTATCAATGGGTATTTTTTACGTCGTTAATCTTTTACGAGAATGAGAAGTTTAAATGTCTTACATCATAGTTCAACAAATTTCAGTTGCTAAAAGTAATTAGCAAGGTAGCGCGTAAAAAGTTTTTAAATGATAAAATAAGTAAAGGAAAAAGGAATGAGAGTATGAAGTTGATGGTGAAATTACTTCAAATGACATCAAAGACTGAAAACGTCAGGTTATTGGTTAGGGAATACACTATTGGATGTGTTTGAGATAAGCTTTGACCAGTACAACCGTTACGGTAGTTAGAAATGGCGATAACATGAAATAGAAACGAGACAGATCTAACCTTTAGCTCGTGACGGAAAATATTAGAAAATTATCAAGTATTTTCATACAAACGTGCGGTGTCAGAACGACAAACAGGTTAAGTTTATGGTTATCATATCTTCATATAATAATAATGACATCCTTTCCCATCACCTCGGATACCGCCAAGTTGTTGTTGTTTTGTTTACGAGACGAGAAAGAGATCAGAAGGTTACAGCAAAGTTGAGCAATGTTATAAATATGTTTTTTTGGAAGAAGATAAGAAGGTTTATTCAAAGTTGATTGTTACAGTGATTTTGCAGAAATGTTATAGCGCAGATACTTTGGTACTTTTTAATTCATAAGGACACGAGTTAGATGCTGCAGACTACGTTCACAAGAGAGCAAAATCCAGAAGGTAGTTTAGGAATCGCCTTTAACATTTGAAAAATAGCTTTTGATCTAGACAGAAATTTGTACATTCGGATCGCATCTTGCGATAAGAAATTTAAAAAATTCCGTGAAAAACACCTGGCTATTCTTATTTGTAAACTGAATTGGCTGGCATGACAAAGAACAATCCTTCTTTTTTTATATGGTTGCCCTGAAATTTTGGTGACAGTAATTAAGGACGGTGCCTACTATTGTTACTGCGCATACCTTCTGCGCATCTCGAGATACTCGGGTTCCCTGGGTAGTGGTCAGTAATACAGGGATATTTTTGCGCGGTTTAAAACAATGCGGAGAAAGCAGAACTTAGCAAGTGCTCTTGGTATCCAAAAAGAAAATTGGGGGTAACCATGCATTTTTCAGAGATAATTAAGCTTCAATTTAGGAAAAACTGCCATACATTTCTTTATATTTAGGCGCTTTTTAGAAATATTGTTGCTTAATTATCTCTGAAAAATGCGCGGTTACCCCCAATTTTCTTTTTGGATTTCACTAGCCGTTGTTCAGATCTGCTTTTCCCGCATAGTCCTAAACCACACAAAAATACTTCTATATTAGTAGGCACCGTCCTTAATTCATTTTCTCGGTTTCTTATTATATCTACTGGATATTATAGAGACAAGTGGATGTCTGTGGGAATTGGTTCCGAATAATCAAAATAGAGGGTTCTGAATCTCAGTAAACGGAAATTATTTCACAAATTTAGGTGGCTTCGCTTCCCAGCACATAGGAAGGTGTTGACATCTGTCTCATGTTGCTGAAATTCTGACATTTTTTTTACAAGTTTTCACAATGCTTCAATAGTTGACATCTGTTCAGTAATGGGTGTGGATGTGACGAATTTTCCGCCAGATTCCTTCCTCCCCCTTCTCTTCTATTCATTGTACCTACCACGTTTTACCATCAATATACCACGAGAAATTATTCTTCTCTGTTTCAAGGCAGGCAAGTGTCATGAAGGCGTCTTTCTCAATTCGGCAATAGTACAATGGTCAAAGCGTCAGATCTCTGACCAAATGATCAGCGTGTACACAAACCGCAGTTGCTAATTAATAGAACGAATAGCTAATAAAACGAATTTGAAAACTAAGGTTTATTCGCAGGCAGTGTAGTATGATCTTCCGAATGATAGTAGTCACTGAGCACTGTTGTTGTCATTTGGGAAGTTAAGCGACTGGGTGGGTAGCAACGGCTACGAAGACGTCATTTAACATCTTAATTCAGATTAGTCTAACTCGTTAATCTGCATAGTGTGGTTGAATCAATCAGAGGCCAGATTCACGAGGCTCTGCCAAGTTAAGAAGTCTCCTGTTTCTTAACAAAAGCCTATTGTCAGGGGCACCCAATGAAGGTTTTCTCTCAGATCCTTTGAAACGCTATTTTAGGCTATCTGGAGTGCCTTTAAAGCTCTGTAGATTCATTTAAAGCTGCGCTATAATCTTTTTATCTGTTCAGTCATTCTAGGGGAACTTGAGTCTTTTCGAAATTACTAGGGCATTTTTGTCCATTTCCCAAAAAACTTAGGTCTTATTTCCTTTCCGAAAATCTTAGCTGACGTTTTTTCGGTACCCCAAACGACATTTTTATCAATCCGAAAACACCAGGCCTTAAATTTCCCATATCACGAAAGTTCGAGGCGAAAATTATTTTTAGAAAATTGTAGGGGATTAAGGGCCTTCCGAACAGATAATTTACCGAAACGATCCGTTGGGTGCCCCTGTATTGTTGGAATAACAACAGACTATTACTCGAAAACAATACTTACGATACATCTCAACTTAGGAGGGCTTCGGAAGGTAAATTTTTGTTCTCTCACTTCCGCTTTTAATTTTTAGACCGACCGAATAAATCACCCTTGAGAGTTTCGTCTTCTCCCCGAAGGGCTGATGATTTTCGTGGTACCCGGGTTTATCCGGCAGACCGCTCCGTTTTTGCTCTCGTGTCAACGTACTCAGAGTGGCAACAACTCGCAAACGAGCGTTGATCATACCTCCAACTTAAACTGGCGGCCGTACTGAGGGGAGGGGAAAGGGAGCAGCTGTTACGACACCGGTCCAGGTCTTCTAATAATCGGTTTAACAGAAACTTTGCGCGGCTAAGTCCATTCCTTTGAGGTGCTTGACAACTAAAGTGGCGACACAAATCAACATGTTAACCCAGTGGCGGCTTGAAGGATAGCGCCCACCAAAATCCAAAGGGGTGGGCATGGAACTTTTTTTCTATCATGGAAAATTTTCTCTCGGGTCCTGTTGAATATTTCCAGTCTTTACATTGTAGCAGAACAATTATTTTCTCACTCTAGTCTCTATAGACTATTTAGATAAAGTTTTATTATCATTCCTTTTCATTTTCGAACTTCGATGCCTGGAATAATTTGTTGACTAAAATGAAAAGACTTCAAACTTAAAAGTAAACGTGACAAACCAAACATGATACGCGAGAATGTTGAACACAGCAAAATGAATGAACTGAATGAGGCGTCTAGAACGTGTATAACCGCAAGGGCTCAGGGTACGAGAACGGTGTATACCGCACTAGGCACTGGTCATGCGCACATGTGCTTCTTACCTTTCCTTCGCGATTTCACCCTCTAACTGTAATGTAGGTGCTTCTGGGGGAAACAAGGGAAAGAGGGGGTTAGTGTTTTATTCAATTCATTCAGTGGAGAGCAGCGAGGCGAGTGTTCTCATCACTGCGCCATCCCACCAACTCGGCGTCATATAAGGGTTGAGTTTGTTGTTGGTTCTCATCTTTGCTCCGAGAGTTTTTTCTCCGGACACTCCGGTTTTGCCCTTTCCTCAAAAAACCAACAATTCTAAATTCCAATTCGATCTGGAAAGTGTCCTCAATTAGAGCTCTGCGCTAAAGACATTGACACTTAAATAAAGTGATTTATTTATTTTTACTTTATTTTATTTTATTTAAAGCTTCAATGTTCTTGAGAAAAATACAATTCCACGGACCCTTACACTCAACGGAAACGGTTGACAATGACTTCAATTGATTAAACTAATTGTTCTGTAAGAACTTATCTTGAACCTTTCAATTTAGAAGAAATGTGACCACCAATAAGGGGCAGCGAGAAATCCATGTTTCGAGTTAAGGTCCGAAATGGTGCCTGGTGAACAGACACTCCAACGATATTGGAAAGCTAAGGTTTTAAAATTGTGCCTAAATGCAACATACGAAAATCACTTCCAACGCGACTCAAAGCGCAAGCTCAACTCAACTCAAAATCTCAACTCCGATACCATCAATTAAAGTAGTTGCATTTGGAAGCCTGTAAACATGTTGACTTACCTTCGTGCTCCCAGCTCAGAAAGCTGTTGGAAGACTTGCTATCAGTCCGCAATCGATACTTGTATTCTACGTGAAATATCATAGGTTCACAGCTGCCTCTCTCGTGACCTCTTCGCCTGACATTCTGCACGAACAGCCCGTCTATGTTCCCAACAGGCTCGTACCTCGCTACCACAACAGTCACGCCCTCTGGTCCAACAGCTTTACCTACACCGAGCTTCCGACTGCTCATCCAGACCAGCTGGCTGAAGTCAAGAGTCTCGGTGCTGAAGCCTGGACGGTCAAAGTCGTAACTCAAGATTTGTTTGTACCAGAGCTCGGATACCTGTTGAGAGGAAGCGGTGAATTGGCTACTGTCGGTATAACAAACCCAAGGTGGTTTTCTACGTGAAATATAATCATCCTTGTTCCAGAAAAAAGCAAACAAAATGGTCCTTTATGTCGGGTAACGTGGATTAATTCCCCTTCCCCCTCCCCCTCCAAAGAAAAAAAGTAGACATGCCTGTTTTCATAATTAAAACAAAAACTTCATGAAACTAATCAAAATAATTTTCGGCTGAATCATTTTTTTTCTGAGGAAAATAAAGCGTCACGCTCTGCTGCAGTGCACCAAAATAATTGTCAAACTTTCTTGATAAACAAAAATAAGATAAAGAAGAAACAAAATACAAGGCGAAAGACAGAACTACAAGAAGCAAGTATCCTGAGGGGAGAATCAAGAGGTCAACTCTATTAAAAAATACTCTGACAGAAAGAAAAAAAAGGTTACAGATAAAAGAACAAAACTGAGATTTAATAAATAATTATTATTTAACATTTTGCAAACCAGCTCATTAAGAAAGTCTATAAAAAGTCCAGAGAAGATGATTTGAACAGATTGAGGTTGCCGGCTTAAGGAAGATATGTCAATAAATCGATTACATTAACGTACGATTCATTCATAGCAGTTTTTCGATAGTGATTTAAATAGTCAGTGTGGTAACTGTGATTTTTCTTTTCTGTGAGTCAGTTGAGCCTCGAGCTCTCTAGTACGCTTTATGCTCCGGGACATCTCACTGCACCAAAGCTGTGTTTTACAGTAGCATGAATCAAAAGCTAAATCTCACTGTCATTGCACTGTATATATTGGAACAAGGACAAAGGCTTACCTTAACTCCGCTAACATGTTTGTTGTCCAGTATTGCTACACTGATACCAATTGGTGAGTTATCAAGGCCCTCTGTGGCACCTGTCACGAGAAGCCGTTCGGCCCAATACTGGGCCTCATCTGTTAGGGCACTGTTCAGGACAAGCGGGGGAGAGCCATGACGTGCCCTGAAGTAGTTGTGTGTCACAAGGCATTCCAAACGAAACCCCTCTGGATCTGTTCCAGAAAACAAACTATGATAAGATAGTTTTATTTATATGTTGGTTAGCTGATATAAAAGTATGCTTGCTTAAGTTTGCACCTGTCCAGGTTATAAAGCCTAAGTTTCGAGAGCTTTTTGCCCGTTTAGAAACTTTTTCACTATACTAATGAGCGATTTACATTTGAGATGAGAGCAAAACTTTGGATTAAGAAGCCTAAAACACTACTTAATTAACGCCCAGAATTTATGCAGGGTTTACGCAGTAAACAGCAAAACGAAGAAAACATTGTCGTAATCTGGCTCACGTAAAAGTTTGGGCCGTTTTTGTTTGTTTGTTGTTGTTGTTTTTGTTTCAACGGTTTTGTTGTTTTTTATTGTTAAGATACTTTCAAAGGAATTTGGCACGTGGGGAACGGGTTTACACTGCCACATGATCTTGTACTTGCCAACACAAGTTTTCAAATCTTTCCTTCTGGAGTGGAATTTCGTTGTAGAGTTGAGTTATTTTAGTTGCATTACTCAATAACTTGTCACCGTCAAGTTGATCTTATGATTCAAGGTCTGGGCTTTCTCACAAATGTTTTGTGGTTTATAAGTGTTGTCGTCTGGTTGATTGATTATTTTGGTATTTAAACACGGTATTATTGGCTCTCGAAATAGACATGGTTGGAAGCTCTTGCTGGCCTTGGCTTCAGACCACCGTGAAAATTTCAGTTGTTTGTTTGTCGTCTTTAAACTGTCCGCGTTCTTTTCGAGTTTTCATTGAATACCTGTTATTTGCTAATGTGGCAGTTATTGTTACTAGCAGTTTAACAACTTAAGTAAAGTAAAGAAAACACGAAATTGTAACTCAGAGTGTTAGTGCCTTTACGTTTAAGAAAAGCGGGCGCTCAACAATTAGTTTGCCGTACGAATACGCCTTTTACATGACTCCTCAGTTACAATTCTGCGTCTAGATCAGTTGAGAGAATACGTGGACGCATTTCTCACTTGTGTCCTCAAGCTACCTTGACGTATCACTTACCAGGAGGAGGTGGTATAAATCCCTTTGGTTCTTTGCTCTTTCTTTGCCGTACTGTTGATCCCATGCGAAGAACATTATCAGCAAATGATGCTTCCATGTTCCCTGGAGGCTCATAAAACGCTACCACCACACAGAGGTCTCCATCCAGGGCCCTTCCAACACCGAGGTTTTCCGAAGCGACCCAAACTACCTGCCAAATGAAACAAAATCGTACGTTAAATGTCCCTAAGAAAATTAGGAAAAAAAAAACCAACAACAACAACAACAACAGAAATCATCAGTCGTACCTGTGTAAAATTTGATGTGTCTTCGCTGTATCCATGGTTGTCAAAATCATAGCTTTCTATTTCTTCATACCACATGTCAACTGCTTCCCGCCCGCTTAATTCACCGCCTACCATTCCCGCCAAATTCTCGCCAACTGTGTCGTCGTCATTGTGTCGGAGTTCCCCAGTTCGCGCCAAATTCTCGGCCCACTGCTGCGCCTCCCAAGCCAACTCCGCTGACCAGTGCAATGGAGCCGCGCCATGTCTGATTCTGTACTCGTTGTGTACAGAAAGGCATTCTTCGTGAAATTCTTTAAGTCCTAAAGAACAAGTTTGACATTTGTCTGAATCCCCGATCGTGTATACACTACATACAATACAGCATTACAGTATTAAACAAAGGAAGGAAAATATTTCTCAATAGTTGAAAGTTGCTATTTATTGTATTCACAGAAAGCAAACAAAGAACTTAATAATTTATAACTTAAACGGTCAACAATGGCGTCTATTAATATCAACATTGGATATGTTCCAAATTAACCGAATTTGGCCATTTCGAGGTAAGATTGCATAATTTTCAATATTCAATAAGCTGCAAGAGATTGTTTATAAAACTAATAAATGCCCCCAAAAAAAAATCAAAGAAGAGAATATTGCATATAATTCTAAAAACCAAAGAGGATTTAACTAAAATCATTTAGCAAAAGCTTTTAGAGAAATTATGATGGTGGTAATAAAGGCACTCTTTGGCAATCTCCAGTTCTCTTAGAAACAGCTATGCTTGGCGTGTTTGATAAATATATCACAGATTTTCTAAAATTCACGTTTGGGTGAGATTGAAAAGCCAAACGCGCCACAAGAAAGCATTGCCTAACCAGTGGAAAATTTGGCAGAATTTAACACGTTGGATTCAAAATTTGAAACACATTTCATGTTTGCAGTTGGACAACTGGACAATGGCCCTAAAAATGTAAAATCATACAAAGGAGAGCGAAGCGTGCAAAACATTCTGTTCTCTGTTCAACCGATTTCCTTCAATGAAAAGAAACCTTCCGCCATTAAAATGTCAAGCCCGTAATTTTCCAAAGGGATGTTGAAGCATTCGTTGTTAATTTGTGTAAATAAGACAAAGTTTTGGCTCTGAGATTCGAAGATATGTGAACCATACTTCAGTTCATTTAACAGAAGATCAAAAAAGCTACACAAGGAACAAAAAATTACTGGTTCACAAATTCGGATTTCTTTATTTTTCAAAACCTTCACCCCTCGTTTTTGTTCCGAAACTTAAAATGACTTGATAATTCTTATAAGTAAAGGTTTCGCAATACATGTAAGCAAGTAAAAATTGACGATAAAATCGAACGGACATTTCGGGGTCGTCATGACACCAATCGAAATGATTAAATTAAACTGACAAAAATAGTTATGAAATGAAATGTTGTATCAGATACTTCCTTTTCGATCCATCAAGTTTCGCTTTGTTTGATCATGATTGTTTTTTTGTTTTACATTGTCATTGTCACTAATGAATCAACTGAGCCAATTTATTTCTTAAGGTGCAACAGGTGCTAAACGGAACTGAAAAATACTTAACCTCAGCTATCGCCATTAATCAAACAAGAGCTGGACAAAAACAGAGACATCTTGACACGATAAGAACGGCATAAGGATCGATACGAAATCAGATCTTGCCATGAAAATAAGAAACATCGAAACGAGATTCCGCATCGCTTCTAACCGCAAAGAAAAAAGCGAAAACCCAGAAATTAGATGCAGACGAAGCCATCTCGAAAACCAGAAAGGAAGTTATCACTTTCTTCTCCGGTTGATTCTTTTAATTTATTTTTTTAGTTGATTTTTAGAGAAGAAAGTAAATCATCTGTTTGGATCGTAACTTAAACGGAAAATAACCCAATTTTTTTTTTCAAAAGTCTCATCGGTGAAAGCATTCATTCGTTTGAGTCGCCCTTTGAATAAAACATAAATTAATTCTTAAGAGGATCATGAAGCTGCCAATTTCTGTTGTAATGCAAATAAATTTCTACTCTCTGTGAATAAATCAAGTAAGTGAAAAACAAAAAGAAAGAACTTCCGGACACGCAACTACGTTGCAAATATTTACCTTCTCTCTTCAAAAAATCGAAAATTGTTGATCTACATCGTGGCCGAAAGTGTGAGAAATCGTTTGAAAGACTAATATTTTTGTTTTCAAGTGAATCGACTAAACCGCATTTATTGTTGTCGACAAACTGATCGATAGTACATTTACGCTTTGCCTTCGTTTAAATAAAAACGATCCTCCCCTTGGTTTGGTTTTTAATAAGCGAATGTCTGGAAACTCGCGAAGACGTTACACGTGAAAGTGGTTTTTAAATTTCAGCCCACGAATAATTTCACGATTTCAATCGATAACGCCTAATACTTTGCTATTGTACATATTAAACATGTCCACGTCGATAAAACAAGATTGCTTAAATATTCTTCATCAAATGGAAGCCTCTACTAAATATAAGAAATAAAAATAATAAAAAAAATCTCACGGTAACTTGAAAATGAAGTATCTGACTTTCGTACTCCTATGTAAACGCAATAGTGTTTTTTCATATATTGATAATATTTTTTCGCGCAACCAAAAAAAAAAAAAAAACCAGTGTAATAAAATGCAAATGAGCTATAGAAAATACAACAGTCACCACAGTCAAACGAAGCCTTACCGACATATAGTCTGCTCCAACGCGTGTCATACGCCAATGGTTGTTCGCCATCGCGCGTGCTAGTCGCCTTTTTCACATTTCTCTTCACATCTTCTTTGTTCAAGGGTGGAAAATACCGCGCGACCACGATCTGTTTTCCATGTTGGGTGACAGCCGCTCCCGCGCCTAACTCGCGTGTTCCCTCCCATACCACCTGACAGAATGAGCGAGTTCGCGAGCTCACGCGTGGATTGTTGTAGTCAAAATGTTGTCCTTCTTCGTACCAAATCCGTGTTACTTTCTGTCCGTTTAGCTCCGAGCCCCACAGACAAGCGAGGTTCTCACCAACGCCCTTGGCGGAGCTGTATCTTACCGAGCCGGTGGTTCTCGCGAGTTGCTCGGCCCAATTTTGCGCGCTCTCGGCGAGTCTTGTAGACCAGCAGATAGGCGGTGTTCCGTGAGCCGCGCGGTAGAAATTATGGGCAGCCACGCATTCATTGCGAAAGCGCTGCAAGTCTGCGAATAAAACGGACATGTGTTGTGAGATGATGCGAGTTTACTCATCAGCGATCGGCGAAAGGCATGGAAAAATAACACAATGACAAACAAAATACTGAATAACCGTGAACTCCTATGGCGGGGATTTTCGTTCAACCAGACAAATTCGCTATAGTATTAAATAAGCCAGTTTCGACTTTTAAAAACTGATAGCCTCTCACGGCTGCAAGCCTTCGACTGGCGCTTTCGTATGGGAAAATATTAGATTTACAATGAGCATGATTCGAAACGGTGTCAAATACCAACATAGTTCCCTATGAGAGTCTTGTTAGTCTTTGACAGTCTTCATAATTTTCACTTAACTCGTGCGCGCGACAAACCCTCCGTCTGTCTCCGAATATTCCGAAGCGTGGAACAACATTGTAAATTAAAACATTGTTCAATTCTCGACTCACCGCTTTTTTCCATTTCGGACCGGCATAAGGACGGCGAAAATTACACGATCCGAATTGTGATTTTTCAGGCCTGGCTCACTGAAATTTCAACATATTCAATTCATGAAATTCTGCCGCGGTCGGCTAGCAGGTGGCTACGTATCACGTGACCTAGAACGCAAGTCATTTAAGCGCGTCCTATCCGCTTCCTTGTGTCTGAAAACAAAAACCTTAATGTTGTGGAGTTGGAAAAAAATATCGCGTTGAAGCGACTCAGAACGGAAGGAGTACAGATGCAAATCAGTTGCCGAACGTCTTGGTAATGGCGAATTTCGAGCCAGGTCCTACCTAAAATAGTGATTACATACGCTTCAAAATCAAGAAATCGAAAATTTATTTGTACTACTGTACTTGTCGCTCGGTTAGATTAAAAAACAAATCGGGAACGAAATTCACTCATGGAAATATAGGGACGTTTAAATTGAATACTGCGTTCATTGAAGAAGTTAGTGAAATGCTTATTACGCCGACGAACTGATTCATGTAAACAAGAGTGTCCACAAGCTTTGTGTCATGTTTGTGAAATCTTAGCGGTTACGCAAGAACAATTCATATTTATGATTGCTACAAAAAGGCAAAGAACTCGAACTCGAAAGCTTTACGAAGCGTAACAGCAAAAAGCAAATAATGACGGCAAGAATAAATACGTTATTTTGTCAAAACACAACCATTGAGCCAGCGGGGGGAACGGCTTTTTTCGATTAAAATCCTTTATTAAAATGTTTTGGTGTGGCGATGGGGATCAACACACCGCTACAGAGTCACTGAAAAATTCATACTTTTCGCAATCTGATAACCCTTGGTAAATGGCGGAGTGGTTTATAAAGACCGATCATGAAGGAACTGTTGTGAAAATGAGCGAGAATTAGCTTGCAAAGAGGAAAAAAAAATTGCGGGGGAAGCAAGTATTATATGCAAAATAGGTCCACTCTGGAGAAGAGTAATGTATATGATTTTTAATACTCGAAATCGGCGGATAATTTCGGTTTCAACCCAACTAGAATTTTAATGCTCAATTGAGCTTGGAAAGAGATATAAAATATCAGGGAACGATATTCTGTCACGGTTCGTCTCCCTGTTTGAAGCATAATAAACAGTAAAATAAGAACGCCTAATTTTCATGCCCTTGAGGCCAAAACCATTTTTTTTGTAAGCAGCAAACAAGTACTTCAAAAAATATACACAAAACGAAAGAAAGAAAAGCAAATCAGTATGGTGCAGCATAAATAATTGAACAAATCAAATGACTTTGAAAACGAAAAAACCTTTCACGACGATTAATTACTTGGCATTTTTTTCTCTCGTCATTCTCGAAGCAATTAGAAACCAGTAGTTGTCAAGTTTAGCATAAGTATGTTCACCCATAAAATCGCACCTTGAGACCACATCTTGCAAATTTCGCTTGTCACTGATTTAAAAACGAGATGAAAAGTAGGAAAACTGATGAAATTTTAAACTGTGAATTTTAATGACTCCTTCGTTCAAAAAAGCGACGCAAAATTAAATGTTTAATGTATGTTAATTAGCTTCGTAAAAAGCATAGGAAGAGGATGGTTCTTATTTAAATCATTTTCGAAGCCGCATGTTATACGAGATGATGCAGAGGTGAAATGAGTATAAACAAACTGAAAAGAACTGAAAAGCATTTAAAACAAGAAGAGGTGTTCAATTTCAAAAAGTTTGTGCTAAAAACAATTATTGAAACAACGCTTTTGTGGTATTAAACAAAACAGATGGAAATACATTCAAATTTGTAGTGTACTACAAAAATAACCGATGATAATAACAGAAAAATATTCCAAAATAAAGGGAAAACTCGTTAAGTACCTGAGATGATACGTAGTTTATTAGAGTGATAGCCCCCGGGACGCCATCAAAAAACATATTAACTCAACCTGCTGATCAAATAACATGCTCAAAATGTAATGTTTGAGAGTGTTGTGCATAAAAAATGGAACCGCTACATGAAAGCTGATTGGATAGCGCTGTGCTATATATGCTTGTCGTTAATTGTTTTGAATTTCACAGTAGATTGAGAGAAAATAACAGAAAACGTCTCAAAACACTTAAACCCTTTAACCCCTATTTTACAATAACTGTCCAAATTCTCGCGCGCTGATTGGCTCGTAGCTATTGTCTATAAGAGTACAGACAATAAAAATGACGTCAGATGTAACGCGCGCGCTTTCTCAACGAAAAAAATAGTCAATTCCGCTCGTACTTTTTCCATGTTATTATAAAAAACAAATCGACGGCAGTTTTCTATGGTCTATACTCTTATAGACCATAAAATGACGCCATAAAATGTCCAAAACTTGGCAGTGAAACCACTCGCCTGCGGCTCGTGGTTCCACTTGAGTTTGGAACATTTTCTGACGTCATTTTATGGTCTATAAGAGTATAGACCATAGAAAACTGCCGTCGATTTGTTAAATATCAAAGAACAAATTCTCCTATCTTGTCCCCATACTTTTCTTATAAAAGCACTGGGGAGCAGTCATTAAAATATCAAGAAAATTCACCTTTGGTGATCAAATCCTTAATTCTCATGACCTCAGGGGTTGAAAAGCAGTGATATTACAAGGAGAAATTTGATGCTGATCACTGTTAGGGCTTAAAGGGTTAAAAAGCTATTACGCTCAGTGTCTCTCTAATAGCATCAACCTGTTTGCACGATTTGAAAGCGCCAGAAAACCACATCAAAGGAACATCTTAAAGATGTGAAGAGCCACTAATGAACGTGAAGGCGATTGAAAGACGAGTTGATCCTACGAGAAACTGGCTTTGGTTTACATGTAGGAGATTCTAGGAGAGTGAAACTGGATGAAAGCAATCATGCTCTTAAAAGTATTAAAGGGTGTTCTTACAGTGAAAGTTTTGTACTGCTGATCAATACTTCACTGTTGTGCCGTTTGTTTTTGATATTGGTAACTAAATGAAGAATTAATGACAATTGTTCAACTTTACACGATTTAAAAGCTTTTACGGTAAGTGTATCTGTGAAAGTATTTGCTCGAGACACTTCACCCACAATGGGAAAATTTGCACGATTATAGAGCGTTTTAAAAACCACTATGGCACATTTATGGAAAACAATGAACAAGGCCTAGGCTTCTAATCGCTTTGATTCAGTAATCACAGCCATCGCATAGACACCGGAATTCTAGAAAATGCAGATCGTAGCAAAAGCGAACATTGGGAATGTCAAAGCTAACCAAAACAAAGAAATCACTCTATTAACCAATCACAACAAACGTAAACAGCACAACAAACCAATCAATCCTGCGGTAGATGCCTGGAACGCTCTCCCAGACGGCATTAGGAACATTTCCAATTTTTTTTAGCTTTTAGACGTCTTATTAGAAACATGTAGACTCTTTTATCGATCTTATCCTTTTTACTCTTTATTTTTAGATAGCTATATTTGTAATTTCTTCTTTTTTTGTACTCTTACGTTAGATTTAAGAGGGGCCTCACTGAAAACCACATTTTGTGACGTGGGCTCCCTGTTGAAAGATCTCATTTATTATCATTATTATTATTATTATTATTATTATTATTATTATTATTATTATTATTATTATTATTATTATTATTATTATTATTATTATTATCACAACTCGAAGCAAATACAAGTGACTTGCTCTCACGCACTTTCCCGCGCTTGGCGCCAAGTCACGATTGGTTTTGGTTTGGCTTGGCGCGGTTTTTATCAGCCACGCGCACAGGGCAGGTAAGGGATCAAAACCAAACTACACGCGAAATCGCTTTCGACACTAATTGCAAACCACTAAAGTGCTAATAGATATCACGAAAACGGTGAACGTGTAGTCAAGATGAAATAGACGTTTTGCAAATTTACTGCCTGAAACACAATTTTATTGAAAAACTCGTCATATAATACATAATGTACCAAATAAAGACCTTTAAAACTAAACGTTTCGTTGTGCATGATTGAGCCAATATCATGACAAACAGTTTCCGCAATGTTTTACATTGTGATTATCATACAGTTGAATTAAAGTGGGTATTCTGTACAAGCGCAAGTGTATATTTTTCTTTCACTTGTAATCCCGGGAAAATTCTGCCACAGTGAACTCTAGAATTATACAGTTTTCATTTCACTTAGCAGTTCAAATGCTTCGGAATTAAACCGATATTAATTTCTGCGCGGTGATGTATTTATATCAACCAGGACTCTTGCTAAGAAAATCTTGAACAAGTCTTTGTATTTCTTCCATTTGCTTCACAATTTTCGGCGGAGGAACGAGCTGTTTTCTGAGGTCGAGGATAGTTAACAGTGGAATTTTCATCCTTTTTATTGCTTCTTCGTAAAGTTCTTCTCCCTGAAGAAATGAAACGATAAGAAAAATTTACTCCTGTATTCCACAAAATAACATTTTATAACTTGGCAACGTAAGATTTTTTTTAAAGTGTGGGCCTTGTCTGTTTTAGGATACCAAACTCCGACCGAAAAATGCCAAGTGCGAACACGAATTCAAGGGAAAATGCCTTCACATAGTGATCCATGCTTTCATGCCATCATGTTGCTTTCTTTCTTATCTTTTATTTTTTGCAGTGTAAGTTCATTTTTTGCCGCTCCCATTGCTTTTTGTTAATCATCTAACAGAGCCCAGATTCTCATAAGCCATATATTTTCTATCCTTACCTTGGCCGGTTTGTATAAAGCAAGGAAGTTTTCTTCAATCATTCTCTACGTTCCGAAGGATTTTCTCAACATTGTATTGGATAACTGGGCTGAAGACGATTTACCGTGGATAGAGAACACAAAAAGAGAGACAGAAAAATCCTTCGGAATACAAGGGACGACTGCAGAAACTCGCACTTATCCTAAGATGCTTTATGCAACCCAGCCCTGGCATCTTCGCTGCTTGACATTTATTTGTAGTATAAGATATGTAGTTGTCAATAAAGAAATAAAAATGGTACCAAGCGTCCGCAATGTGGACCTAGTAACCCAGTAACTCAGTCGTTTGAGCATCCGACCGGTATATTGAAGGTCATGGACTCGACTCACTAAGATAATGCAATGCAATGCAATACAATGCAATACAGTGCAATACAACGCAATGCAATACAATGCAATGTAATGCCAATACAATACAATACAATACAATACAATGCAACGTAATGTAATGCAATACAATACAATACAATTAAATACAATACAACACAACACAACACATTACAGTACAACACAATACAATACGATACAAAGAAAAGCTAATATAAGGTCGTTTCGTACCAACTTAAACTGAGAATAATGCACTGTAGTCTCGAGACTCTTTACTATTTCCTCTCCCCAACAGACTGTAAAACCTAAATTAAAATAATTGACTTCTCACCTGGCTCTCTCGTGAGGAATCCTGCTGTAGTTTTAAGCGTTTTGCTTCAGGCTGCAACAGAGAAAGTCCCATCAATCCACCAATCACAAATCCGGGATACGACGGGTGCTTCGCACTTTGTGATTTTGATAACGAACTAGAATGATGAATCTCGTAGGACTTGTTGAAAAATGAGATACTTTACTTTCTATTACGACGGTATCGACGGTGTAGAAACAATTCGCGTTCAGAGTTCAACCTCATCCACTCGTTCTTTAGATCTCAAGACTCAGCGATGCGCTGCATATTTAGCTATATATGTCACGCATCCAAGACGAAAAAGTATATGTCACAAACTAATGACAGCAATCTTTACGGCTGGCCAATTTACCTTTAGTTATCAACTCTGTTGATAAATCAAACATTCGTTTCTACTCCCCACCAACGCAGCACCACAGTTTCTTTAGAACTGAACTAACCGCCCGCATTAAACTACCTTACAGCTTGTTATTTTCACGAGGTCGGTATTTGTGGTCGGTAGCTAAGAGGTGCATTGTGTATGTGCCGAGCCATGTTTGTAAAATTCGTTGTTAAAAGAATCTTGAGTTGTCTCCTTTTCAAAACTAAACAAAATTCCAACCGCTCAGTGTTTTAGCAGGCCGTTCCCTGCTTTCCCTCGATGTAAGAACCTGTTTAACTCACAGCTGACGTAAAACAAAGGAAACAAAAACGCCAACACAATACAGGAAAGGAAAACAATGACCTACAACACAAAGAAAAACCTGTCTGGTTCTTACACCGAGGTAAACCCCCGTTTCCTTAAGACTGATTTTTTTTTTCTCAGTTGTTTTCTTATCGTTTTTGTTGAACAAAGTCAAGCAGCATTATATTTTCTTTCTCTGGTAAGGATCATCACTTTCGAGCGGTCCCTTGTCTCCGGATTTATCACAACACATCATATTTTATCCTTCCTTTTGGGAAGTCGCTACTACATACCTCATCGCTTTGCTCATTTGTGCCTCTAGCATCACGTGACCTACTCCTGTTGTCCATAACTGGTATTTCTTTCTCATCCAGTGTCTCGCGGAGATTTGAGTTCTGACTCTGCCTCGCTTCTGCTTCCTCTAATTGACGTTTTAAAAACTCTTTTTCAAACTCCTGATCTTAAGCGTCAAGAAAACGTCAACAGCTAGTGCTGTACGAACTATCCGTCTCATTTCATTATCCTACTAAGCCAAATCAACTATATATAAACCTTCATTTTCTAAAGGATACAGTGTTTCCAGAGAACTCCGTGTGTCTAAAGGGAAGCTGTAAAGAAATGAAAAAAGACATTTAACATCGAATTCTTGCTATTAATAAACAAATCAATAAACACACAAATAAATAAAACAAAAATAACAAATATAAGTTCTTCTTATAAGAAGAAAGAATCTCGCAGTTATCTACGCAACCAAACTGTTGCGAAAGAGAAAAACCTGAAAAAAATTCAGGCTTGAACGAGATTTGAACCCATGACCTCTGCGATGCCGGTGCAGTGCTCTACCAACTGAGCTATCAAGCCAACTGGGAGCTGGTCATATTGTGAGTTCGTAATATACCCGTGCAAAATAAATGAAGCTGTTATAAGAAGAACTCATACTTATAATCTTTCTTTCTTATAATCTTTCATCCGCAGTACGTATACATGTGTGCTTCATAAAAATAACAAAATTTACATTTTCTCAGTCCCACTGCCCCGAGCTAGCACGGCTTACTTTGGCTGCAGGAGAGAATCAACACAAAACAGCTCTATCAGACAGACAGAAGGACGGAGAGACGGACACACGGACAGTCAGACAGACGAACGGACACGCGGACAGACAGACAGACAGACGGACGGACACAAGGACAGACAGACAAACCTCGTTTAGAAAGTCCGAGAGACTGGGAAGCAAGCTCTCTGGAACACAGTCCCCCATCACATGAGTGTATCGAGTGACCTGTTGACAACATCAATCGTGAGCGTGATGCTTTATGATCAAACTAAAGCATGGAGAGAAGCTGACTTGAGTGCAACATGCTACACTGTAAAAGACCGGTGGCTATTTGCGATCTATTGGGTAAAGGTTTGTTACCTCTGCGAAAGCTTTGACGCTTTGAAATGCTCGTTGATGAACCAACCAGTGTTCGTCACTGACAAGAGCGGAGAACATGGCTGCGATGTCTCCTAGCACTGCGGACTAACAACACGGTTACAGATTACATGATGGATTGAACTTGGGCATACAATGCTGTCTATTCTTGGAGTCTACCTAAAAAAGTACATCAAGGGCACAAAGCCGAAAACCCTCAAACAACAGCTTAACATAACTCTGAAATTCTGCTTGACAAAGCCAAGAAAGTAACTCTTGGCATTAATAAACATCATCTGTACCGGGAAACACTCGTTTGCATTTGCTTCCAACACGCTGATTTACATACGCCAGTGCAAAATTAGTTTCGTCCAAGACCTCGTCAGTTGGTGACCAACTGGTTTTGTAGTCGCGTATGTACATTGTTGAGTTGAAAGTAAATACAAAATGAGGTGTTTCCTGATTTAACATGAAGATAAAACTGGATGAGACTTAATGAGTATGTACTCCGAAGGGAGCAACATGACCTCGAAAGGTGTAGAGGAAGCAGAGCCGCCCTGAGCCTACCAGGAGAAGGGTTGAGTTGGAACTCAAGCTTCTTGTGCCGAACAAGGAGAACTTCTCCTGGTCTCTTCAAAGCTTCATAGTTAGGCGTGAACGCCTTCAGTTTAATGAATACGATGTAGTCAACACAAAAGAGCACTCAGTCCTACCTCGAGATGCGCTGGAATTTCTTTACTGCCGCACTTGCCAAGGAACTTTGCGGCCGCTTCGCGAAGTTCCACACTAGGACACTTGGCAAGAAGAGTTTTCAAACCACTTACGATCTGCACACACAAAAAAGACAAAATCATTTTAACTTTCACTTGTTTTCTGTGATGGACGCCGGGATTTTCGAGTCCAAAACATAAATGGCTCCTATCGAAACTATTTTTGCTGTTAATTTTCAGAATTCTTAGCCCTATCATGATGAAATGTGTCTGGGTCCATGATCTTTGCTGTTTTCGATCCCGCGCTCCGAAATAAAATTTTAAAATTTTAATATATCTTAGCAGTTCCCACATCCCAGCAGGGCAGTTTTAGCCTATATCTTGCCGTTCGATAAAATTCTTAGTATCTCCGGCTATCCTGGCGGAATTTTAAGCCATATCCTACTGATCATATTATACCTTAGCATAATCTTCTGGTTGAATCAAATTAAGCAGGGTAGATGATAAATCCAGTATCTCACACCAGGCCTTTACACCAAGTCCCTGAAAACCACAAACAAATATGAGTAATATTCCTTCATTTCCGTGAAACATCGATAACGTCTGCAAGCTTATATTTTGTATCCATATATCCTTCTACAAACGTTACTTCAAGATCCGACGAGGCCCAAAGAAACGGTGCCATATGGTCTGAAGAACTGAACAGTTGCACTAGATAGCGAATAATTAAGGGACTGTGCAATAATTATCAGGAGGGGGGCTGAAAAACGAGAGGGGGGGCATTACCTAAAATTGCTGCCAAGATAGGGGGGGCTCAAAGTAAAATCACTCATTTGACAGAGGGGGGGCCTTAAGTTTTATTCGAAATGTAAATAAAGTTAAACGCAATAAAAGATTCTCAATACAGGCCTTATGATAGACTGTAACAAATATCAATATGAACAGCTGTTAAACGGTTATTGAAAAAATTCCATCAAAATGAAAAGATAACTGATTAATTTTAACCCTTCTTCTATTTAATTAAGCTGACCCTATATAAAGCAAAAATCATGCACTTGCTTTTCAGCATCCCCCGTAAAACAATGGGAATCAAACAGATCTCGTAGACAGGCTTTGTCGGTTTTTGATGTGAATAAAAGTAATGTTTCTTCATCGACTGAATCGATTTGCTGAATTCCATACATCTCTGGCTCATAACAAAGTTCAACAGGCTCTCCTCCCAAGAATCTAAATATAATGCAAGCCCTTTTTCGTCTGTTATTTGAAGCGTTCAATCTCCTGTTCTTTGATTTTTTTCTCTGCTCCTTTCTCTTTCTGGCTTCAGAAGTTTTGGATTTTGAGCCAATGTGGTAAGCACCCCTGTACTTAGCAAATGCTTTGTCTAAATCTTCAATCAAGCGATCAACATCCTTCTCGATACCAGATGTTACATAATAACGTTTGCCATTATTGAAACTGTGATGGCAGCTCAGTCCAGGCTTGAGTTTACCAGTGTTTTCAGAGAAGAGGCTGTCGTCGTGTTTTGATATCTTATCTTTGATGGCTTGAAGCTTAAGCTTGATTTTATTTGCCTCATTCTGACATCTAGTGATATTACTGTCATCATGTGGGTTTGGCTTGTAGTCATCACAGATAAATCTACCGGCACAGGCTGGATTGTCAGACAATAGATAGGAGTGAGTGCGTGTGTGTGTGTGTTGGTGGGGGGGGGGGGGGGGGGGTGCGACGTTATTTTTAACATAACAGAGGGGGGCTTAGAACTAATTTTTTAGTTTTGGAGGGGGGGGGGGGGCACTGTCTAAGTTTTTGCTAGATAACTCTGGTTTTTCAGCCCCCCCCCCCCTCCTGATAATTATTGCACAGTCCCTAATAGCTACCATAGCTCGTATACAGCAATGTACACCAGCAAGTAACAACTGAACTCCCGTTGTTATAATTAGCATCAGAGAGTTTTAGTATGCAAGGACTACTTTGTGCAACTACGTATACAAAAAGTTTATGGGCCACTTAGGCCGCGGCTTAACACAATCAGTGGGCCTCCAAATCTGTTCATAAGTGGTTTATTTTAAGTAGATAAATAGTTGTTCTAGTCAGGGATGCAGGCTTTCTTGTTACCGTCAGCAACAGACAATGTTAAGACATGACTGTTGGCAAAATTGAAAATGACTTAGAACGTGGTTTTGTTAAACACCGTCTAAACTGTCTTTTAATAACTGACCCGTAGTGTTCGTAAATCATGTGTCACTTTGATAGTGATAAATACATCTTTCTCATTTCCTGGCTTACGAAAAGCTCAATTGCTTGGGCAAATTTAAAGAAAGGTCATTTCTGCTTATAGTTCGTTCTGCTAAAGTAAACTTACCATCCCATTCTCATCGTTTTGGCCGCACACGGACCAGAAATTGTTGATGAGTCCGATAATAGCCGAGTGGTGAACAGGAGGGACATAACCTTCTACTTGAGTCAAGCTGTAAACTCTTCGAAGACAACACAAACAGCGACACTTAAAAAAGAATTACACACAGAAATTACCATGTAGTGATGCCATAAAACTCGATCGAATTTGCTTGTATTCAATAAGCGTCCTTTTATAAGAACTGCCCTTGATAAACTAAATAAAACAGCACACCTAATCCTCTAGCAAGCTGAAACAAGGCATCAGATGCTTGTACCAAACAGTTGCAGGAGGTGGTAAACATGCTGGGTGCTCGCTCTGGGCGCGCAGCGAAAATTCATACAACTAGGATTATAAGACTACATGTTAAAAACTCTAGAAAGAATAACTGAACAAACTTAAACATACTGTGACATACCAAGAGATCGTCGTCTTTGACTGGCTGATTTGTTGCAGTACTGGAGTGAACAACTTTCACACAAAGAGGAACAAGCGAACGGCACACCTATCAAGGATAAGTAAAAGAAAAGAAATAAGGGGTCAGACGGTGAACTTTTACCACGAGAATTTTATTTCAGACTGAAATCAGATTACACAGGAAATGAGAAATCTTTTAATGATTTAGGATTGATTGCGTATAGCTTGTGAAGGCTGCAGCCACTGGTATTGGTGAAGTGGTTACTACAGAAACCCAAGTAAGATTATTCTGTTATTCAACGAAGTGTACCAGTTGGAGTAACCTTCTATCCGCTGGCTAGCCACTGATAAAGTTATCTACTCGTTTGACAACTAGCGTCTGGCCGAGTAGACCAATTCCAACCAGAGTTTATAAATACGTTCCCCTTTTCGTTCTTTCTTTCTTTTTTTTTTTCAATTTTCTAGTTACCTTTTTCTTCACATTCTCAGGCATGTCTTGTAACGGAAACACACACCACGCAGGCACGTTTTCCTCCTTTGATGGCGGGAAAGAACTTACAAGGGTTTCCTGGTAAGGAAAATGTATGGTGAAATAAGCACAAATTAGAGCATATACACCTGTACATCTAATAGTAACTGTGATGAATAAGCGAGGTTAATATCATCAGGCCTCTTTAGGTTTTCTCATCATCTCCACTTTATATAACATATGACGACTCTGTGAGGCTGATAATACACGAGCAAGTTTTCCTTGACAAGTATCGTTGTTTAAAAAGTGTTGTTACAGTTTTGAACAATTTCCCTGAAAACTCAACTGTTTTTCCCGTTTTGCATACGAACAAGTCAATTGTTAAAAAAGTATTGTCAAGGATGAATTGTGGGCAGCCCTACCATCTGAACATGAATCTTTCATGTTTCCCTTTTATATTTCTATTTCTGGCCAAATCAAAATGACTTGAGGATAGACGAGCTAAGATGACACCATGGAGTCTAGTACTACCAACGGAGGTACACTGGAGGTATTAGGGAGTTTAAGAAACGAGGACGGCAACGGTAACGAGAACGCCACAAAACAATAGGTTTAATGAGCAAAAACAATCGCTTTGCACGTGCGTTTTACATTTTGGTACATTTCTTTACCGTCCTCTGCAAAACAACAACGTGAAATGACCAAATTTTAGGTTTTCTCGAGAACGGGAGCGTATGACGCAAAATCTTCGTTATTTTTCCTTACTTTGGCGTCGTTCATACTAATTTAGTTCGCGGAGAGTTCGCCAGCATTTTCCAAGTTAAACAAATTTAAATGATTGCGAAAGAGTTACAAAAACGAGAAGTTATATTTTTAAATGACGTTCTCCTTACCGTTGCCGTCCTCGTTTCTTAAACTCCCTAATAACATTTGGCAACAAAACGTATGACCCTTCCATTGCATACCTGATGCTCCACTGCCATGAGACGAACAAGTCTCTGGATGAGTAATGAAAGGTGAAAATATGCAGGCTCTGAAGTGGGCAACTTTAATGACTGAAAAACAAAGAAGGGGTTGTTCGCATTTAATACTACTAACTTGCCGTAAATTAAACCTGCAAAAAGAGCCCTTTCTGTGGGGGTGTAAGACAGATCATGGCGTAGTATATTTCACTTCACTCCCTAATTCTTTTTTTCTTTGTCTAATAGGGGCAAATCAATCAATCAATCTTTATTAGATGGTTACCGGTACTAATTCTTAAGGGGGCAATTCACCTAAACGCCATTTTTCTGCCACTTGACATGGCCTTAACGGCAATTTCTCATTCACGTTTCAAGCAATCCAAAAACCCTATCATTATCCCGTGAATCTGTGTTGTGGGGTATTTTGTAAATTTTTGGGTGATTTTTGGATATATTTGGGAGGAGTAGTTTTTTTTAGAAGGATTGGTTAAATTAAGAGAAATAAGAAATATTGAAGATTTAGTGAAGTTTAAAAATTAGAATTTGTATTTAATAATTAATAGACGGATACCAGTTAGTCCACTAACAACCCGGGGTGCTCTTGCGTGGGTATCAACTGTCTGTTGGTGTTCCAAAAATCATTTTCTTTCTTTTATCCCTTCTTAAAACCTCTTTAGATTTCATTCAAATTTAGGTAAATTGCCCCCTTAAGCTAATTACACTGGACTACAAGTAGTAAAAGCTAATCAAGGTAATTATTGTATACAACAACACTAATCATGCAAGAGTGACATTTAAATCAACTGGAAATAACCAGTAACAATTATCAAACACATTGTTTTCCTTATTGGAAAAGGTGAAAGATGGAGCAAGCATGATTTCTGGTGACAAAGAGTTCCATACTATTGTAGAATAAGGGTTGCGAAGTATTTGCAGATATTTTTCTAATAACCTTACCAGCTGCGTAAGAACTGAAACATGCCCAGCACACAGCTCTGCAGAGCCCCACCTAGTAATTCAGAAAAGGGAAAAGGATTCAAATTTGTTAAAGGAACAATAAACACCACATGCTGGAGATCCTGCTGGTTGCTATTTACAGGGTTCTTGTTAAGATTTGTAAAAGGAGGTAATAAATTCGCAATAACAGGTGGACACCATCTTGTTACTGTCTCCCAGGGAATGATGGAAACCACACATGGCAGAGTTTGAAGTCAGCATTGTTTTTGCCGAAAGAAAATGCTCAAACTGGGAATGATTTCTTTACAGGCGATGGATTTCAATGTGATATCATTCGCTGGATTTTTTACATTATTTGTGAAAAGAAAACTCCCAAACTAAGGATGAGTTCAGTTTTTCACAAAAAAAAAAAAAAGAATTTCGAAAGCGGTTTCAATAATTTCGAAACAATTTTTTGATGATAGCCAGTAAAATTACGTGAATAGACAGTAAAAATAACCGGTTACCGGCTCCTAACAAGAGCCCTGTATTTGGCAAGCATTTTCACAGAATGTAAGCGGCCTGACATTAGTGGGTCATTTGCATGGCTGCTAAGATACTTTTTCAAATATACCAATAAGTGACCATGCTACATGCAGCAGGGTAGCACCCCATGCTTGTGAAGACCAAGACTTGCCATCTTATAAGTCTAGATATACTCAACATGCCCAATATTTACCTTGCCATAAAGCACCAAACATCACTTGCAAGTAATGAGCACAGCAGATCATCTTCGAGGACTTTCTCCAGAAGGCAACGTTCCTTAGAGAATTCAAAAGGTGAATCAAAGATAGTTGTAAGAAAGGGTTCAAGATCATGGCTTGTTAGCTCCAAGCCACCTTCTACCCCAACTAACCCCCCCCCCCCCCCCAAACAAGAAAAGTCCCATCTGGAAAAAACAAACAAACAAACAAACAAACAAACAAACAAACAAATAAATAAACAACTAAAGAACAAAAATACGGATCATAGTACTCATCAGAGGTATCACATCTTACCACAACAGGAAAACATGTCATAGGTGTAGCGGCCACAATTGCACACAATCTGGTGCAAACATGTTCATAGAAAGTTACCTCCCTGTAGGCAAAAAGAAAAAAAATGAAGTTGGTCAGGTTTTCAATCTTATTTTGCGACAGCGAGTAAGACTTTTTTGCTTTCCACAGAATAACTACAGATGCATTGAGCAACATACCTCAGGGGTTTTCCATTGCACATAACACCATCAACAAATACTGGCAGACAAACTTCAAGAACACCTATATTGAAAGACACATTACAGCAAATGACATTTGAATTGGTATATTACTTATTACAATAAAATTATTTAAATAATTGTAGTTCCTGATTACATTACAGTAAATGTGGATTTTGACCAAACAGGACCCGTTGAAGGTCTGCGCTTCAGTATTAAATTACCAACGCAGATAATCATTACAGTGTATCCTACTGATGGTCATGGCAGAAACTTACAAAGTCTGAAGGATTTGAATATAGCCTCCACGATTGAAAGACGCTGCTCCTCCTAGAAATAAACAAAATATAAATAAACCCAAGAGTTAAGTGGCCGGTGTAAACCGATAAAATTTTAAAATTTTTATGGTTGTGCAGAACAGCTCTGCCCTGACACAGCTCACTCAAATTCATTACTTTCACATACAGTGAAATATTCTGCAAGCAGTTGCTGAAGGTATGGCCTCTTCCAAGAGGTTCACTTACAAATATTGAGCTGTAATGCCTGGGGCTACAGTGTATGAATACAGTCAACTCTTCCAAAAATGGACACTATTGTGAGATGGACACCTCTCAGAGGCTTACACCATCAAGTTGGATGATGCCAAGTGAATTTCACTTGTCTTTTCCATAACTAAACTCTCTATAAGGCGTCTGCCTTGGAGAGATTTTGCTATATTTTATTACAGATCTTTTCTATGTAAAAATAGTTATTAAAAAAAATTAACATGTTGCAAAACTGTCATTGTCATTTCTCTGCTTGATAATGATGTTTGAAACATCGAAACATTGCAACATATTTAGTTTTATATTTTTACTGAAGTGCATTGCTTGAAATTTAGTTATTTGATCTTTAGAATGCGTAGTCCAATAAATTTTATTAATACAATCAATTACAGTCAACATTCTCAAATCAGACAGCACTGAAGGCAGATGCCTCTCTAACATGAGTACCATCATGTTGGCTGGTCCCAGACAGATCTTGCCTGTTTTTATTGCGGTTTGACCCTTTTAAATTTAAGGTGGACACTGACATGTACCTCACTACTTAAGGAGGAGAAATACAGATCTAGAGCTGGTCCTGAGGAGTGCTAAGGATGTAAACTACTACAAACACACTCTTTACCTCTGGATAATTGGTGGGCATGACCCAATATGTAAAGACGTCTTCTACAAAAGCAAAATAATATAACAGAAATTAATTATTGCAAAAGCCAAGGATACATGTATCAGTTTAAACATTGGATTTTGTTGTTTTGCTTCAGGATGTTTGTTTGATTTTTCTTAAGTAAATTACATATAAAATTTATAATTATGTTAATTTAATAGTGCTTATTAAGAAAACAGTGCCAATAGCATTTTTCGATAGTATTGCTTTAGGACTGTAAGGTTTTTTAGAAACTTTCAAAAAATATGTATGTATAAACTCAAAATCTTCATTTAACACTCATTGTATGGTTTACCTGTTGTCTTTGGTAAAATGGTAAGAAGGGAGGCTAATAAACAGCAATGTGAAAAATGGTCCTTCTTATCAATTTCTGAAATATAATAATACACTACATTACACAAGTTGTTTAGCAGAAAACTCATCAAGGCCAGGGCTTTCACTAAGATTGATGGATAAATTAACCCAGCAGTGCACAAATAGAAGACTGCCACTGCTCTGCCAGGTGCTCATGCAGGGACTTATTAGAAGCAGGGCAAGTCAGGCAGGTCAAGTGCAGAAGAGAGATAAACTGTGGGGTATGAAGGACAACAGAAACAAAGGAGGACAACCTCCACACTATTTACACCTGGTCCAAGCATATATCTTCAAAAACTGTAACAAGAAGTGCAGCTCCAGGACTGGGCTTAAACATGGACCCACACTATAAAAGGGATAGCTCCTCCCTCTTTTGTCACACAGTCGACACCGCTTTAACGTCACATTAGGGATGGCGGACATTAAGTGAGCAAGTAGGAAGTAAACATTGTTTAAGTCTCTCAAGCTTTATTCACGAGGTAAATACACATACAAATTTTTAATTCATTGTCTCAATATTGAATCTTGCCGCACGGAATCTGCGATGTCTACATGCAGCTCAGTGTCTACAATGAAATGACTGGTGGCTTGGCCAGGCAAAGGTTCCTTTTATAGTGTGGTTCAGTGTTTAATGGCATGACAAGCCCTACAAAGGATGGACTCACCTAAGCTACAACTTTTATTGCCTGATATGAGACAGATGGATGTTAATGCAATGACGTGTGACATAGTTTTGTTTTCTTCTTGACTAATGTCAGTGCACTTAGAGATAAATCAGCTTCACTCACCTAATGACTCCTTGGTTAGTAAATTGGCAAAATTCTTGTTTGTTATCAACACTGATAGGAGTGGCTCAATCTGTTGGAGGTTAAATTTAAAACAAAGTGCCACAAATAAAGATGAGAGACAATGAAACAATCACTTCTGTTAACCAATTATTAAATAATTAATTTTTATCTCTTTCCAGTTTGGGCCTATGTTATACACTGTACATTCATAACACATTCACTAAAACTGAAATGCTTTTCAATACTTTCCCAATTACCCATTAAAGGGAACCTCCACTCTGAGAACAAACTGACATGAAATTGTTGGAAATACTATCTAAATTCTAAATTTGATTTTGAAAGGGCCAGAATTAACATTCAAATGTACCAAAACTTAGATATGATTATCATCAATTTTTGGTTTTAAATTTCCTGTGCCTCCGTTTTGGATTTTATGACCTCAAACGGTTGCCACTATTGTCATTAAGCAGAAGTTATTTTGTGTGAAACAATTAATTTTGCAACCATATTACATCAGGGAATCCAAAATGGTGGCACCCAAGAAGTTTAAAAGCGAAAATCGGTGAAAATCAAAATCCTGTTTTGTTCGACATGGAAATATAATATATTCAAACAAAATTTGAAATTAGGCTGTATTTTCAACAATTTAACGAGGTTTCCTTTAAGAAATTAACTCACCACAACTAACAATGCTGACTTCAAGCCCTGCGCTACAGAAGTGGTAATCTTTGGAGCTTCCAGACTTGGAGGCAATTTGCTAATAAAAAGTAAAGTATAACAATTTAAGGATTAGCAGTTGATACCAGAATAGCAGAAACAGTGTACATGAAATTTAAAAGAGGAAAGTGACACAAATGTTATGATGATTTATATGGAGCTTCTAAGAAATCAAGGTGAACTGGAATTTGGTTTTTGTTGAGTGACGAAAACCGACTCCTCCTCCCCCCCCCCCCCCCCCTATTGCACAGTAAAAGAAAAACAGGTTGCATGTATCAAAAATTTATAGGCTCATAAAAGGCCACCAGAAGCTTTTACCTTTGTATGGTCAGTAAAAAATGTAATATATTTTCCATACACTTGTCATAATAGCCATCAAATTCCTGTAAACAATGGAAACACAGTAACTAATATTAAAAAGAAAAATCTGTTCTAACAATATTTTTTATTAGCATACACAAGGCAAATCGGCAAAATGATAAAGGAAGAAATATTTGTACAAGCACAACTACGAAAATACAAAAATTTAAAGACAAAGTGCTATACAGTGTACCTTAACAAGATGTACAAGGTGGCCTACAAGAAAGCGGACAACTTTTAGCATCTTCCCAAGAGCAGCTTCATCACCAGTGGAACCAGATACCTACAGTCGTTTAAAAAACAAATCGATGGTTTAAATATTCACTAATATAAAATATGCATATGGGCAAAAAAGATAATGCTCATGTACCTCAATAACATTATAGCCAGCTGTAAAACAAAGACATCAAATTAGAACTGTTTTAATGAGGGCTGCAGGCTGGGAATTTCTCCCAGCTTTAGGCTGTAGTACGAGTTTGATCCCTGGATACTTAAGCTTCAGTGAAAAAAGAAAGAATTTATACAACATTTGAATAAAATTTTCCCACTGGTTTTTGCATTTCCCCACCTAAATCAATGGTTAGTGACAGCCTTGTTTAAAATATTATTATTAATTATTATTAATAGAGTTGCTAGTTACAATAGAAATTAACCTTCTGAGCGTCCTGACTTCCATCCATTCCACATGGTGCCAGTTGAATACACCGCATTAGTTTTGACTCAATTGACGTACACAGATGACTAATCAACCTCTCAACCTGTAACAGGGAAAAAACTAAATCCTCATGGCAAGTACAAGTTGGGGATGTTAGAGTAGGGGGTGAGCTGACTTAGAGAAAGTAGAATTCAAGTTTATCTGAAGGCAGTGACACTCTAGGATAAGTGATTTTATACACTAATGTCACTTGAGAGCCATTGACAATGCCTGCTACATGTACTGTCTCAACAACCAATTCAAAATCGCAAGATACATTATCCCAAAAATGTCCCAGTGATTCATTGTCTACTGGGTAAAGAGTATAAACAGTTTTACTTTTAAACGAGGATTTGCATTAATTGGCCTTTAAGCCAACCGGGCCCAGGGGCTTACCTCTAAATGGTTTTTGATGTGATCTTTATGCTTTGTTACAAGTCTGTGAAACAAGAATATTCAGATATTTAGCCTTCCTATTAACTGTTTTGTCACATGCATACATGTATTTTAGGAGGACAGCCAGCAAGTCATAATTTTGTTTTGTAAACCATTAATTCATGGCCAGAAGGTTTTGGGATATAATTGTTTCTTTCAGTATACATGTATTAGTGACCCCTCAGGAATCATGACCCAACTATCTCAGTTGAGTAAAAAAAAACTGCAGTGCAGGTGCTCAAGGCTCAAATCTGAGCTAAACCACCAACAAACAACTGGCAGGATCATGTTAACTGTTCATAAGACACTCGTGTCAGCCCAGAAGTGTGAATTCGGACAGTCAACACTGTTCATTATCCCTTTAGTCCTCAGTGACCACTCTAATCTAGCTTCTCCTTAAAATACAACTACAGTATTTGATCAAATGTATAGGATATACATGAACAAAGGAAATGATCACAAAAGAAAACATGTTTTGATGTTTGAACAGATTCTCTCAACAAGTGCTCTAAGAAAAATACGGAGAACAGGAGAATTTGCATGTAGATATAATTTGCCGGTTAGGAGTAGGTCACAGAGTTCTTAGTATCATAGGCTGGACTCTGTATTCGTTGTGAGTGTTTCTCAGCAATCAACTGGTATGCACCACTTCATGCTCTGTAAGTATTAAAAACGTAAAGGGAAAAGAGATTTGTTGTAAGATTTTTCCAACAGAAAACAAGATTTCTATACCAAAAAAAAAAATTAATTTAACTAAAGAATCTATCATTAAGAACAGCATATGACTGACCTCTTTAACACCTTCCATGTGTTCACTAGTATACTTGTGTCCAAGTCGCCTATGACAATACATATATCCAGGAGCTGGTGACACACTTGATAAGAAAAAATAGGAGACAATAAAATATCAAGTTTGGTATTTAATGCAGAAATTTGTTTTTAAAAAACTTCTAACACCAATATTGTTATAAACCTTTAAATAATTGTAAATTGTTTTTCCTTTTTGTGATGCACGTGTGAGCATCTTACTATGTAACATGCACAATAGAAGTAAATAAATTATTATTATTGTTATTATTATTATTATTATTATTATTATTATTATTATTATTATTATTACAGTTAGATAATGATTTACTCATGTTAGTAATACTCAGTTCATTTTGGAAATATTGTATGATATGTGGAAAACTATTTTGATTTTTGATATGTAGGTTTCAGTAATATGCATAGCTATCTGAATATAAGGGAGAGAACATACTTCTGTGTTAACTGATATTTGAGTTGGGCTATTTAATATTAAATAATTACAGTATCTTCAATGGGTAATGTCATTTCAACCTCACATTACATTTACATTTGAAAACAGATGATATGTAACGTAAATTGACATAAATCTTATTTCACTGGTTGTGGGCCGGGCCAGGGTTCATACAGAAACTGGGACAAAACATTCTATGACTTTTCCACGACTTTTAGACGTCCAATTCCATGACCTCAAAATGAGGTGCAAAACAATGAGTGAAAACCCCCCAGCTGAACTGTCTGGATGCTTGACACAAAGTTTCCTAAATTATTTTACTATCCATCAGCTAAAAACAGTTTTGGGTAAAAGCTGAAATTCCATGACTTTTCCATGACCCAAACAAATCTTTCTAATTTTCATGACTTGGCCTGGAATGCAATTTTGATTTTAAATTCCATGACTTTCGACGACCTTTCATGACCGTGTGAACCTTGGTGGGCCCTCAAATTCATATTAATTATTATTTTGTCACCACTCACCTTCAGTGATGTCCTTGATATCCTGCTCAGATGTATCATAACTCAACTGCACTCTATCAAGTAACTCCATCAGTGCCTGAAGATAAAATAACAAAGAGGATGTTTAAACTCTGTTAAAACAAGATTGTAAAAGAAAACTAATAATTTGTTCTAATCTTGAAATCAACTGCCGGTACAACTTTTAATTTCAAGAAATTTAAATTCCAAAATAGTTTATAACTACTAACTTATTTATTAAAAGCAAATCTAGCATGTGTGTATCAACAAAAATATTTACACAAACTGATGACAGAAAGTGGGAGAAATTCCAGGGGAAGGGCAGTCTCCGGCACAAAAGTGATGCAAATGGTTGTCCTATCTCTTTAAGGGGTTTTGCAAAGATTTTTGTACTGTCCAGGCTGTTAACTCTAAATTTTAAGGTTCCACAGTTACTCTGATACAGCACCCTTTTTACTTTAAATAGGAGGAGTCCTGTTAACCCCCCACCCTCTATTTGCTAAGGGGGAGATAGCAAAACATTTTAGAATAGTGCACAATATTTTGCAATGGCACAAGATGTTGGTGAGGAGGGGACAGGACCTGAAAGTAAACAATAAAGGAAGCAGGAAGATTAGATCCACCTATCCAACCCACCATCCCTCAACACCAATAAACATATAATGACAACTCAACTCTGACCTTCTGTAGTTGGTATGTCTTTTTAAATAACATAGCCAGGTCCTGGGACACAAGTTGAAACAAATCACCATAAACCTGCTCACTCTCCTGTAAAGGAAAAGAAACAATAAAATTCTGAATAGTTATAAAATAATGTAAGCGCAATCCCCTGAGTATACATGTGTACTAAGTTCCCCTACCAAAGCTCAGATGCTAAAATCATTCTGATAATGAGCCAACCAAATGGTCTGTTAGGGCCAAATGTTTTAAGCTGTTAACGTAGTATTTCTAGCACTGAATTTATTGTCAAACCCACCCAATTTTGAAATGCAAAATTCCTTTCAATGATAAGCCCCTAAAAAGTCCTTTTAGCCCAGTGCTCATACCAGATATCAGATCTCTGTGAAGGTAATCGTCAGTTTGCAAAAGAATAAATAAATAAATAAATAAATAATCATAACAATAATAATAATAATAATAATAATAATAATAATAATAATAATAATAAATGTAATAAAAATAGTAACAAGTTATGGTAATAGGACTGAGTGGAATACAATTCAGGGAGAATTTGTGCAAGTTATTTCAAATCTACATGTATGTGCGAGGCTGATTTGAAATTTAACATGAGCTTGATTATACGAGATGAAGTCTGATTACCAATAATTATAAACGGCGCCAACAACAAAAGTTGAGGTCAAGAATCCTGAGAGAAACCATTTTAAGTGATGTGTCAGCATTTTATTTAATTTGCTTTCAAAACAGTACGGAGACAGCAACAAAGAACCCATTTAAATGTACAAATTAATCGACATGCAAATGATCGATGTAGCTGTCCAACAACAGGTATCCAATTTTGTGCAAATCGGATACCTGTAAGTGGACACCTAGATGCGATCGTTACCATGCTCCAATTATGTAACAAATAAGCGTGCAGGGAACCAATAATTACTAGAAACAAGAATTTTGTTATTGGTATGAATATGATAATAACAGTAATGTACCTTGCAATGCTTAAAAGTTGTCTTGACAGTCTGAATCACGGCAGCTGGTAATGAACGCATGTGACTAATACACAGTTCATCTGTGAGTGATAGCTCCATCATGTGACCTACACAGGTTTCTAGACATGACATAAATGACATGACCAACTGCAAACAAATATGAATTAAAATTTGATTAACTACAGTATTGTCCAGTTCTTTGTAAATGGACCAAATGGAGTTGTTTTACAATGTAGTACATGTACAAACCTGCAGAAGTGTTTGAACTGTATGCAAACCGTCATTTCTGTCTAAATCACCAGACACTGACTGAATGATCTCTCCGATCTTTGAAACTGCTTCTGAGACAGCATCACACACCTAGCAAAAGGTTCAGTTACAGGAAGCAACAAAATTGAAAACAGTTATAACAAAGAAGTACAGCTGTAGTCTCTCAAAATAATCCTGATCTAACAAGCCCATTTCTAATGAAGTCCCCATCAACTCGACATCTATACCACTTAATCTTCTTTGTCTTTGATCAGTTCTATCAACTTCTCAAATACTATTAACAAAATTAACTTAGAGGCAACCCTGACATATTGAAGGTTTTGCCGGGTTTTTCTCCCCAAAATTCATTACAACAACGTTTCACTTGCTCTGACGAAGGGCTAGAGCGGTCTCAAAACGTTAGCACTCGAATCTTTTTACGGTGGCCAATCTACCCTTATCAACTCTGTTGATAAAACCAAACAATTGTTTCCATTCCCCACCAATGCAGCGCCACAGTTTCTTTTTATTCGCAAACTAACCCCCTTTACCCTGTCACAACAAGCACAATTTTTCCTGTCTCTCAAGTCAGGGTTCCACTGCACTTTCGATAGAAACAACAATTTCCTGCAAGATGGCAAGTTAGAAATCGAGGGACTTCATTATTCTGTACTACAGCACCTTTGGAAGGATTCTTGAGAACAACTTTACTTCCACTTCAACTAAGGACAAAACTGGAAGAACTTGACTTGTAAGGCTTGTTAAATACCCTAAAGAAAAACAAATGCATTGATCAATTTACCATCACCATTGCCTCTAGAATCAAAAACTGAAATTGTTTTGTCTAAAAAAGAATCTTGATTATTGCAGTGAAACTCTACTCACTGCAGTATTGGGTGGTTCCAGACAAACATTTTACAACCCCCCACCCCCCAGAAGGTCATTGGAAATTATGATGCCCGGGGGAAGGGACTCGCAAGGCAAAGCTTCTAAGAAAATTATGAGGCTATAAAGCTTAATTACAGTTCCAGAGGGGTGGCAAGAGGTATGGATGTTTTCTGGCACGCCACATTTACATGTATATGAAGTGACACATGTACATGTAACAGGTTAATGTTAAAGTATAATAATTATTTAGATGTAACATCAGTTAATTCTATACCTAGCTTTTCAGTTGTGTCCACAGCCTTAGTGAATGAATTCTAAAGTAATGTTAAAGAACAAAATTAATTGCCCCAGAACTGATATATTATTAAATGACTGAATTGTTTTTGGAGAAAAGAGGCCTACATACATATTCCTTTTTAACCAGGAATGACAATAATAATAATAATAATAATAATAATAATAATAATAATAATAATAATAATAATAACAATAATAAAAAAACGCACGGCAAAGTTGTCAAATTTCTTCATGCATCATACTGTTATTGTTTGATAAATGTGAAGTTTTGGTCTGAAGGCTGAATTTTAAGGTTTTGCAACAAAAAGTCAGTATGTTCATTAGAGTAATGACCATTAATTTAATACATATTTAGTAATTGTTAGTACATGTATTTTTGCTTCAATAGACCCTTATCACTTGGCAGCCTTGAGTCTTGGGGGAATAAAAGGCTTTGTTTTTGCAAGGCAAGCCTCGGCCAGACACAAATTCAGCCAAAGCTTACCATGCAAAGCAAAGCTTTTTATTCTGCTGAGACTCAGCATGGCCACCAGGTGACAAAGGTCTTTGGTTTGAAAAGGGGAATGATTTTAGGATACTAGGTCTGAGGCAGGTTAATCCTCACACCGTTATGGGAAATTGTGTTTTGATCAAAACACATACAGGGCTTCAAGCACATGTCACTCTGTGGGGGGAGGGGTGGGTAATATCTGCTATGGTTTTGGAAGCAGACAAGTGTGCATGAGCTCAGAGAGGCTAGGGCTAGTAGTGGTACAGTCTGTCGGTGGGAGGTGGGAAAGTATGAATACCAGAATTTAAGTGATAGGTATGAAGTTAACTTAGTGGTATTTATACACATTGATGAGCTTATAGTATCAAAATGTCTTCACGGCCCTGGAATAGTGTCACCATATTAATTACAACACATGTGTACCATCCGCAGCTTATAGTACAGTGACGTTATATAATCATTATATTAATGTAATGATTTAACTGGTAAGCTACAGTACAATAAGCTAAGTGCTGGAAAAAGCTTAAGGCATAGCTTAAGCTTACTAAGCTAGTACAGCTGCGGCCTGCTGCTGAATTGAAAGGCTTAATGCAAACTTGTGGCTAAATATAAACAAGCATCGCCAACATTGCCGATACTTTCCAGTTGCCAACTAAAGTAAGGTATATTTTCAGTTCGTAGTTTACTTTTCTCCTCTTCTGCTTATTTCATAGATTTTTTTTTCTCATTTATACTATTACAAATCCAGTTAATGAGATCCCATAACACGTCGTAAGATTCAAAAGTGATGATCGCTCAGCTATGATGGACCGCTATAGCTACACAACATTACCAACGGCCTTGCACTCACTGTAGGTTTCGGGCCTTTCAAAGGCACGCTTGTTAATTAAAAAAGGATACGATGAGAGACGCCACTTGGCTGGAATCTGACTGGCTTTGGGAACCCATACCAGATAAAACGTAAATTCACGAAAATTCCTCAAGCTTTCCATTGATTTTTTCGCCTACTGGGAATAAACCGTTTCTTGGAGGACTGGTGACGGGTTACCGCGAAACGCCTGCGCAAGTGATTTTTGGCGGGAAATCGACAAGACAGCATTCCATGATCCACGAGATCGAGAATCCCTGATCAGTTCGTGTTTATAGTGTGTTTCGAGAAGAAATTGTTGGGCCATTTTCATCGATTTTCTCAAAATGGTCCATAAAAGGGAAGCTGAATTTCCTCCGGGTATCTCTGATAGGTAAGATTTTGCGATCTGAATGCAGGTAGGTGAATATTCAATAAATTTGTACGGATAATCCGTCGCTGATCGTCAAAGCCGCCGCCGATTAATGCATTTGCAGCTTTGTTATCTTTGTTATCGCCATGCTCTATCAAGAGAGCTGTTTCCTTTCTTCTTGTAGATTATTAGAGCTCGAGGAAGAATATAACGACGGTGATATCACCGAAAAGGTAAGTTGTGAATTGATAATCTTGAAAGGCCAATTAATTTATGCTAAAACTCAAACCATCGATCGGAGCTGCAGGTTATCAGGGTCCAGTCAAAAAGAGCTTAGAAAAGGTGCCTGCAGGCAGATACTGTTCATAGCCCAAAATCTTCCCAAACGTAACGTGATCTTAACACAAGAAGGTATTTCTGACAGGAAACTTTCGATCGAAGATCAAGATGATCTTTGCACGCGTAACACAGTCATTTTGAATCAACTTAAATGTACTTGTTTATGTTCACATTTAATATGTTTTTCTTCTCAAACAGGGCTTTGTGAGAAAAAAGTGCAAATTAGTAAAACCCCTTCTGGCAAAGTCAGTGCAGGAAAGGTGAGTGTTTTTTAATTAATCTAATTATCTACTGATCACTGTGATGAAAATAAAAGCAAAAACAAGGTTGTTTAAAAAAACATGCTAGATAATATTTCCAGATTCTTATAGAAATTGCTTATGATTTCTCGTAATTTCTTAAAAATTCTCCAAAAAAAACTATATACTATATATATGTTTGAAGTGTAAGAGATGATTCTTTTCATTCCTAGAATTCATAAGATAGAAGATGATTTTAAAGCTGGCAAATCCACTGAAGTAAGTTGTTGTTTGTGATTCATACATACAGACTATGCTTTAGTTCCTTCTTCCCTGCTGGGGAATAGGGCCAGAGAAAAAGAATCAGAAGTGTAAAGATGGCAAAATAATAGCGGTGGATATATATGACAATTATTTTTCTAACTTTTTCCTCAGGAGCAGCTGATTAGCAATCTAAAGGAACTTCTCTCTGAGGTTGGACACAAGGCAAGCAATGGTTGTGACGCAAAGCCATTGCCTCCAGTCTGTAACGAGGATGACCAAAATGGTGCTGAGGAACCGATGGAAACAGAAGGTGTGGAGGTTAAAGATAGCATCAGCTCAACTGGAGAGACAGGTGTCAATAAGAATAAGGATGATGAAGCATCAGGATCAAGCTATCATGAAACCATGGAGACCAACAGTTCACATGATAAGCCAAGTACTGAGCCAATTGCTGGACCATCATGCAGCACTTCAGATGGGTCTCAGTCATCCTCTTCAAAGTCCAATGAAAAAGGTTTAGTCTCATTTGATTTGAAGCTGTCGTAGTCATAGTTCAGCTGTAAAGTGCCTTTCCTTTATTTATATTTTAGCACCCTCAAATTAGATGCCAACCAATTAGGTGCCTTGTTAGAACAAGGTTCACCCATAATGGCAACGAATTTCCTTGGAAGTCAAAAATCTTTTCCAGGCCCCCTGGAAAACTACTTTTCATTCTGGCAACAAACACTCAAAATCTTTCTCCTAAAATTTCAATGTCTCTTTTGGAGGTGCTTTATCTGCTATTGTCTTGACTGATCATTATTATAAATAAATAAATAAATAAATAAATAACAAATAAATAAATAAATAATAATTTAACAGGGAACCATTATTAACAGGGCCTGACATAACAAGCTGCTGAACAGGAATTCAACTCTATGTCAAGTTTTTTTTTCAATTCAGTAGAAAGTTTATGCCGATGGGAGTAATAATTTGCTTGTCCTTTTGATTTTGCAGAATCATCTTTGGACATAAAGAAAGAGCCTTGTTCTCCTGAGGATAAGGTATGTTCTACAATACAAATAAATCAACAGGAAATCTGCATTGGATTTGAAGGTCGCACCCCTCCCCTGAAGAAATGTTGTTGGGGGGCAGGGGTGGGTGCATGTTGAATATGGCCTCCTGACTATTACCTGGTATTCAGTAGAATTGCTTAACTCAATTGTATGTGTGTTGTTGTCAAAGATGACAATGACTACAGTAATGGTTGCAGTAGCTTTTCTAAGTGAATCATGTATGTTATGGGATCATGAACGTAGGTAAGGAGCTTGTCGTATATTTTGAGCGCCTGGTCATAAGTTGTGTACTTAACTGCAACGGTCTCTCATCCACATTCAAATATATGAATTTCACTTCATTTCCACATCATAACCATTCCATAACTGGGGATAGTTTAAGGATTGGTATGGGAGAAACAGTTACTATTTGAAGCCAAAATTACAAATGATTTTTGAATAAAAAATACTCACCTGAAGAAAGGATAGAAATTTGGGTACTTAGCTGAGAATGGGTGAATGAAGTACTGGTTGGTGTGATCCTACAGTGACGTAAATGTAGGATCTCTTCCGAGTTGCCACAGAACTGGTAGGCCTGATATGAAATGTTTAATAATCTTTTTTATTTATTTATTTATTTATTGTTTGTTTGTTTATTTGTTTGTTTGTTTTGTTTAACAATATATTTGACAGAATACAATCAAGTCACCAAAAGAAAACAAAAGGCAGTCTAGTATTAAAGAAATGTTTGCCAAAAAGTGAGTATTTGCCTCCACTGTAGGCTATTCACTGAAACAAACTTGTTCAAATTTATTGCACAACTTTTTCTTTTGTTCATAATGGATATGACACCATACTGTACTAAAAAAAATAATATGCTTAATATGTTTATTATAACATTATTGATCCATTACAGTATGTCAGTTAAGCATATATCGTATGGTTATCATGACCCCGTCAAATTAAACCTGCCTTTCACAGCCATGGAATTATTTTGAAAATATCTTTACAGGGTTATCATAATCTGAGAGCCTACAATACCTGACAAACTTAGTGTTAAAATCAATCAAAAAGACAAAAAAATAGTTGAAATTGGAAAAAAATTGTATTAAAAAAAAAAAACACATTTGGAGACTCAGAGACTCTTGTTCTCCTTAATCCCAGGTTTTAAACATATTAACCAATTATAGAACTGAGATTGAATTGAGTTTTGCTGACTTGATATTTTGGCCTCTTTTTTCTCAAAAACCGAAAAAAAAAAAAAAAAAAAAAGAACAAAAACAGAGCAACGTTCTCTGACTAAATTAAACACAATGTGCAAAAATTCAGATACTTTTGAGCAATATTAAAAATCAACCTTAAAATCGTCATAAGGTGTTTAAATGCTCTTAGCCCTTTAATTCTATGTAAGTTCACTCAAAGGAGCCTGCATGCAGAACTTTATTACAGTGTGACTACTATTACTGGGGTCACGATGACATTATGATACGAACGGTGGATAATTCCAAAATGTTGGATTTTAACTGTTGTTTTCCGTCTACTTGTGATTGGTTCAGTGGGCTTTGGTTGAAATTTATTGTTCTTGTCCTGCAATCTGATTGGCCAGTTTTGTTTAAGTGACCCCGGTAGCAGTAGTCGCACTGTAAGCTTCTTTGACAAGGCTTGTCATTCTTCTCATTCTAACTATAAACATACATGGAAAGAAAATCTTATTTTGAATATTTAGCTACACCTGACTGATAATATTTTTAAAAAACATTGTTTTAGCCCTTTGAAAAGAAAGAAGACTGAGGATAGTAAAGAGGGCTTCAGCCACAGCGGAGGAGAGCCGTCATCACAAGACACTGAAAATACCAACATTTCCAAAGTATGCTCTAATAAGTCTTATTGCAGTCAACTCTCACCTTGCAGGCACCTCGCTATTACAGACACCCTGATAACACGGACAGCAACTAAAGCCCCGGCATAAATAAATTACAGACGTTTGACTGAATTAAATTCCCGCTATTACGGACTCTCACGGTCCCAAGGGTGTCCGCAATAAAGGGAGTTGACTGTACTTAGCTGAACCCTAGGGCACTTCTAAAAAAGTAAGACGGGGGCTGGTACTTTTCTAAGGTCAAGGAACAGCCCTTCCTGTACTTAGCTTTGTAGTACATGTACCGTTGGTGTACATGTACCCTTTAAGCTGGTTGTTCTTTTTGTCAAGTTGTATTCAGAATGAGGTGTTTCAAAGTAATGTTGATCTCATGACTAAGGTGTTGATTGCTAATTAATTTGTTTGGCTGGCTTCGACAGGGTTCAAGAAAGTTGTAGTCTGAACTGATTTAGTGCTGTTCAATATTTCTTCCAGATGATAGATGATGTCCAAACAGCATATAATACATATGACAGACTAAAAAAAAATTAATTTACTTAGTCTGACCTTTTTATTTTTAACTAAACCAGGCCTGATTCAGAGTAGCCACCCCTTTACTTGCTCAATCCCTATAATCAAATGTCAGGCCTGACATTCATTCATGACATACATCTATCTTTCAACGTATAGGATGGGAAACGTCAGAAGATATTGGATGATGACGATGAGAAAAGCTCAGTGGATTCTGAAAATGAGAGGTAAAATTTATTGATTTACCCACAGACTACTCCCCAGTATCTCTATGTTTTAAAATAAAAAAAAAATGTTCTTACATCACAATTTCCCAAAAGTCCTTATCGGCCCAAATTGCCTATTGCCCAATGTCCTTAAATTCTTATGTTCTCACCTTACAATGTCTCTGTCCCCAGTCCCCATAGAGCCCCACCTCTTTCCATTGTGTGTATCATCTTGTCAACTTACCTCCCCATCTCCCTACCTCCCAGTGTATCTCCTTCCCAATGTCCCCACCTTCGGATGTCCTTTATGCTCTCAATCTCCCAACATCGCATCTCTCCCACCTGTTAATACATCTTATACTGGTAGTGCCCTGTCAGTGCCCCTGCCCCTATATCCAGTATACTTACTCCCAAATGTCCATACATCCTGATGTTGCTCTTTCCCAGTAATGCCATATGCTCTTATTCCACATTCCATGCAAATGTAGGTCCAATCACTTGCCACTGGAAAAAAACTAAGAACACTGCACTTGCATGAAAAATGTTTCATAATTATTTGTTTTTCAGGTATAGCTTGAGAGAGTCCTCTGAGACATCAAAACTTGGGGAGAAAAAGGTACAGGTACACTGCATTGTACAACGCATGAGCAGTTGAGCTGCTTTGACAAAAAAAATAATGAACAGTAACTGTCTCTTCCCGCATCCTTTCAATCCTAGATTAACTTACAACCATCCTAAGGGTTGCAATGTTCCAATGCTGCCTAGAGATATGATTAATAAGGCCAAATCCCTGATGAACCTTGGAAATACTTACGGTTTGCTTTATTAACTGGCTTTGTGTACTCTTGTTTATTGTAGCCTCCTGCCAAGTGTAAGGAATGTAAACAGTTGTTAAGCAGCCCTGATTTAAGACTCTTCCCCGGCGACCGTGATGATGCAGTAAGTTTAACGTTCATAATTTCCTTTTGGGTCGTATTTGAGGTTTTCACTTTCCATCACATGTGACTATAGTCAAACAGCAAGTGTGCACTTGGGTGTTGCCTTATGAGAGTTTAAAAATCCAGTGTTTGTGTGTGGCTTGGATCATGAGTCTTTGCATCCAATTAGAAGCAGTATCCATAGGTGTCCATCAGCAGAGTTTCTACAGGTTTTTCATTATTTTAGTGACTGAGTTTTCAAAACTTAAAAAGCTGTGAATGCTGTAGTTTCTTGATTATTTATAAGACTAATTTAACTTTTAATTAGCACATGATGTCACTGTAATAATGTGTTCTTCTTACAGTCCATGTAAAGATGCTTTGGCATTTAGCCCTATGGAGGAAGGCTCCAGGGAGAGGATTTTGATCAACAATTTCTCAAAAAAGTCAAATGCCCCACATCTGCTCAGAATCTTCTGGTTATTGGGTGCTAAAAGTCCAGAACTCTTTACTTGTTACAACCTTATACTCACTTTGCTTGCAGTGCCTGGTAAAATGTTTAGCTCTAAATTGTGAAATTATGTTTGTCTTGCAGGTAGAAGAATTTGTAGCTCTTACTGATCCACGTTTATCACTTTTCTCTGGAGAGGAAGAACAGTTTGACAGCTATAATGACAGACCGCAACACAAAATTACAAATTTTAGGTATTATACATTAAGTAACTTAAATTGTCAAAGATACTTTAATTATTTGATGAGGTCAAAAAAGGGAGTCATGCTGATTACTAAAATCACCACTTATGTTCTTTTTGCACTGGGTCGCCCTTCAATAATTTGTTGAAAGATATAATTTGTACATGTTACATAGATGACTATTTGGCTAGAGTCTATAATTATTTCAATGGCAAAATAACTCATTTGCAAATAATACATACAAAAACAATTCCACATGCAAAACTGGAGAAATTTTGGAAAATTTTAGTATAGATTTTAGGGCCAAAATTAAATCTCTTATGAAACTTGTGCACAAATGCCTTCAAATGAATGTTGATCCTCTCTTCAGTTAACCTCAGTTTATAATATTTGTTTTATTTATAGTGTCTATGACAAGAACACTCATCTGTGTCCATTTGACTCTGGCCTGATAGAGAAAAATATTGAGCTGTTCTTCAGTGGTTATCTCAAACCAATTTATGATGAAAATCCGAGTCATGAAGGTATATACCAAAATACTGCCCATGTATAAACTACATGTAGCCTGCATTGCAGGTGTATTTGGAGGGGTGCATGAGTGCTAGAAACTCAGTTAATCGTAGCCATGTTGGATTTGCCAAATCTTAGGGAGCTCACACCTTAGCTAATACCCATCCCCTAGCTGAAACTTTCTACTCTCCCCAATCGTTCTCTACTTTTAAATCTAAGGTGGTGGCTATAACGTTCGCTCGCCCCCCAAAAATATACCTGCATTGTTATGTACAAACATTTATCTGTAAATTGCCTTTAACCTTTAATTGTTTGGTGGAGATTCAATGCCTGGAATATGCAGGGGGTTCTACTATTGGCAGCCAGTCCCTGGATTAAGTACTGTTTCCATTGATGGCAAATTGCCACAACCCAACCATGAGTCCCCATGCACCCTACCTGCCAACACTGACAAGAAAACAATAGCGAGGCAAAATAAAGGGAGGGGACAGGTGACTCAAGTTGCTGCACAAGCATGCTCTATCATAAAGAACTTACTCCATGGTAGAATATTGTGCACCTGACTACATCTGGTGCAAACTCGGCTTGCCATTAAGGAGACTAAGGTTCTTACTGTTAGCTTGGCACTTTTTAACTGCACTTATGTTATAACAGAATTTCACCTTACAGTTGTGCATGAAGCTTTTACCTAATGCATGTGTTGTATTTCTTTTAGGTGGAGTCCCAACCAAAAACATAGGGCCAATAAATGAATGGTGGGTGGCAGGATTTGATGGAGGAGAGAATGCTCTTATTGGTTTCACCACAGGTAAATCTAATATAGCTGCATCTGGGTGGCGGAGGCGGGGCGGGGGGGGGGGGGGTTGTTGTTGAGATAATGGACTATATGGAAAGGCCCTGCCCAAAAGGGGTACCATTTCCTATGGAAGGCACATGAAAGGGTTACCTTTCCTGTCAAAAATAAGGGTAAAGGTTTGGGCCTGAGGGTGGAACCTCCCAAAATAAAACTTCCTTTAGTACCCCCTCCCCCACTCCCCCACTCCCCACCCCCTCGATTTGATTCAATGGTCTGGGTAACACTGACCTGGGTACTCAAGATGTAACTGCGTAACACTGACAAGCGTGCTCAATATATTTCATAAACCTTATGTCAGAAACAGCTGGTAGACAAATCTGATATGCATGTTTCATTACAATCACAGCATTTGCAGAGTACATACTGATGCAGGCATCAGAAGAATATATGCCGTTTATGAATATCATGAGAGAGAAAATTGCCATGAGTAAGGTACTGTCCAGTATTTAGAATCTTTTTAATATATTTGTAAGTTTTCAATTTTACTTACCAAATGCTGACTAAATAAAGTGTGAAATCATATGGTTAATCATGCAAGCTTTTTTCTGTTTTAGATCGTTATTGAATTTATCCAGAATACCCCAGAGGCAAGATATGAGGATTTGCTGAATAAAGTTGAGGTAAAAATTTTTAAAACTTTTAACATGTGAACAGTGTGATTACTGTTGATTAGGCTGACGTTCTACAATCAACATGTGTAAACCCACTAGCATATTGCATCCTCGCATGCCACATGCACAAATATACAAATATGAATGAGATACTATTCCACTGTTAGTATCCTCTCCAGTATTTTGAGAGGTTAAAAATTCTAGAAGAAAAACTCAGAATTAGTGGATTACCTGAGCCTGTAGCTCGGTGGTAGAGCATCTGATTACTAGTTTGTTCATAGGTTCAGCTCCTGCTGGAAGAACTCACAGATTTTTTTTCTGAGTATGCCTGTGTCATGGACTGAAAATAATTACAGGTATCATTAACAATTATTCCACGAGCGTGCGTTGGATATGAGATGATAGATAGCCAACGAGGCGCGTAGCGCTGAGTTGGCTATAATCATCTCATATCCAACAAGCGCGAGTGGAATAATTGTTTTATTGAAGCCAATCAAGTAATATTGGTAGGCCTTGCTGATTTCGTTTTCAAGAGCAACCAGAAAACAATTTATGGTCGCTTCTTCTCGGGCATGGTATAATGGCTCATATACCATGGCCGCTCAGCCAATCAAAACCCTGGAATTGCATTATACAATGATCCAGTTTTTAATAATTAATTTTATCCTCTGGACAGACTTAACATAACATCACATTTCTTTTATATATATACCATTCATTTGCATTCCAATCCTAGCAGTGTGCAGGATGTTTGTCCCATGAACCTAGTTTAATGGCCTTAGCTCCCACGAGTCTCTTGTAGCTCAGTGGCAAAGCTGGTAGTAATCGTAAGGTCTTAGGTTCGACTCCTGTCGGGAGAACTCTGAGTTTCTTTTTCCAAGTATGCCTGTTTCACTGACTGAAAAAATACATTTATCAAGTGGATTCCCATTTATACACCAGAGAGAAGTAATGCCAAATGGAGTCTTTCATAAAGAGATATTACAAACAATTCCATTGACCATGTTTCAAGCATTCAGTTTGAAATTCCCATGGAGGTTTTTTCTAGTAATGCTTGTATTGTATTTGTCACCAGACATCTGTACCTCCAGCAAACTGCTCCACGTTTACAGAAGATACCCTGTTACGACATGCACAGTTTCTTGTTGAACAGGTAAAGGTCTCGCAGTCACCTCAGACAGAAACACATTATCTCAAGTCAGCTTTTTCAAAAACATAATTAAGAGAGATTTAAGAGATTTTGCAAAGCCATTCTTTCACACTATTGGACTCACTGATACCTAAAATTATTGTTATTGACATCCAAAAATATTCAGATAGCTTACTGTGAACCCAAAACTGACATGACATTTGGATCTCTGATTTGTTAGAAAATAAACTATAAAACACAAAGTCAGTCTGTACAAACAAGTTCATTCTTAGGCAGCCAAACTGTTCCCATCAGAAATCACCTCAAGCGTATAAAATATCCATGAAGCATTCAGTCTTTTACCCTAAAGATGACTTGGTTAGAAAATGTTTGGTTTCTTTTTGTTTTGCCTGGTTTAGCCTTGTAAAATAGTATTTTAAATCTTAAGTGAATATTATGGACATCACACTGTAAATCAATATACTGTCTTTATAAAATGATAATGTTGTTAACTCACTGTACCCGCAGGTGGAAAGTTATGATCAGGCAGCTGATGATGATGAGCTTCCACTTCTTGTCTTGCCATGCATGAGAGATCTCATCAAACTTGCTGGAGTTACACTTGGGAAAAGGTTTTACATCTTTTTTATTAACAGCTGTTATTTGCATAACACTTACTGTTATTTTGTTATTTATTCTTTTCTGAAAATGTTACCCTGTATCAGCTTTTAAGAGCTGTAACTGGAAACACCTGCTACAGCTGAATTATGTTCGGAATCACTTTCACGCCTCAGGTGATCTTGACTGTGTTTTGTTCAAGTGACTCAGTGCAACATCACATTTGTAATATGGGTATATAGATCAATAATATTGAAAGCAACATATGTATCAAGGCTAATATCAGATTCCAAATCTCAAGGAGAAGTCTACCTCTTAGCCATTTAAATGTATGAAAATTGAGTGACAAAAAACAAACAGTACTGAGTGACATACATTGCTCTTCAATGAACAATGTTTCATTCATTTGTTTTGGTGATCTCTCCAGGCGAGCTGCAAGAGGCGTTAAAGTCAGGCTTGAAAAGAAGAAGACTGCTCCTTCGAAAGTAAGTTTTTTTCTGTCAGCACAAGCGCATAAGGGACATTTCTACTTCACTTACAGTTTAATTGTTAACTGCAAGTAAACTCAGGTTTTGCGCCATATATAGAGTTCCCTATGTTTACCTTCTTGTGTCTGTCTCAGGAACTATGAACTCAAGAAAGTATTCATTAGTTCATATCTGTTTGGTCTGTATGTATAACCACAAGGATTCAGATTCCCCTTGATGTCTAAACACATGAGCCCAAAATCTGTATACTGCATCTGTATAGCTGTAAGCTCTTCTAGTGTTTCCACAGAATATGATGAAAGCTCCCTCTTGACTGTATCAATTAGTTTCTCCTTGCACGTTATTGCATGACAGGTTACAGGATAAAGGTTAAAGCGAGAAAACTGTATAAAATTATAATAATTTAATTACATGTTACTAACTGGGAACTGATCTTAGGAGTCTCTCATCTGCAGCTCATATATATGTGTGATATTTCATATATTCATTTTCGCATGTTTGTCTTCCACTCGCCTAACTTTTGAGAACTCACAAAATGACTGGCTCTAAGTTGGTCACATCGGAGTCTCGGTTGGCAAAGTGTTGCACCAGTGTATAGGGCACTGAAGTGTGACATCACAAATATTTGAATTTTTGAAATTATGAGATTTATTAACTAAAGATGTTTGCAAAGAGCGTGATGAAAAATGCCACAGTACTTGCCAAAAATCAGCATCTTATTACAATTTGGGAGTGAGATATTGGGATATTTGACTCCATACAAATCCTTCTAATTTTGTCTCTGTTGTAAACGTTTAGAACAGAGACAAAATTACAAGGCTTTGCATGGGGTCGTTGGAGCATAACAATACTAATATCTCACTCCCAAATTGCAACAAGATTCTGAATTTTTGCAAGTAGGCATTTTTCATCATGCTCTTTCAAAATATCTCAACAAATCCCATAATTTCAGAAATTTACTTTTTGTGATGTCATCACTTTTAGTACTGTTTTGTAGGGCCATGTAACAAATCCTGTTCGAGCTCTTTTTTTTTCCAATTTTTTATTGCTTAGCTTAAGTTGCACACTGATAAGACTTCAACATTCTTTTGTGCATTGAATGTTTTATATGTCTGTTGCCATTTTCTCTTCAGGCTACCACCACACCCCTTGTGCGCCAAATATTTGACATTTTCTTCAAAGATCAAATTGATGGTAAAGAGACCAGTGCACCCCGAAGAAAGCGATGTGGAGTGTGTGAGAAGTGTCAGCAGGCAGACTGTGGGAAGTGTAAATCTTGCAAGGATATGGTCAAGTTTGGCGGGACTGGGAAAAAGAAACAGTGTTGTGAAGAAAGGAGGTTTGTGTGCAGTGAAAAATAACTCACCCCAGTCTAACACCTGCCCTGATTGATTAGATATGAGTGAAAACCCTTAACCCTTTAACCCCTGATATCAAAGAAAAGATTCTCTTATCAAGCTTCCTCTGAAACAGTATACTCAAAATCTCATGATACACTGTATCACCACAGCTATATAAGATATCAATTTCTAATTCGCTTAACAGGGTTTTTTCTGAAGACTATGCCAATTTTATTAATAATAGTTGTACGAAAAGACGCATGTTGCAGATGTTTTTTGTAATTTATTTACACTCTGATGGTGAAACTGGCCCGGCAAGGCCCCTGTTATACTGGAACTTTGTGTTTAAAGCTAATATTCCTCATTTTATTCCATTTCCAGGTGCCCTTACATGGCTGTTCAAGAAGCAGAAGAAGATGAAGACATCCCTGAAGAGAGTGCAGAAATTGAAAATGTGGTAAACAATTCACGTTGTATCAGCCGTTTGTTACTGAGCTGTTTTAGAATTCCAATTAACCCTGAGTCTTTTTCTTTATAAAACGGTGAAAACAGCATGGATCAATACCTGCAGTTAGGAGATATAGCAAATAGTCATGTAAAGACCAAAAACTTGTGAGATGTTGTCTGGAACTTGACCTTTTATATTCAAAACTCCTTTTTTGTCATTAATTTATTCCATCTTCTTTTTAGGCACCCAACAAGGAGAAACTGAAGAAGAACTCACCAACACACAAAACAGCGAAATCCCAGAAGGTGATTAAGGTAAGTTGGTGTTGACTCATTCAATCCTCTCCTTGTCCTTAACAATAACCTTTTTACAGCAGTTCCTTCAAACATCAATTGTTTGAAATTATGCAGTATTCTTCCATGTATGTCTTTGGGATTATTTTTATGTTGTATGCAGATACTCTGTTTTTCCAAGTGTTTCAGGTTGAAAAAATGAGAGGCTATTTGAATTGTGCATTTCATACATTTTACATAAATTAATTTTGTATTTATATTTTTTGTATGTATTTATATTCATTTGCATACAATTATCTTAATTTGCATTTATTTGCTTAAAAAATCACAGAACACTGGAGAAATGAGTGAATTCGAAATGAGAAGGTGCTACAAAAACAAAAACTAAACAAACAAACAAAAAGAGGATGGAGTAAACAACTGAACATGTTTTTCCAAAAACAACTCAAGTCAGTGAATTACAGAAGTATGGTATCCAAAAATGATTCTTTGATTTCAATTGTAGACCAAGGTTGAATGGATAGGAGATCCCATTAAAGTCAGTGGGAAGAAGAAGTATTACTCATCTGTTCTTATTAATAAGGAAGAGGTATGTTCCCACATATTATGAGACTTGACTTTTATAAAATATTTCCTTCTCTTAGTTAGTTCTAACTGCGATACTTGAACCATTACTTAGCATTAAATTTGTGTCTCACTGTACCCTGTGGTGTGGTGAGAACCAGAGGGTGACCTTTATGTGAACTCCCCCTGACCAATCAGTCAAGCTAAAACCTACCAGGGACCAAAGCCCCATTTAATGGCTTAGCTCTCTGGATCATGATAATATGACGCACCCAGATTGCCATACCAGATGTTGAGGTATTGGGGCGGCTACTAGTGAACCATCCTAGAGAAACCAAAAAGGTGCTCAGAGCAGCCCTGTGATAGACTAGCATTTTATCCTTGGATGACCTGTAATCGTCCCAGTTGCTTCCGTCAAGCAACAGAAACTAGACATTAAAGCATCAGCAACTTTTATTAACTGCTCATAAGAAGGTATTACAGTCAATCCACGTCATGCGTGACCAGTATTTCCGAAAAACTGACATGTAAATTTCAAAACTCCATTCAAATTTCAAAAATTCCAGTCACGTGTGACGTACATTGACTGTAACTAATAAATTTGTGGCACTTAACATTGCAGATACATGTTGGAGATTTTGTAAAGGTGTGTCCTGATGATCCTCACATTCCGCTGTACATTGCATGTGTGCGCTACATGTGGGAGAAAGCAAATGGTGACAAGATGTTTCACTGCCGATGGTTCAGGTAAGAATCATCATCTTTCATTATCAGTGAAGTTAAGGCAATCAGTGTACTGCTGTAACATTAATTGTAAACAGAGCTCAAAGAAAAAAATTGAAGCTTTCTCAGAATTGCAATACCATACAAAGGCATTTACCATTCAACTGCATTTAAGTTTGTGTGCTATTTTTTTTTAGAGCTTGATGGTTACCGTCAGCCACAATATCTTTCCATTTCTTTATTGTAAATTTTTGTTTTACGTATGATGATTAATTAGTATTAGAAATTTAAATTTTACCTAGTATGCCATTTGATGTTTTTTAATTGGTGTTAGTTATTTTAATCATTTAGTGTGAAATACCTGTAAACTAGCTGGTGAGCCTAGATTGCTGGTCTCACAAAAGCTAAGCGTATTTTCACAATAAACTGCTATCATCATCATCATCATTTCAATCAGTGGTTATTTTGCACTTTGTCTAACAATTTTACAAAACATCATCTCTGTATTATGTTCATTTCTTTTTTATAGACGTGGATCAGAGACTATTTTGGGTGAAACAAGTGACGTCACAGAGTTGTTCCTGGTAGATGAATGTGATAACAACCCTCTTGGCTCCATTGTACAGAAATGCACTGTAAGTTAACAAGTGCAGATCTTTACAACCTCTGTGAAAGCTGAATAAAACCAAACCAAAAAATCTGGATTAAACAAAAAACCCTTTTCTACATGTACTGGCAGTACATCAGTTTATTGCAGAATTTTGAAAAGTCATTCCCCCAATGTTTTATGTGGAGAGTGAAACAATGCTTGTAATTAATGTGTCACGGCTTCAACAGGTGACATATAAGAAGCCAGATGCTGATTGGTTCATGAAGGGAGGGCTTGACGATCCAGAGACTGATACCATGATGGAAGAGGACGATGGAAACACGTTTTTCTATCAAAAATGGTGAGGAAAGAAACAGTGAAACCTTTGTGTTTTGGCTTTCAGGTTTGTCATTCAAAGTTTAGCTCTTGTCACTCAGATCAGTTGTGCAACGTCTCTTTCTTATGGCAATGAGTCATGTGGTCGTCACTCTGTTGTTCAATAACTGTTTTAAAAGCACCCATTTAGTTGAATCTTTCTCACCTGAGGAAGCACAGTGTTGGAGTGGTTAGTATATTGGATTCTCAGTTGTTGGTCTTTCAGCTGCAAGATCAGAGGGTTGCTGGTTTGAGTTTAGGTTGGTCTCTGCTTTATCATGGTGTTTTCGTAGACAAGACTCTTCACCCAGGGCTGAGTTGCTCGAAGCATCGTTAACGCTAACCATTGGTTAAGAGGTATTAAAACCTATAGGTTGTCATGGTGTTTAACCCGGGTTAGCGCTAACCATGTTTCAAGCAACTGGGCCCAGGTGTATAAATGGGTACCAGTGACATACTGCTGGGTGCAACCCTGCCGGTAGTGGACTAGGGGGGAGTAGTATTACTCCCATTTGCCTCAGGCTACGGAAATCGGTTTAGGCTCCAGCTGCGTGGGTCACTTGGACCTGTATTGTGACTTTAGTATACCTTTTGCTCCTGAAGTTTAACCATGAAAGACTATTAGGAATTAAAAGTTGCAATGCATATGGTCACATGGTAAATTTTTTGTCTTCAGGTATGATTCAGTTCGTGGCAGATTTACAGATCCACCATCAGAGTACACAACTACTGTGGATGAAGCAGAAAATCACAAATACTGTGAGAGCTGCCTACGTGAAGCAGTACAGCAAGAGGTGCGTAGAAGAAGCAGGAATAGCCTGCGAATGCAGACGTATTTCCGGCTGTCGCTTCTCTCCGCCGAAAAATAACGTCTTCAGACCCAAGCGGCAAAACAATTTCTGTGACGTAGAAATTCTAAGCCAATCACCATTTAGCTCATAAAATCACAGAACCACCACATGAGATTCATGAACAGTGTACACGTTAACTCGTGGAAAAACAACGGCGGGCAGTATGGGAGATGCGTTTTTTCGGCAGAGAGAACCGACAACTGGAAATACGTCTGCGTTTGCAGGCTAAAGCAGGAAGGGTTTTCCACATGAACCATCAACTTTAGTTTATATTAATTTTGACATTGAACAGGAGGAAAGTGTTGAATGTTTTGAGCATGTTAGGAAATGTATCCTCAGCAATATCTTAATTCACATGTTAAGATATCATTTCTTTATAGAAATTATGACGTATTATTCAGTGAATGACACAGGCATACTTGGAAAAAGGAAATTTGAGTGCTACTATCAGGAGTTGAACCTAGACCTTCTGATTACTAGTTTGTTCAGGTACAAGTTTTCTGAGTAGGAGAGTGGAACTCCATTAAACCACATCTACCAATGGGTTGGACAATCTGGCTATATTAACGGCTTGATTGAATTAATAGGTTTGTACGTGGGAAAATAAGAGCATTTGTCCAGGCCAAAATGAAGTTGTTGTAATTAGATTACAGTGGGCAAATCAGTGGTGTTATCATAAGGTGCGGATTCACTGCATTACACTCCAGAACTTACATAAAATATTTATCGTATTCACTTATCAGCTGGATACGCCATCTGTGGGCGAACCGCTGGAAACAGATTCCAAATCCTCATCAAAAACATATTGCAAGTAAGTTTACTGCTCTTGTTATTATATAACGTTTAGGAATACCTTTCTTGTGCCCATTGTGTAATTTTGGACCCACCCTTAAATTTCGTGGAGGCATGGAAATTGTTTCTTTTATTGTTTTTTACATTGCTTGATCATCTTAACTATTTTGACAGGTCATGCACAAAGAATGGTGTTCAATATAAGCTGGGAGATTGTGTTTTTCTTGAACCAGATGCTTTTTCGTTCAAGTAAGTTACGTAACCAATTGCTGATTGGCTAGCTGGCTGGCTGGTTGGTTGCCTAACTGAACAAGTGATTGAGTGAATAACTGACTGAATCCGTGACTGACCGACTGGCTGGCTGATGGGCTGACTGACTGACCAACCGACCAACTGAACTGTCTGTCTGGCTGACTGACTGACTGACTGACTGATGGACCAAACGAACTGACTGAACTGACTGGCTGGTGATGGGTAGACTTGCTGGTTGACGGGCTGACTGACTGACCAACTGGTCTGGCTGGCTGGCTGACTGTCTGGCTGACTGACTGACTGACTGACTGACTGACTGGCTGGTGAAACTCTTGTAAAGCTGAAATCCCATAACGTTTGGTAAATAGGTGAGCTTTCAATCCTTTATATATTCTATTTTGCAGCGTGAAGCCAAAACAGACAAAGAGGGGCTTCAAGAAAGATGACACGGTAAGATTGTGTGTGAACATTGAACACTTCTCTGCACAGTTAAAATGACACCTTGGTTAGAGCATCCATAGCTTAAGTGTCCAGTTGAGTAAAAGTGATTCAATTTAAATAATGGAACTGGCACAAACGTTCTCTTTACAGCAACTACTACCTTAGCTACATTGTTTTGTGTTACACCATTCAAAAAGTAGCGGAATCACTTTCAGGATAACTGTAGCCTTCCTTAAAATTGTTCGTTTCTCTGTCCGGTCTAGCGTTCCTACTTTCGCTCACCTTGGAAAAAATGTCACAGCTTGACTTCTAGTCAATTCTATTTAGCAGTATGATTTTATTTCTCGCAGGTAAATGAGGAGAAGTATCCGGAATATTACAGAAAGCCCCTTGAGTATGTGAAGGGTAGTAACTATGATGTACCGGAGCCATTCAAGATCGGTAAAGTATCAGCAAGAACCCTTGCTTTTGAGCCATGTTCACTTAAAGTTTATTTGTAATTGACTCAAGGAGCATGATAGGAAGGTCTCTCATTACAACAAACTACAATTTTTCGCGGGCTAAATCTACTACAGTCGACTCCGATAACTCGAACCCTCGCTAACTCGAACCTCGCGCTAACTCGAACCAATTTTCCTTTCCTTTCAGGTCATTTTCCATATAATTTTACCCTCGGTAACCTTTTTCAATTTCCCCTGAAGGTTCGAGTTATCGGGAGTCGACTGTAATACGATTTCTACGTTTTTAAACTGATACCCGAACAGTATACAGGAGAACACTCTATGAATGTCAAGCATTGGAACTGCGAATGAAAGAGTTATGAATGACCCTAGCTGTTACCTAAACAACGCCGATCTTAAGCCGGCAGTTGCGAAAAGAAAGTCTGAAAATTTTAAGGTTTGAATGGGATTCAAACCCATGACTTCTGCGATGCCGGTGCAGTGCTCTACCAACTGAACTATCAAGCCAACTGGGAGCTGGTCATATTTTGAGTTCGTTTTGAATGAATAAATGATAATGAGTGTATGAAAGATCATATTATCGAAATGCAGATGAAAGATCTGAAAATTAAGCGTCTACAAAAAGACTGAAAACCGAAAAAAAAATTCAGGCTTGAGCGGTATTCGATGCGTACTCAAAATGCCATAACCAAGTAGTATCTTTGTCTTTTCAGGTCGAATTGTTAACATCTTCACAAAGTCAAGTTCGGGAAAGTTGACCGAGGAAAAGGAGATCTTGTTGACTGTCAACAAATTCTACAGGTATGAAAAGAAATTGAATCTACAACAGAGCTTTTCCGTAGTTTTAGTAAAAACCTAAATTGTCAGTTTCTAAGTTTGCGATTTAGAGATCAAAGTAATGAAGTGAAGGAAAAAAAATGGTTCTACTCTTATAGGCTGCGATTATAGAAACGTTCGAAGATTAGCCTTTCAAATGCGAAGCTTTGTCCCAGGAATATTCCGTATTGTTTTCTTCTGCAATGCCTTTAAAACGAGTCTTGAAAACTCGTTTCAGTTTTCAAACGGTCGAGAAGACAAAGCTTGCTCATTTTTTATCATTTTGCGGGACAAAGCTTAGTGTTTGAACTACTGTTTCCGATTTGGTTCTTGAGGGCGAATTATTTTATGGGTTTGAAATCTTTTAACGTGTTTCGTCGAGGAAGTGAGCCTGTGAGGATTGCCGTGATTAGATTTTAGTCACTTCTCGGCCTTTTCTCTTACCGCAAACTTTCACTCCCACTTCACTTGTCTCCCCGAGCATCGTTCACACTGGCTTGAACGGGATTCGAACCCATGACCTCTGCGATACCTGTACTGTACTGAAACTTGTTGGACAAAAACCTTCTTTCCTGGTGAATATAGCACTGTAGCATTCAAAAATGCGTTTTATTCTAACAAAGTGTAACTTCTGCTTTTCAGGCCGGAGAATACTCACAAAGGTTCCAGTTTTGCTTATCAAGCGAATCTGAATTTGTTGTATTGGAGCAGGGAAGGTAAGGTGACCCAAAGCTCTCAATAGATGCCAAAATGAGTAACTCTTGAGGAACAGTTAAAATAATCTGCGTTTCTTTTTCCAAACAAACGTCGTTGATCGAAACTTGATCTCATCCCTTCCAATTCCCTTTTAAATATGAATTCGAAGGCAAAGGGTATCCAACTTATGAAAATCGTAACAGGCTAAATGTATAGAAGCCATTCTTTCTTGTTGCTTAGAAAAACACTTTTCACGTCCTTCATCAATCTATACATACGTTGCCTTTTGCGTCCGTTATTTTTTTTTTTTCCTTTTTTTCCTTTTTTCAAAGTACGTGTTGGTGGGGTCACTTTTGCGCAAAAAACAGGAAAGTTCTTTAGTAATCTCAGATAAACATATCGATTTTCATTTTATTTCATTTTTTCTTTCGTTTTTTTTTTAGGGAAGGGAGGGGGGGGGGTGGAGTTTACATTTTGATTTTTCAGAGAGCATTACACAGTAACTGAACCTTTCTCAGTAACCGCTCTTGTAGGCGATCAGCTCCCCTCAGTTACCACCTTTTTCATGAAATCCCGTTTAATGGTTTTGGGTTTTCTTATCTTCACTGTATTGACGGTGTAACTATTATTTTTTCAGAGGCTACTGTTCCAATTGAGGCCGTGTTAGGTGGGTGTGTCGTGGCATATGGAGAGGATCTTAACTGCTCCATTGAAGAGTACACTGCGAAAGCAATCAACAACTTTTACTTTTTAGAGGTAACAGTTACAGCTTCTGCCTCACTGTTAATCCTTTCACTGGAACCTAATCCTAAACCCTAACCCTAACCCCCCTCCCCCATCCCCCTCCCCCTTAAAAAATCAATTTTTCATTGTGAAGAATACCCTTATTTAGGACTGGCGACAAAACAATCTGACGGAATCGGAGTCGGAATCAGAAGAACAATCTGACTTAGTGTGAATCAATACGACCGGACCCTAACAAACTTGACCGCAAGTGACGGAATCTGAGGCGGAATCGGAAGAAAAAGGAAACGTTCTGATCCTTTCGATTGCGATTTCGTCTTTGCTTTTTGATTCACGCTGAAACGGAAGTTTCCTTAGTCTTCCGATTCCATCGCCAGTGTGAACCAGCCGTTATAACGCATTTTTGGGGGACTGTAATGGTTATTGCTAGTTAGATTAGAGAGATTAGAATATATGGAATATCACTTCACTAAAGAACCAAATTTGCAGCCTATTACGAGTAAAACAAAAGCAGTTTTCAATTGAATGTCGTAAAACCAAAACCCAAGAAAATACTCTAACCAATCACAACAGACACAAATAGCGCAACGGACCAATCAGAACTCGAAGCAAATGCATGCCGTGAAGGCGCCAAGCGCGGGAAAACGCGTGAGAACAAGTCACGATTCGTTCTGCCTTTGCTTCCCATTGGTTAAGAAAATGCACGAACTTTTTTAGCCCTTTACTAGTATTATTATAGTGCGACCGCTGGCCGCTCCGTTGTCGCTTTTTGCTAATGGCCGCTCTTTGCTAATGGCAATTATAAAGATTAAATTAAAGTGAATTTTAAAAACAGCAAACGCTAATTAGTTTCGGAACTGAATTGTAAACCGCCCTATAGAGAACACCATCCCATTCGTTCTAAATACTGAATACGTTTCAAAATAACACGACTACTTTATATATTATACATTACTTCTCAACATTCTCATTCAGGAATAGACTCAAATGAACGTACCCTAAGACTAATTCCTTACAACAAATTAAACATTCAAGCTCTGAGTTAGCTAATAATAATATTAATAGCGCTGTGAAGAAACTTAACTCACAAGGGTTTTCTCTCGGATAAGTTGACCCACTGGCGTTATTTGTGTTAGTGAGAAACTACAAATAGTAGTAAAATTTGACGGCTAAAAAGAAGTTTCTCCGTTTTTCCTTCAGGCGTACAACAGTGAAGCAAAGGAGTTCGAGGAACCACCGATGGAAGCGCGCAGTGCTGCAATGAAAGGAAAGGTTAGTGCATCTAACGAAAAGAAATTCCGTTTAAATAATTTCTGAGGCGAAGGCCTTCGTTTAAACTGCAGAATAATTTCGAAGGTGAGGGCGCTCAGCCATACTACAGAATACAGGGCCACTTTTAACCACCTTAACAAAGGAACACGTTTTTGTTGTTTGGCCTGTGCGCTCCATACCAGTCGTATCCTGGGAGATCTTTTGTGAGCGTCGTTTTGTTACATGTTAAATCTAATTTTTTAAATGCACTCGCTTGTTTGTCATCGTCGTTTGTTCTTATCTAGGGCAAAGGTAAAGGAAAAGGCAAGGGAAAAGGCAAAGCTTCTTGTGAAACAACAGATCAGAGTACCAAGGAAGATCTCAGCAGTAAAACAAATGAGACAGTCACCAAGCTTAGGTGTCTGGATGTTTTTGCAGGATGTGGTGGTGAGTTCAATGTTACATTTTTGTTTTTCTTTGTTGTTGTATGTTTGATTGTTTATTCATTCATTCATTCATTCATTCATTCATTCATTCATTCATTCATTCATTCATTCATTCATTCATTCATTCATTCATTCATTCATTCATTCATTCATTCATTCATTCATTCATTCATTCATTCATTCATTCATTCATTCATTCATTCATTCATTCATTTATTTATTTACGCGTTTTTGAAGGAGTAAACCTCGAGCTGCTTACTCGTGAGTAAAATTGGTCTGAGGTGACGCCAGTCTTGATGCAATGGTTACATACACTATATGAAGTTCAAGCCAAGGTCTCACGCATGTGTAGGCGTTATTCAGTTCTATTCATCTGTTTGTCTTCTTTATTGTTTTGAAACTTAGGTCTTTCTGAGGGTCTCCACGAGGCTGGCGTGGCTGAGTCCCTATGGGCCATAGAGAAGGAAGAGCCTGCAGCGCATGCTTTCAGTCTCAACAATCCCGGATGTACTGTATTCACTGACGACTGCAATTTGTTGCTGAAGCTCGCAATGGATGTAAGTCACTTGAGAATCACGTGCTGTATGCCTTCAAAGACACTTGATAATCACATGTTGTTGGCATGAATGTAAAGGTAGTCATGTGAAACTCACATGCCGAGCAATGTTTAACGCCATTTTTGAATTCAGATATGAATTTGATTTAAAGTGTTTGACCAAATAAATTGTCTCATCTGAATCAAGCACACGTGAGTATTTCTATAAAAGATATTGCAGACCAACAAAGCAACGTCAGTATATTTGCTGACTTATATTTTGCATCTTTTGTTTCGCACAAACAAATCGTAACATGTTTCAGTTCTCCAAAATAACAAAAAGAAACTTTTTTCTTTGTTCAGTTTAACTGATCGAGCTCCTTGCTGCGTCACAAAACGCTAGTTTGTAAAATGTTTAATAGCTTCTTGGATTCAACATTACCTTAAGTTTAACGACACAGTGTGTCATAGAAATTTAGCATATCAACCAATTTCCTTCACTCTTCCTTCATTGTCTAAAAGACGTAACTTTTTTGGTAACCTCAGGGAGAAAAGACGAACTCCAGAGGTCAAACACTTCCCCAGAAGGGAGAGGTGGAGCTCTTGTGCGGTGGCCCCCCTTGTCAAGGATTCAGTGGAATGAACCGCTTCAGTTCAAGAGACTACTCGCAGTTCAAGGTACGCAGAAATCTTTCAATGACAATGGTCATGAACAAATGCACAATTAAGGATTTCACCCACAGGCTTAAAGATAGAACAGTTTGTCCCGTTAGTGGGTCATTTTAGCTCGCTTTAGGATTGGTTTTAGCATTGATCATCACTCAGTATGAGTGTAGTATAATTACAAAACTGAGTCATTGGATAACGCAGTTCTTGAGTTTTGATTGGTTTAGCGGCCATGGTATATGAGCCATTATACCATGCCCCCAAATATGATAAAAGTAAGCGTCAGGAGAAAAAGAAAATATCACTAAATCAGCAAGATATTAGCGAGTTTTTGTGGTTGCTTTTATGAAACAATTATTCCACTTGCGTTTGTTGGATACGAGATGATTATAGCCAATTCGGTGCGGCGTGCCTTGTTGGCTATCTATCATCTTTTATTAAAAACTGGATCATTGTATTTATAATGCAATTCCAGGAATTTGATTGGCTTAGCGGCCATGGTATATGAGCCATTATACGATGCCCGAGAAATATAGCGACCATGACATTGTTTTCTGGTTGTTCTTGCTAAGCGAAATCAGCAAGATCTAGCAATAATTCTTGATTGTTTGTAATAAAACAATTATACCACTAGCGCTTGTTGGATATGAGGTGATTATGGCCAACTATGGCTATATATCATCTCATATCCAACGCGCGCTTGTGAAATAATTGTTAAGTATCCAACGCGCGCATTTTGTGGCATTGAGCATGTTTGTTTCATCTTGGATATAGTGGTTGTGTTGTAGTTTGTATAATTTTAATCGTGTGTTGCAAATGCGATGTTAAATTGACTGAATATTATGGCTTGTAAAATTTGATTGGAGTGTTTTTCCGTTTTTTCCCTCAGAATTCCCTCGTTGCATCGTACCTTAGCTACTGTGATTACTACAGACCAAGGTTTTTTATTCTCGAGAATGTTCGCAACTTTGTTTCCTTCAAACGAAGCATGGTGCTGAAGTTAACTCTGCGCTGCCTCATCAAGATGGGATATCAGGTGATCTGCACTGCTCTGTTTTCATTTTAAGTCAATTTGTTCGTCAAACTGGATATGTTTTTAATGTGTTTGCATTTCCCGTGCTACCTTATAGTGTACGTTTGGTGTGCTTCAAGCTGGATGTTATGGCGTTCCTCAGACCAGGCGAAGGTAAACTACATCTCAATAATTTAATCTTATTTCAAATCTGTAAATAACTTTCACTCATTCGCGCAAATATTATGTTTGCAATAGGCCATTTCCGAGTTGCTGTGAACCTCATTATGAAAGCGAGGCGAAGTGCAAAGTTTTTATTATGAAAATTAGTTTTCATTCATATGCAAACAAAACTAATTTTCATATGGAAAGCTTTTGCACTTAGCCTCGCCTTCATTATGGGTTTACAGGAACTCGGAAATGGCCTATTCTCCTGGTTTTCAATGAACTACAGCTAAGGAGGCGTAAATATAAGGAAGATATGAACAATTTGCTTGCTAATTATTAGCACAAGGAGTGGAGGCTTTAAAAAGAAGTCCGCCATGTGTTGATGTGTAATTTTGATGTACAAAAATGCCAATGTAAAAAATTAACAAGGAGAGAAGCAGGTGTTTATGATGATTACGCTGTAAAATAAGTTAGGAATTGTGAATTTTTATACCGAGAAAACTAGGAGTTTTTTGGCACTGGTTTCAGGGCTATTATAATGGCAGCTGCGCCTGGTGAAGTGTTACCGCTGTACCCTGAGCCTACACACTGTTTCTCTCCCCGGGCCATTCAGCTCACGGTCATGGTAGATGATAAGAAGGTACGTGTAAAATAACCAGGATTACCGTAAAATTCCCCGTAATGCCTACCTTGATGCAGAATTTTCGTCTTCTAATTATCAATGTGTTATTAAACAGGTTGGTGGTGAAAATAAACCCAACACAATTTGTCTTAATTTGACACGGAATTCACAAGAAGAGTTGTTGTTCAAAACACTGAAAAAAGCAAAGAAAATTGACATTTCCAGTAAACTACTGCAAGGGAAGATGGAAGAAGAAATCAACGATTTCCAGCTTTCATGTTTTGATTTTCATTTCTTCCCCCGCTGTATACATGTTGACGTGAAAGGGAGTCCTTGGCTTTCATGCCTTTTTCAAACGCCTCGTTCATTGGTCAGAATTTTCCCTAAATCGTGAAAATATTGGCCAGTTAAATGTTAGCGGGAAAAATTTTCGTGATATTCGTTGATATCCGTACTACAAGAAATGAGAGAAGAACAAAATTTCCAGCGCAAAAAATACAGGTATGATGATCAAAATTAAATCTTTATCGGCTAAGTTTGGTTTCATTACCGCTAACTATTTGTGCTTTTCCATGCATGCCAGGGAGTAGCAACTTTAAATCCCCTACTGTGGATTATTTTCCCGGGGTTTCAATTTTGAAATCTTGTAGACTGAATAACGTGCAACTAACGATCTGATTACAAAATAAAAACACGAATTAATAGACCTATACTAATGACCTTTCACCTGCTCCGTAGTTTGAATCGAACATCACTCGGCTATCTTCGGCTCCTTTACGAACAATCACCGTTCGTGACTCCATGTCGGACCTGCCGGAGATCAGGAATGGCGCTTCAAATGATCAGATCTCGTACAATGGGGACGCAATCTCGCATTTTCAGAGACAGGTAAGAGTGATATTCCTCCGGCGTTAAATTGGTCATGTGGTCTGTTCAGTTTCAGCATTTTTCTTTTATCAGTGGAGCTTATGGAGTATAAAAAAATAAATAAATAAATAAATAAATAAATAAAATTCCAAATCTTCGATGGGTTTTGATCCCATGACATGCCCTCTGCGTTGTGTCTGTAGTACTCTACCCGTCTACCAACTTAATTGCTTGAAGAAAAGGGGGGGGGGGGGGGGGGGTGGGAAATCCTACTTGCTTTAAAAACGAGAACTATGGTATATTATATGGAAATTTGTCGCATTTCAACTGTGGACATAAAATGACCGTACATCTTTCTGTTATTCTAAATCCAGCATAAAAAAAAAACTTTGCCTCGCTTTGTCTGTAAGTCTTCTTTCTCCCGTTTGTAAAAAGTGTTGTGAAAGTCGCCTTAAAAGGTGGTTAAAACTAGAGCAAGATTCGGAGGTAATCATGGACAAGAAATTGAAACAAACTTCGTTACAATACGCTCGCGCTAAACCCTTGCGCTGTGCTTAGTCAAACCTTTTTCACCTTTTTTCTGCCAGATCCGTGGAAATCAATACCAACCAGTTTTAAGAGACCACATTTGCAAGGAAATGAACCCTTTAGTAGCAGTACGCATGCGTTACATTCCGGTGGCTCCCGGCTCAGACTGGAGAGATCTGCCAAATATTGAAGTGCGGCTTCCTGACGGCACCATCACCAAGAAGCTGTAAGTTGAGGTTTTCGCCTGACCGATTTTTTTCCCCCTGTCTTGTTTGTTAGATAGCGCAGGTCCACATCAGGTCTTAAAGTCTTGCCAATTCCCCAACCTGCTTTACCAAATAAACTATGTATGTATGTATGTTGTTCTCGCGTTTGTTTTGTAAATTTAGCGTGAGGAATTCAGCTCATTGCCTGTCCTTTCCTCGCAATTTTGCTCGAATTCATATAGCCAGACGTGTTCAAGCCATGAAAGAGATCGTGTGAGAAGACAGCTGGCTGAGGAAATCGTAAACTTAATAGCACAATAAAGTAATTGGGACTTGAAACCAACAAATGTAACTTGTACTACGCACGCGGAAAGACCCAACGGTGTTTTTGTACCGCCCATACAATGCTTCCCGCCATAATATGTGGGACGCATCCATTGCATTCCGCCCGGCGAAACGTTTACACGTTACGTTTTCTCAGTCTTGCAACAAAAATGTTTTCTTTGTATTGATTTGCCTTACGACTTGAAAGTTCATTTCATTAGAGATCCTTACGATTTAACTTGTTCGTTCGTTGTTTTGTTAACAGAGCCTACACACATCACGACAAAAAGAACGGCCGCTCATCTAAGGGAGAATTACGCGGCGTATGCTCATGCGCAGAAGGCAAACCATGTGACCCCGCTGACCGACAGTTTAACACCCTTGTACCATGGTGTCTTCCTCATACGGGAAACAGGCATAATCACTGGGCAGGGCTGTACGGCAGGCTCGAGTTGGACGGATACTTCAGTACCACCATCACAAATCCTGAGCCCATGGGAAAACAGGTCAATAGAATTTTTCATATGAAGTACCTCGTACTCTGAGACCTCAGGGTTTTTGGTCAGCGGGTGGGCGCCAGGAGAGACTCTGGGGAACTGGAATTTTATTACCGCAGGATTTCTGCGGTAAAACAATGCAAACTGTTACGGAGCAGCCAATCAAAAAATTTAAATAAAATTTCAGTTCCCCAGAGTCTCTCCTGGCGCCCACCCGCTGTCCAAAACGCCTGAGGACTCTGGGTACGGGATTGTCACACTTGTAGCCTGCGAGGCAAGCGTTTCCGTTGGGGTTTTCACCGTTTTGTACGTTTTTCGTTTTTCCGCGCGTTCTCACAGCAAAAAACGTACAGAACCTTACAAAAACGCTTGCTACAATGTACGTAGGCTATCACACTTGTAAAATTGTATGATGTTGGAGGAAACGTGGGGGTATTTAAAAAGAAACTTTTTGGGCTAAGGTCGTTTTGCTACGTTTTTAAAATAAAACCAGTTACCATTCTACAACAGGCTTAAACGGCAAGTAGGTTAACTGCAAGTTACTCGAGAAAAACGTTGTTTGCTGCTAAACAATTCAAAGTTAAAATTCCATTTTATTAACATTTTTAGTACAACTGGGTATTTGAGTGGTTATGCGGTCAGAAATGGATAACAGCACCAGTTAATCAACTCAATTTACCTGCGCTCTTCAGTTAGTTTTCTGGCAGGTATCTGGGGCCATGTTCACCAAGCCCCCAAGTCAAGACGTGTCTCAAGTATTGATCCTTAACAATAGACTATTGTTAAGCAACAATACTTAGGACCTGCAAAACGAAATCTCCAAACCTCCTTTTCGAGATGTTCATTTATAGTTAGTTGCATTTCGAATAAGCTTTGTATTGTATTCGTATCGTATCGTATCGTAGACTAGAGTATCGTAGCGTAGTGTTTCGTATCTCATCGTGGTGTATCGCATCGTTTCCTTGAATCGCGATTGGATGATTGTATGCGAAAAAGTTAAAAGCGGTCGCACTTTTTTACCTCGTACTGTGACTGCTACTCCATCAGTCGTGATAGAAGACTTACTCAAAGCTATCCTCACTGTAAGGTTTCACTTGTGAACAAGGCATCATTTTCCTTTGTTCCCTCCCTTCCCGCAGGGCCGAGTCCTTCACCCGGAACAACACAGGGTAGTCAGCGTTAGAGAGTGCGCTAGGTCCCAGGGCTTCCCCGACACGTATCGTTTCTATGGCAGCATTCTCGATAAACATCGCCAGGTAAGAAAATGTTTTAGATTATGACATAACTAAAATCTTGCACATTCCTCTTTGATGTGACAGAGACGGTTACCTCTCTACAACGGCCATATTTTCGTGCCTCTTCTCATCTATACTCTCTACAATAGAACCTCCCGCCTCGCTATGCTGAAAAACAGAGAAATTTAATTTTATTTGCCAACACTCAAAATCTTCACGTTTTTTATGTACCGTTTTTTTCTTATCAAAAAATTTTTTGACGAAGTGTTTCAGACCCAACGAAATTAGTAAATTCGCTTCAATTTCCTTTTCTTTTTCACAGTGTCATGGAAATCAATCAGTTCATTTCCGTCATTTTGAGACGTTTTACCACTAAGTCGATCTTGCTTACCTTTATGGATGAACGCCAGTTTTTTTAATGAATTACCCTTTAAATTAGCTTACCTATTTTTAAATATCCTTCAATTATCCGACGCCTTTTACCATCCCACTACAGGTTCCGCCCAATTCCTGCCATTCTGATAAAAAAAGAATTCTCTGAGAAAAAAACTGCTCTGCTTGAACGGAGACTTGAACTGTGAAGCATCAAAATTAGCCTCCAGTAAAATACGGATCTTCTCATATTTGGCATTGAGGTGCCACTCAGTTTATGTACTTATTTTTTTAATTATTATTTTTTAAGTATTTTTTCTGGTCTTATTTTCGCTGGTTAGATTTTTCGCGATTGTCGATATATCAATTACAAAACTAAGTAAAGCACCGTCACCTCATGCCTATTCCTTGAATTAATCAAATCCAAAATCTGCTTGTAAAATCATCCAACTGCAAGCTCGTAAAACTTGTCCAACCAAGAGGTATTCACCTTCAATGGCACAGGCCCAGACCTCAACAGCATACATAACAATGACACAATAAGGCTGAAAGGTCTTTTAGAGAGCACCTGAAGAATTTAAATTCAACATTTATGGTCTGGAAATAGATTTACAAAGCATCAAGTCATCATGAGCGTCCTAATGACTGCTGCTCCCACTCACACCTTAAAACATTTAAGTTCATTCTTTTGTCTCCGGAAGGACTTCCTTGTCTTTCCTTTAACCGCTATCTCCCATGTGTAATACAGTCAACTCTCGCCTTGTGGACACCTCGCTATTACGGACACCCCGATAATACAGACAGCAGCTAAATCCCCAGCAAAAATATGTTACAGACGTTTGACTGAAATAAATTTCCGTTATTACGGACTCTCGCTATTACGGACACTAACTCGCGGTCCCGAGGGTGTCTGCAATAGGGGGCGTTGACCGTACACTGAAAGGTTTGTTGGCGTTAAAAACGGAACTATTTACCACGAAAAATGGCTAAGTTGTTGTGATAATTTCCTGCGCAAGCTCATTTTATTTTTGTCTTCACTCTTTAGATCGGCAATGCAGTTCCACCTCCTTTGGCGGCCGCCATTGGCCGTGAAATCAGGAAATCACTGCTGGCTGGATCCAAATCTCAACAACAAAACGCTTAAGCACGCTGGACGTGCTTGTCTTACAGATTCTTCAAGAATCAATACACTGTTATAAATCCCAATGCTGACGCTTGTATTTTTATATTCTCACTTCGTTGGAGCCACGTCTTTTGCGAGAGTGAAGTGGCGTTACCTTATAAATATTAGAAAGATAGACGGCGACGGCAGGGAGAACGTCACTATTAAAATGAATTCGCGTTGTTTCAAACGTCGTCGCAATTATTCCAACTTGCTTTAAATATCAAATGTAGGTGAAATTTTCTGGGAATGAATTCTTGGAAACCGCACCCAAGTTTAGAAAGAGAAAGAAAAATTCTTCGTCGTGTGTTTACGTCCTCCATAAAACGTGCCATCAGGACATTTCACGCCCTAGTCGTGCAATGATGGCAAAGAAATGTACCAAAAAGTGTAATGCACGTGCAGAGTTGTTGTTTTTGTTACAAAACCTATTGCTTTTTGACCTTCTCGTTGCTGTCGCCGTGGCGTTGCTAAAACTTCCTATTATACGGCACCGAGGATGACTTTCTCCAGTTCGGACAGACAAGAAAAACACTTAGGGGGAAATAAGTATTTATTTGGGCTGAATTCCTTAACAAGGATGGGACGCGCTAACATTAGTATCTCTCGGGATCTGTGGCATTTCGTTTCATGTATCATTAAAACAGACCTGAGAAAGACCTTTGTGTATTTATTTTGCACTAGAGTTCGGACTCTTTATAGTGAACCTCAATTGTCGGGTGCAATAGTTTTCCCGCGCGTTTACGTGTAGCGGCGAAGATACTAAGGCTATGTTTTATTGCGGCATATTCTAGATATTCGGAATTCGGAATACCTAGAATTTTTTTTTTTCGCTGATGATGTAAAATTCCGGATACGAGCCCCCTCCCCCCAAATATTACACGCTAAAATTCTCCCAAATGTAAACCCATGGGCTGTTAGTTACCCTGTTAGCAGAGCCTTTTCGCCATTTGCTTGCAGGGTGTGTTAGAGTTAGCTGTTGATTTTAAACGTTTGGAGTCAAATCCGACCTTGAAACGGAAATTTCCCGCCAATAATAATGACTCCTCCGAAAAAGAAATGCTTAAACTAGAAATACGTGACTCGCAAAACCTCGCGAAGCTGGGGCTGGGTGGAAAAACCTCTTTACTCGTATTGTAGAATCAAACGAGGAGATTAAAAGGTTTCTGAACATAGCAACTATTTTGATGAGCATGGTCTTTTCGTAGTTCCACAGTCTAGTTTGCAGTTGAAAATCTATTTCTGAGGCGACGAAATGTAAAACAGGCGTGCAGCGCTGTCGTGTTCGATGAATTTATTTCCCACGGGAAATGATGTTACCGCGGCCACAAAACGTGTAATTTCTTCAATGCAATCTTTCACAAAAAAGATTTCTGGAAAAAAGGGAGAAGATTCTGGAGAGATAGTTCTGTATTCAGTGAATATTGTTGAAATTTGATCCGACACGCAAACTTTCCCGATGTATGCAAATTTTGCTCCAGACGACGCCAGACAGTCTGATGTCATTCATACTTTGTTTTTTACTGTTGCTAGGCACCAGTGCGGACACCTTCAACGAAATATATATACATACATACATATACGTATACTAGAAATACGTGACTCGCAAAACCTCGCGAAGCGGGGGCTGGGTGGAAAGCCCTCTTTACTCGTATTGTAGCATCAAACGAGGAGATTAAGAGGCGCATAAGAATTTTTTTTTGATGAGCATGGTGTTTTCGTAGTTCCACGGGCTAGTTTGCGGTTGAAAATCTATTTCTGACGCGACGTAATGTACAACGGGCGTGCAGCGCTGTCGTGTTCGATGAATTTATTTCCCACGGAAAATTATTGACCGCGGCCACAAAACGTGTAATTTCTTTAATGCACTCTTTCACAAAAAAGATTTCTAAAAGAAAGGGAAAAGATTCTGGAGAGATAGTTCTGTGTCCAGTGAATATTGATGAACATTGCAGTTGAAATTTGATCATGCACGCATATTTTTTTCCATGTATGCAAATTTTGCTCCAGACAACGCCAGACAGTCTGACGTCATTGTGCGGACACCTTCAAAGATATAAACATATATAGACATATATAAATATATTTTTCGCTCGAATTCGCGCGGCTTAGCTCCGCTCGGGCCGGCTCGGCCCGACAAATTTATTAACCTCGCTTCGCGAGGAATAAATATATTTTTCGCTCAAATTCGTGCGGCTTAGCTCCGCTCGGGCCGGCTCGGCCCGACAAATTTATTAACCTCGCTTCGCGAGGAACAAATTTTAAACCCAGAGATTATATTCGTAATTTTGTTATTTTCAGTGCTAGACTGTTAGCGGCCCTTTTCTTGTCAGTCGGCAAGCGAAAGGCAAAAGCTACTTGTCATTGAAAGGGATTTTAATCACATTAAGCCCATATTTTGGGTTCTTGGGCGGATAATTAGTGATGGCCTTCACAAAAGTGGAATGTTTCCTGCCCAGTCCGCGGCTCCGTATAAGGAGACAAAGGTGTTGGGTGAGACGGTCGGTGGAGTGATCTGTACGGAATAGATCACAAGACGAAATTGAATCCAACTTTCGTATCAACTGGGAAGGTTGCGAGGCGAATCAAAAGGGCTGGTCGGGAAAAAACGTATTTGGCAAAATTGTTGAACAAAAGAAAATTCTTTTAATTCATAAGTTCAATTCCAAGACAATCGCCAAAATTATATTTTCATGTTACAAACAACGCTCATGAACTACTTGAAATTATGAATATACAATATACAGGACGCTGCGTTTTCTGCTCTGTAATTACCTTAAGCAGATAAATAATCAGCTTTTCATTATCAAAATATTCCCTAAATATAAAAGAGCATTTACACGAGAGAAAGTCAACTCATACATGAGGTACGAAGTGACCCATTTACGAACGCGGCAGACGCCGCACCAATACAATTTCGCTCCTAAGTTGTATTGTGCGGAAGGCTCTGCTTTACTTTGAGATTTTCCCTTCCTTAATCGAAATCTGCCTTTAAAAAAATGATTTCGACGCCGTACCACTGCCGATCAGCGTGTTACTTTATACGGCACATGAGAGATGCGGCGTCCTATAAAAAAGAATACAGTGTGCTCAGGTACTTATAAAATACATCAAATCAAAAGAAACCATGACCTATTGAAGGCATACAGTACCTATTGTAAATATTGGCAACTCAATTTAAGCAGGGAATCTGGTTGGCCTTTTATAACATTGGTGAAATTTAAAACAAAAAAAAAAGGGGGAGATTTTTACACACAATCAGGAGGTCCGCCACCATGCGGGAGCACATCAAGTTGATGGCACACTTTTGGTGTCCAACTATTTATTATCTACTATTACGTCCTTTTTGGTTGTTTTCCTAATACCTCCCTTTTCTCTTATTTATAAACTTTGGAAAGATTTTTCGTGCCTTGATCATGAACTGCCATCTTACTGAGCAGGTATTTTTAGATTGCTTTAAAACTCGCCGAGAAAATAGAGGGATTTAGAATCGCGTTTACGGAAACACGAGTTTTGCGTTTATGTTATCTAGTAAAAAACTAGTACATAGATGACAATTGTGCAAAATAATTCTAGCATTTGATGTTAACGCGAAACAACTCAAGTAGGCTGGGAAACTGGAAACAGCGAGCAGTAAATGTAGGATGAACGTAATCATTTCTGTGGTCTCGTGGACGTAATTCTAAATCTCTAATAAAAAGTAAAATGCAGGAAATTTACAAAATCGTGAATAGCATTTCACTGGACTCAGTGCCCATAACTAAGGAAAGGTCGGAACCTTCGCATTAAGTCGGGATTTCGGCGGGACAGGAACAGCAATTTTTTCGTCTTATTAAAGACGCGACTTATTTTCTACAATAAAAATGACCTTTAGGTCTCCTTCAACGATCCCCCAGGAAACTTGGGGACCAATCTTCTTCCATTAACGGAACTAATTATAACCTAACAAACTTTGTAACACTGACACGCTTCACGCATTGTACAAATTTTCCCCAAACAATGAGACTTAAACAGGAACTTTTAAATTGCTTAGCTTTAACGTCAGCAACTGAACCCGATAAAGGCACTTGGATATACATTTGAACAGTTTCTGGAGCAAGTCTTCAACATCTGATGGAAATTAAAATCCATATTGAAAAAGTGTGACTTGTATGCAGGGCATAGAACCACAATTTGAAGATGAACTATCTTGATGTTTTTCTTAGGAACAAAGCCATTAATCAAACAAATATGTTCAAATCAATGTTTTTTTTTTCGTGGTCGTCTACCCATGTCTGGATGAAACCTCATCGTGACTCGACAATGGCTTCAGCAGTAGTCATATTCCTTGCGTGGTATTCAAAAATCAATACCCAAAAGAAACCACTTTGCTGAAAGTTCGCCTCAAGACGAACGACTAAGAACAAAACCACGGAGATTGTTTGATCCAAATTCATCTGATTGGACGATCATGATGTTATTGATCTGTTGTCCCATGAGGTGAAAACCCCTCACATCATGAACTCAAATCTCTACACGATAACTAAACACTAGCTTCGCTGAATCGCACACGTTCCGCTAAATTACTATGTAGCTCTCCAAACGTTGGTCTGTCCTCTGGCTCTTTTCTCCAACAGCGCGACATGAGTTCGTACAAATCATCTGGGCATATGTCGGGTTGACGCAGGGCAGTGAAGGGCGTGTCCGGCCGGTGAAACATGGCCTGTATGTTACTGATCACCTCCTCATCACTGAGATTCGAGTAGGGGTACTCTCGAGCCACAGTGAGGATCTCCCACAGGGTCACACCATACGCCCATACATCACTGACAGTGGTAAAGCGACCTAAACATGTCAAATCAAAAACACACTGTGAGCAATCAAGAGAGTTCAGTCCATCACACTCATAACTTTAACACCAGCAGAGGCTCCGCTTGTGATTTATCGGACATGTTTCGAAATCAAAATCCTTCAAAATTCCGCACTTATTTCTCTTCAAAATTGTTAAAAGACCTCAATACTTGTCCTTTCCCATTTGGTTGTTCGGCGGAGAAACAACCGTTAGCACATTTCTTGTCCGCTAAAAACACGCTCCCAGAGTGATCTGAAAATTCACCTATTCTACAGAGGACTAGTCGCATTACTTAGCGTCCATAATAATGACGAGCAAGCCGATCAAGTTCCCTACACGTGTGTATCTATGTTACTTCATTTCTGCAACCTTTTTCAGTTACAGCAACGGAATCATAATATGCTGATGCGCATCAAGGTTTGGGGAACATGTAAACTTTATCGCATTAGGTTTAACAGTAGCCTTTGTAAACAGCCACCTCTAATTGTTGTCCTGTTACTAGGGCTGTGACACGAAGCCCCTAAATCCTTTCGACCTGGAGCAATAAAAAGGTACTGCATTCCCACGCAAGTGTAGTAGGAACAACTTTACATGTAATGCATAACCCTTAATTCTCATGCACTATTAAAGTGTATAGTGATTTGCTTCCCGTCACAAGTGACTCCACAACAACTCCAGTGTCGTATCAAAATTGAACCTGCAAGGCATCTGAACCGCGTTTTACTGACGTAAAGCTTACTGTGAATTAAGTTTATATTTTCCCATAATTTACCTTGAAGAATACACTCCGGTGCCATCCACCGTATTGGTAAAATAACTCGCCCCTCGATGCGATAGTAATGTTTACAGTACAAATTCCTTGACATTCCAAAATCTGCAATCTTTACTGTGTAAGCGTGGCCGACCAGACAGTTCCGGGTGGCCAGATCACGGTGGACATAGTTCAAAGATGAAATGTACTTCATACCAGCCGCCACTTGCTTTGCCATGTAGAAGAGGGCGTGGAGAGAGACATATTGCCCCTCGCTCTCCCCTCCAATGCTTTGGTCTACAGACAAGTTGGGTTCCAGTTCTCTCTCTTTGAGAAACTGGTTTAGATCGCCATTGGCCATGTACTCTACAATCATGCACATGGGATCATCACGACACACGCCCAACAAACGAATCACATTCATGTGCCTGAGGCTTGCCATGGCTTTCACCTCTTTGAAGAACTCATTCTTAATGTTCTTATCAACATCAAGCTTCAGTGTTTTAATAGCCACCGTCATTCGTTGGATGTTCTTGAATTCACCGCCTAAGAGTTTATCCAAGCCTTCAGCCTCGCCGATATGCACCTCTCCGAACTGACCATCTCCGATCTTCTCCCTGAAATGCAGCTTTTTCCGTGGGAAGTCTTTAAAGCTGTCTTGTCTGGGTCTCATGTTCAGTTCGTCATCTGGATTGCAATATAAACTGGTGCCAGAGACACCCTGGTAAGGTTCCGAGTACACCTGCTCATATATAGGATTGTGGAATGTGTTGTCCAATGTTGGTGATAAGGCATCGACCGGATCAGCATACCCACTGACAACTCTAGGCTTGCCGGGGGAAACTATTAACATGGGGGTTTTCTCCAAGGGGGTGTCGGGCTCTGCATAATCATTATCTGGAAAATCTTCAGAGAAGTCCATTTGGGAATTCCGCGGTGGGATGGGAGGTTTTGGAGAAGGCCCTGGAGATGGTGAGGACGACAGTAACAAAGGAGTGTCTGGCTCTGCATATATGACTTCTGGAACGGAATGCACCGGCTGGAGGGGCGGTGGCACAGGAGGCTTCACTGTAAAACAAATAACCAACAGAAAGACCATCACCTACAAACCATTCCAATACAGTATTCTAGCAGCTTACAGTGGGAGATGAAAACACAGAAACAACAATTGGATGGCCCAGAGGAAAATGGTAATGGTAATGTATTTATGTAATGTTTAAAACACGAGCAGCAGTAATTTATCGGGATTTAAAGACACGAGGCGTAGCCGAATGGTTTTAGACCCGATAAAACATGCGCTGCGAGCTTTTTGAACGGCTTCAAAAACATTCCTGAAAAAGTGTGCGTCAAGAGAGTTCATAACAATGATGCTTTTGTGAAGGTTGGAAATTAGCGTTCAAGAAAAACATTAAACGCCGCATACTAATAAGGAGCTAATAAAACCACAGCATGTGATGTTTTATCGACCATTGGATTAGCCAATGAACTTATGAATTACTAATGAGTTTTTAAACACTGCACATAATCACGAAGTCTCATGATGGTTAAGTTTACAATTCTTCTGTGGGGTGATATTGGATGTCAGCATGTAAAGGCGCCACTGGCAGCCACTATCAGTCCATATTTTGATGTCACTCACCCACCCAACCCACGCATGAATGTGAAAGATAGATGAAATCAGAGATAGAAACAGACCACCACATCGGGGACTACATCCCCTACTCTTTTTGAACATTGTGTGGTTTTTTAACATCCCAAAGATTATTTTAAAAGAACAAGTGTTGTGAGATGGCACCTACGGTTTATCGTCCTTATCCGAGAAAAAAAGGCTTAAGTGATTATTTGACCTTAGCTTAGAATTTAAATTTCTCCAAAAGTGCTCTGCTTTGTCCTACAGACTTGTTATCACGTGAGAACTTTTGTTCAGCTTTACGGTCCAACTACTCAAACCGGGCCACTTGGAAGAAAGTTAACCAATCACACAGTTTTTTGAAAACAAAGAATCCTGGCGTTCTTGCTTAAAGTGTATATGACACAAAATCTTTTATTAGCTTATTAGGAAGAGCTTTCAAAATAATGAAGAATGGCATTTATTTTATTGCGATAGCATTCTTGGTTGCCGAGTTATTTAAGATTTAGGCTTATGCAAATGAGACAACTTGTGACGTCACAAGACTGACACAAAATGAAGGGAAATCACAAAAAATGGAATATCTCTTAAGCCTTTTTCTGTATAGAACTGAAACTTTGTAGAGTTGTTATACTCATCACAAAGTTTCATGATATGATCCACTATGACATTTCCATGACAACACAGTGGGCTCCAGGCCCTCACCATTCAAAGGATAAAATCAGAGTTTCCCTTCCCAAGAAGCGCTTTTTGCTCTTGATGTTTATTCAGTGGGTGTGAGGGAATATGGACATTACGCAGCACAAGTATAAGAAATTCTGTTTGACTGTGGAGCAATAAATAAGGCATTTGTCATTTTGGGAAGGTAGAGGTCTGGTAACGAGTACGTTGCTATGGTGACATCATAGCCACTATCACAATGTGTAGTTCTGTCAGCACATCAACCCTGCAAAATTTCAACCCTGTAGATGTAGTATTTGCGTAGATATTCCAAATTTTGTGATTTCCCTTCATTTTGTGTCAGTCTTGTGACGTCACAAGTTGTCTAATTTGCATAAACCTAAATCTTGAATAACTCGGCAACCAAGAATGCTATCGCAATAAAATAAATGTCATTCTTCATCATTTTGAAAGCTCTTCCTAGTAAGCTAATAAAAGATTTTGTGTCATATACACTTTAACAGACCAAACCACAGAAAAAAGAAAAGCATTTCAAGCATCACTTAAGCCTGCCGCATGCTTGAGCAAACTGCCTCGCGAGGCGATTAGCTCAACTGTTTCATCATGTGTGCGGTTGCGTTTTCGTGAGTTTTTCGCCTCGCGAGGCTGTGAGGAAAATATCTGTCATGTTTGATATTTGAGATTTCGCCTCGCGAGGCGAAATTCTCATGAAAACTCAACCGCACACTTGAGGAAACAGCTGAGCTGATTGCCTTGCTTGGCCTCGCAAGGCAGTTTGTTCAGCTCTTTCCTCAAGTGTGCGGCAGGCTCACTTGGTTCAGCTTTTTTGGCTGAAGTCATAAGCTAACTGGGCAAATTCAAGCCCTTAAATCAAAACAGAAATATGGAAATATATTTGTGACACAATAAACAATCTGCCTGCATGCCAAGGCAAAACTGCCACTTATGCCCGTTTTCCACAAGGCCCCTCAATTAACACTAACCTTTTTTCAGAGGTTTGACATCAGAGCCAACTCTGTGAAACTTGTGGGTGTTGTTGACGTAGCCGTTTGTAGCAGCTTCCTTATCCAGGTTTTCGCCTATGCTGGCATAGATGGGGCAGGCAGTCACTTCAGCTCCCCCACCCCCTCCCCCACTCTGACCATTTCTCTTGTAGCTACTTCTTTTCTCATCACATTCGCTTGCAGTACTGTCCAACTGAGACACGCGACGATGCTGAGCCCCATAAATATTAGAAGGCTGCATTTCAACTTTGATAAAATAGTTGAAAGGTTTCTCGCGTTGAAAGAACCAGTGAGGATAACGCCACCAGCAGACAAATAGAACAATAACCACCAGCACAACTAACACAGCACAAATGATACCAGCTATCACACCACCGTCCAGGGAACCGCTATCCGTACTGCCATCAGTGTCTGCAAACAAGTAGAAAAGAAACTTCACTCAACATTCCAAATGGACCTACGTACACCAGCAACACGCCAAAAGCCATTGCCAACAAATGTAGACTTGGTTGTCAAGAGATCAGCGACACTAACTTTTGACCTGAAGATCAAAATTTGAAACTAGATAAATGAAGCCCTCCTCAGCCAAGGTGAATTCTAACTGTTGTTCAAAGAACACCTTTTGCATTCATACAGCCTGACACTAAGGATACAAGCTCAGTTTCCAGCCAAACTGTGCCAAGTGTCTGGGGACAATAACAGGATATGAAACTAGTAGTAATCAGAGATTAGGGGAGTGCATTCATTGGCACATATGACTTTTTAACACATACAGCTGTTTCGACAAAGATTATCCAAAAAAGGCATAAAAGCGTACCCGACAATGCCGAAAAGGAAGTCTGGAAAATACCCAATGAACTCCAATAAAAGCTCAGAATCCATAATGCCTCGACCGTACAGCGACAACTCAAGATGGATTCTGAGCTTTTATTGAAATTTATTGGTTATTTCCCAGACTACCTTTTGGCATTGTTGCATACGCTTTTACGCTTTTTTGGACAACCTTTGTCAAAACAGCTGTATGCAAGTGTGATACAAGCCAAAGCCTTGGAGAATGCTTGACCCTACCCCTGCAAAAAAAAGAATCTTCGGGGCTGGGGGTGGGGGGAAGGACTAATCGGCAGTCCTGACACCAAACATTTTCACATCTTTCTCCATGAGAGACACAAAGCAACCATCACACAGTTAGGATCATTGGATTCTTTGAGTGTGATAAGTTGAACTTACGTTCCACAGTCTGACTTCCCTTTGTCGTGCTGCTGGTAGTTAATAAAGTTCCTATATCTGATGGTGGCACTGTAGTCTGTGGTGGGATCACCGTGGAATCACAGTAAACCTCAGGGGGTGACTTGGAACCAAGGGGTTCTGAAAAGAAAATGTGAAAAAAGAAAAATAATAATACCAGAATTTTACCAGTCACCTAAAAACAGACCAGATTTCTTCAATACACTGGCAAAAAAAATTCTACTAGAGCATTGAACATGGTGGACAAATTTCACCAAGGAAGGCTATCAGTGACAGATCCACAGGGAGGGTCTTGGCGGTTCTAGAGCCCCTCCCCCCACCCCCTTCAAACCTGAACTTTATTTTCAAATGATCAAATGTATGATTAATAAAGAGAAACAACATGCAGCCCCTTCTATAATTACCAGAAAATCTAATTATTACAATCCCTTGAATTCCTTGCTTCTGGCACTGGACAGAAGTTGCGCTCAGTTTGTACATACATACCTTATTGCTTGCATTGATAGCAACAAAGTTTTGTACAGTGTACAAAAGCTAAGTCCTTATAACGTACTGATACACCGTTGTAAGATGGAGCACTTTCCATAGTGTCTACTATGTAAAAAGTATTGTTTGGACCCCTCCAATAAAAAAATTCCTGGATCTGCCAGGGGCTTCACTAGGACTTTGAACAGCCAGGCCAGAGATTAGTGCATCTGGGCAAGTTAGGTAACTTGGATATGCTATTTTCTAGAAAGAGTTGGTTGAGATTGTTAAAAGCAGCTGGGCGTGTCCACAGACGGTCAGTTTGCCCGGTGCCCGGCCCTTAATGAAACCCCTGATCTGCTTATAACATCAGATTATAATTTACTCAACAATCTTTAATTCTTATTTTCTGCATATCTTGGACTCCAATTTTCACCTCCCAATTTTGTGGAAAAAAAGGCCCTCTTAAACCTCATAATTAAAATATTATTAAATATCATTAAAAAAATTTATTTACCCTCAGCAGTGTTTATAGCACAAGTGCTAGTGGGGCCAAGCACTAAACTTCACAAAGAAATAATTTAAATTGAAAATAACAAGGTTAAAAATCCCAACTGGCAGGAGGCAGACCAGCTGGCTATTTACAAGCACGACCGAGGAGTTGAACTTGGGGCGACCGAGAAACAACTCCAGCTAACGGTCAGAGCGGGACTTGAACCCGGGACCTCCGGATATCAAGGCCACCGCCCTAACCACTCGACCACGCAGGCCTACTCAGACAGATTCCTCAGAAGTCAGTATCTAGAATAAACACAGACATCACACACCACACACCAAACAAGTTGGTATGCAAAAACCTTACAACAGCAGTTGGAAAACACATTGGTTCACACATACCACTGAACCTCACACACAGATGGACGCAGCACAGCAGACCTAAAATGAACAAATTACAACGTACCTGATCTAAAAGTAACCTCACTGATTAAAATCCATTCCCCTACATAGGTGAAGTTTAACTGCACCCATTTTCCAGTGTTTTTGCACAAGTCAACTGTAGCGTTATAGTTGATCCAACTTGATCCACTGGTAACTTGTTTTGATTTGTGTGTCCGCAAAGTGTTAAAAGAAATCCCATCCACACTGAAACTTGCTTTAACTTCGGAGAACAATTTAATCATTGCTTGATCCCTGACGTTGCAATGAATAGTCACAGAATGGAAGATTCTAGTGTCCAAGAATACAAAGATGATGTAGGGGGCTGGAGTTCTCTTAACATTCCAGCCAATCCAACCTAATCCATTGTTGTCAACATAATCAGCAGGGGCTAGCTTTCCATCACTGAGAAATCCAAGACCATATGATAGAAAGTTGTCCTTGGTTGAGCCATCATAAATTGGATCTGTTAAGTTGTATCTTCCTTCTATTTCATTTCCTTGAGGCATGGTGTATGAGACAAGCCCTGACAAAGGAGATACAATCTTTCTTAAGGACAGTGCCTCCAAATACAGAGATGTTTTATCACAGTTTATGACTATGGGGGAAAAGCAGATCTCAGCAAGGGCTATGGGAATCCATAAAGAAAACTGGGGATAACAAATAAATAAACAAGAAGCTGTTTCCAGCTTATACTCGGGCCATATTTGACTGTGTGGTGCATAAAGCCTACAATCTTTTAACAGTGATAACCTCCAGCATCGCCAATTCCCCCAAATAGATAGCCTGCAAGCAAGCTCTCTAGGGGGTGGATCCTCTTTCCCCCTTCTGCCCCCCACCCCCAAGAGAGCTTGCTCGCAGGCTACCAAATAGATAGATTCAGAGATATAGTGAGGCAATAAGTAACCACCAGATAGAATTGCATTTCTTGCAGTCAGAATGAAATACAGGGGAAAACGACATTTGTCACACGCATGCTTTTTATAATCCCTGGGCTTTAATCCTTACGTTTTCACCTTTCGTTTAGAGACAGAAACCATTTGCACGGTCCAAATATGTATGTGACGCCAGGTCAATGACGGATCGTAATTTTTGGTATGATCTAGACCTGGGGGGGTACTCCCTTACGTGACCTTAACGGGGACTAGGGTATGGTTTTCAGGGTGTTTTGTCTTGAACGGGGTATCTATTTCATCACTTCCTGTCTTAAACAGGGTATCCCTACATGACCTAATGGCTTAAACAGATTGTGATTGCCAATGCATTAAAATACAGTAACAAACTAGTGTATTCTTATTTCATTCTTGTCTTAAACAGGGTGTGATTTTGGATTAAATGTCTTAGAAAGGGCCTGAAAATTTTGAATCCTGTCTTAAACAGGATAAGGAAAACGGAGAATTGTGTCTTAAACAGGGTCAGGGTTTGAACGCCCGGGCCGCACCTCCCTACCCAAGCATCTGTTGAGTACCCCCCCCCCCCCACCCCCGCCGGATCTAGAGTAACGTTACGCATCACCCGTACGTTTATACCCTTGTATGTTTTTCAATGTTTCGCTGCTTATATTTTTAAATGAAATTCAGGGGAAAACATTTGTTATTCACCTTTCATATTTGAAGACAGAAACCGTTTCCACATTGATTGTTTTTCTATAGTAAATGTGAGACATCTTTATCTATCTTGGCCCGCGAGGTCATAGACTGATTTAGTTGCCAAATTTTTGGTTAAACAAAACTAACCTTGAGGGTTCTCAGGTTAGCCTAAAAAACACTCCGGTTAGCCTAAAGAGCACTTAACGGTTAGCAGTTTATGTTGGGGTTGTTCATGCCTCCCATGCCTCGCATGTCTGGCTCGCATATTGTAAACACTCTTCACGGCCCGTAAACAAAGAACGCGACCGAGAATTCAAAAATTTGATAACATGACAGAAAAGTTACCCCTACCAGCCGAGTACAAAAAACGAGACCGAGAACAATAACTCGTTGCCCGAAGTCTTATCTCTCAGCCCATCGCGACCCCAAAAAGAAAAAAGAATTTGATAATGCTACTGAAACCGTAACTCGGTCCGCCTTACGGCCCGAGTAATAAATAAATAACTCTAAAAAGCTTTAAAATACATAATATATGAAATTTTTTTCAAAATTTTAAGATAAATGCACAGTTACCCCCAATTTTGTTTTTGATTGAAATAAACCATGCTAAGATCTTCTTTTCCTACATCATCAATCATAAGCTGCGCAAAAGAAACTTAGAATAACTGTCCTTGAAATCAGAACTTCTCAAACCATTCCAAGATGCACAGGACATACAGTAAATGCAGTACCAAAAGGAGGAACTCAGTCCGTAAGTTCAACTCTTAACCAGTTACAAAAATGATCAACTTACAGTTATTTCCCATCAACTTATACCATACAACTAAAACAATGAAAGAATGGCTAGATTCATGATGTAGGGGTGACTATTAACAGAGTTCATTTCCACTATACTACAACAGACATGAATTAGTATTGCAGTGATAGTTGACATACCACTGTGATAAAATTGCTATTAATATTTAGTGATACCATTGCAGCAATACTATTGCAATGATAAACATCCCAGTGTGTCGTCTAACCCACAAGAACATTTGGGTTGTTAGAAATACATGAAAAATTGTAAATGGTTTGAACACCAGGGCCCGGTTGTTCGAAAGCCAATTAACGCTAATCCCCGATTAAAAGGTAAACAAGTTTTTTATCTCGCCCGTTAAAAATGTTTTTATAGGCTAATTTGAGTCTAATGGTAAAGAAAAGCCTAACTTAAAACTGAGGTCAGGAACAAAACTCTTTTTGAAGAATCTTTATTGATTAGTAATCAAACTTGAATCAAAGTTCACTTTAACCCAGGATTAGCTTAATCAAGCTTTGAACAACTGGCAACTGGTCACTGGAGTCTCTGTAGGCTATCTGTATACTGTGTTTGCCCAGGCAGAGTGGTCCTGAAAAAGGACTAATGTTCCTGACACTGACTGATGTGTCTATAACCTGAATGAGCATCTTGTTTTGAGTAAAGTAGATAATGTGTCATTGATGGATAGTAACTATGTCTCTGGTTATTCACCTGATTAGTCAGTTAACTTATGTGATATTATTGGCTGTGAGGTATTCAATTAAAGTATTAATTGATCACTTTTCATGATGTCTATTACTGGTATTATACAACACTACACTGTAACTCACCATTCTTAAGTGAACAGCCAAGAAGCTCAAACCTCATGCACACTTGTGTGTCAGGATAAATTTTAGGAATAATTTTGATGTCATTTGCAACAATGGGTGGTCTCAGCATGCTTGTCTGTAACGTACTGTCCACATTTCCCTTAAAAGACTGAAAAAGAGTAGCTAGGTTACATGCACGATTTCAGCGTTATCCAAACTGAAAGTCTACTGCAGTTAACTTAATTTTATACCCCATATATTTTACCAGACAAAGTACTGTGTAGTAGGGTTGTCAAAAGTAACCACCAGCTGCCGAAAATCACCATCTACTTCATGATCTTGGCTGGCTACTCTGCTGGGCTATTTGATTCTGATTCTTTAAAAAAGATGTCAAAATCAGCCACCTACTCCAACAATTAGGCCACCTACTTCAAGACCTTGTGACAACCCTGGCCTAGGGTAAAAGGGAACTCGTTGCTGGACCCTTAACTAGTTGACAAAATCGTGTTATCCCAGCCATTCCTTGGCCAAGCTAGACGTGATTTGAAGTGAAGGAAATAAACTGGGCTCTGAGAAACTGCAAACCACTTTAATTATTTATTAGAATGTTCTGGCAGATAAACCACATCCTTAGGAGGGGAGAAGTCTGATTTTCTAACTATGCCTGTGTCACCACTAACTGAAAAACTACACCTACCAAGTCTCAATTAATTGCTAGAGACAAGATGGCAAGCCTGAACACTAAGACTAAATTCCATGCCATGAGCTACCCAGAACATGACTCAGTTAAGTAAAACTTGAGAGTAGCTTGCTTGAAGGAGAAGGACAAGCTGGAAGTTTCTACCTACTAAGTACTTTTATGATTTATTTGAAACACAACAGATGTTCCAGAAAGGTCACTAAAGACAGAACAACAACAAAAAAATTGTCAAAAATTTGAACATGTAATCTTTAAATTCCTCACCTTAACATTGCCACTTTCATCATAAATCCAATAGGAAGTACCTGAGAAATGGTAATTAATCCAATAATGCTTCACTTTTTCTACTCCACCAGCACGGCCCTGTAAGGTGATGGCCTTGATTCTTATAGGAGCACCCAGCTTGACCTGTATAAACTGAGTGTAAATTGGACCTGTTTTATTGACAAAGGGATCCTGATTTGGACACCATCCTCCATGACCTTCACTCTGATTTAATCTAGCATATTTAGCTGCAACGAGACCATTTCGATTTGATGTTGCTCTGAGCTGGCTATCCTTGATACGTCCATCTTCCATTCCTAATGGTGACAAACAACCTACAAAAAATAAATAAATAAATAAATAAAGGTAAATTTTACACACAATGAGACAATCAGGGCTGATGAGTTGTTCAAAGTCTGATTGGCACTTTTCCTGGGTTGACTGTGAACAAAACCTATCAGTCGTTACGATATTTAACCTGGTTTAGCGCTAGTCATGCTTCAAACTTATAAGATTATCATGACTTAGCAACATGTACATTGTACATGAACATTGTACCAGATGTAACTAATCGATGATCAATAACATCAATGAGTAATCAGTGAGTAATTAACTGATTAGTCATTGATTATTGGCGATGATCAATGGGTTATCGATGACTAATCAATAAACAAAAGTTTGAAGCCTATTGATTACTCATCGGTGTCATTTCAAGATTATCCATTAATGCTATTGATTGCTCATTGATTACCCATTGACTACTCACTGATTACTCATTGATTACACATTTATTATATGCTGCACATCTATTAAAATTTTCCAGTATTTGCCTTTATTACAACTGAGTTTCCTGTTATAAATCTTTACATAAACTAAGAACTAAGAACCCCCTTCCCCTCTGGAAATTCCAAATCTCTACCCCTTTCCCCACCCCATGACCTGGCCTTTGAGATCTGTCCACCCCCTCCCCCCCTCCCACCCTAGAACTTCCAATCCCTTCTGCAGGGAGGGGTTACAGATACTAATATTTTTCTGGAACTACACATTATATGATTATACTAACAACACCAAAGTTCTTTTACTTAATACAAATCAATGGAAATTGAATAAATCACATTCATATCCTGTAACTACAGAAACTAGAAATGAGTGTTGTCATTTCAAAGAAAAATAAATAATAAAATTTAGGAAAATGAAGCAATTAAGACTGCAGAAAGTCTTTAATTAAACTGTTCCACAATTTATTGGTAGAGCAAAAGATGTAAACCAAATCCAACCATACAATCAAGATTTGATGTGTGCTAAATGTAATCGGCAGCTTAAACAGACGTCTGACACTAAATTCTCTGATTAAGTATATAGTAGTCACAGATAAATGAAAATGGAGCTTACCATCCTCAGAGCTAACAGGATAAATCCAAAGGCTTGCCAAAAGGAAAGCAATCCACACAGAATTAAACAATCTCTTTTGCATGATGATTTTATTCACAGTAAATCACACCATCCTACAAAAAAATTCCAAACATGTCAAGAAAGAATTAGTACATAATTTATACAGGTACCCTTTCATGACCACCACATAGGAGATCAAAGATAATATTATCATTGAATCAGCTGGAAACATCCTACCCTTTTGGAAATTTTCATTGTTTTCATTCAAAGTCGACATGTACCAAAGTGTTCACTACTTACTGCACTTTAATTTGCAAGGGAGCAATCCAGACTAAATTTTCAATGATTATAGTCAGAAATATGTACCCCACTTGACTCTAACCTTCCTTTACCTCAACTAACAGAACGTTTTGAATGACTGCCAGAGGGATAGCATTTCATGACTAAGACACACACACGCACTTAAAACAGTGTGTGGATTTTTGATATCCCAGACAACAATCTCCTCTTGTATACTTAAATATCAATTAAACTGGAATCAAATTACATTTAGAATGTTGAGAAGTAAACAAAAATTTATCTCAAAAAACAAACACTTCTCTGGTTTCAAAGAGACTGATTCGAATAACTGGAATATAAAACGAAAAAAAAGATTATTCTAGAAAGAGCAATGAAAACTTGTTCATATTTCTGTTCATTTTACTCCAAGGAGCAGAACGATTGGAATGGCATTCTAATGATTTGTAGAATCACGGGAAGAGGTAATTAAAAAAAAAAAAACATGCCGAAACAAGTTCTCATCACAATGGCTCCCACAAAAACCTGCCCTAGAGTAACATTTGTCATCAATTTATGCCAAACTACTAGAATTTATAATTGAACAGGTTATTTTAGTATCTTGAGCATTATGATTTTGATGATCAAAAACTACTTAAACCTGCTTTAATCCTGAAATTGGGTCCCTTGCATATAACGTAACTACACAAAACAAGCATATAGCAGAAATAAACTATAAAGTGAGCAGAACAAGATTGAATGACTTTTTAACCTTGCAAAACAATGTTCTCAATGGACATTTGTAAATGGTTTTAAAAAGTGGACATAATTAATTTCATTTGACTATAAAAAATTGCGATAAAACATTTCGTAAAAACATTATAAAAAGGTTAAAAACACGACGTTTCGATGTACATTACATCATTATCAAGTGAAATTAAAAATGCAAGATTGCGGCTATAAATACAAAAATGGACAATAGATATTAATTAAAATAGTAGCATTGAAGAATGCTACCGGTTAAACAAAAAGTTTCGCACGTATAGAGTCCGTTTGAGTGTTCAAGCAAGGCTTAAGTTTCTTGATGTACAGCATTTCAAATACCAAACAATCAAATTTGCTCTGACACTTTCTCAAGATGTTAAAATGGCCCTGATTCAATAGGTGTTTGCTCCCGTGAGCTTCAAGAAAATGTTTGCCAATTGCCGAGTTCTTGTGCTCAGCAACGCGTTGAAAAAGGTGTCTGGCTGTATAGCCGACATAATCTGCATCGCACAGATCACATGAAAAATAGTAGACAACGCATTGCTGATTCACAATCACTTTCAAAAATATGCTGTTTTACAAATTGTTTGACAATGGGAGTTTTAAAGTGATGGGCTAGAAAACACAGAAGTATATGATAGTGACATCAATAAATACAAATGAGACTCAAAGTCTACAAACAGAAAAATATAATTATACCTGTACATACTGGGTTTTGACTTATAAGATAATATTTTTCTTCATAAGGTAATGTATTGACAGTGTAATTAAAAGATTTCAGGGTCATCAAACCCAGCAAACATTTCTGATATATTTTATTTATTTATGCTCACAACTACTGGGTCACATTCCACAAACTGACAAGATGCTTTTCTCCGCAAGAGTGAACACTATCAACATCTTATTTCGCATTACTGAGAAATTGCAGAGATTTATACAATGCAATGTATTAATTTGTAATTAATTCATTGTATATTTTATTGTATACTGGAAATTATTTCCAGTTTATATCCTCTGTAAAGTAATGAGTTGAGCAAATAAATTATCTGATCTAAAACCTTTTCTGAAAGATACTCAACAAATTACTTGACAGAATTAACAGAAATTTTTGACAGTCAATTTAAGGACCAAAATTACCCCTAGTTCCAGTCAATATCTCTTATTTTCTCTCATTACGACCCACGGCTTGTTGTGTCAGCCTTCAGCTACAGCCTAACGATGATCCTACCCCGAACACAGCAAAAACCTTGAACACAGGATACATGGAAGACTCATGACAAGAAACTTCATGACTATTGAACTTGCTTTCCATTAAATCCATTTACCTGCATATGAACTAAATATGCTCACTTTCTGGTATCATAAAAAATTTGATGTCAGTTTTTGTGCATTCATCCTTAATTAATTATGATAAATTTTGTAATAATAAAACATTGTCCAGGGGTGCCATGGATCCACAAGACAAATGGATCAATGAACTGAAGCAACTCTAACAATGTTATAATCATTAATGTAATTTAACATCAGTAAGAGGACATGACGTTGAAAAAGTGATGTCAATTCCTTAAAATAATATAATAGATAAATGTAAATAATTATTTCTACTTCTGTGTTTATCATGTTTTTTATTGTTATTATTATTATTATTATTATTATTATTATTATTATTATTATTCCTGTGTGCCGCTGTAATAGTCAGGAAGCAGCAACTTGAACTTGATGTGAGAAGGGTAATATGAATTTTAGGCTTAAAATCTGAATATTTGCTCCAAATCAGGTCTATCTAAACATACATCAATGCAAGAGGCAATTAGTTACATGGTCCCCAATGTTTTAGACAGAAAGGTGTTCAGACATCTTTTGATGCCCCTTTTGGAGAAAATTCATTCACAATTCACCTAACCTATCAAGCAATTTACAAGGAACATGCTCCTTGGATGCTCAACTTTCAATTTCTGGTTAAAAGCCTGATGGTCCTATATTTGCTTTTAGATTTGAAGGTCCATTTCTCTTTCCTCAAAACTGAAATTTGAAATGTTGTCTGGGTTGGCAAAAACAGAAGTAATCAACCAAGAATAGCCCATTTTTCAGTGTGTGCTTAGTTACCTGGCCTTTGAGTTGAACTTTGTTTAATTGATACTAATCTCACTGCTTTTCACATGCAAATGCAAACTAGTTAGCATGAGAACGACATGATTTTCATACGAAAAACAGTGAGCTTTTTATCAAAACAAAGTAAACTTCCGTCTCGCTTCCATTAAAAGATCAGGGCCCAGTTTTTCAAAGCGATTTTAGCTAATCCTGGGCTAAGGTTTGACTCAAGTTTAATTACTGGTAGCAATCACCGAACACTCGTCAAAAAGGATTTTTGCTCCTCAGTTTTGACTTAGACTTTTCTTTTTATTACCACCAGCTTAACAGAACCTTATAAATCATTTTAAAAATGTTTATATTTTTAACAAGCGAGATGAAAACCTCAGTCAATTTTTAATCAGGGATTAGCGTTAATCAGCTTTCAGACAATCAGGCCCTGGCCAGATGACCAAGCCCACAACTGTAAAATGGGCTATTGACTGTTCTTTTGTATGAATTGCTAATTCTTTAAATTTTAACTGTTGGTCAAAAACTAAATACAGAACTATGTATTGTACATGATATTCAGTCAGTATACAGTACCAAAATAGAGATGATGGGAAGAAATACTGGAGTTCACTACATGTACCATGAAAAATATGCAACTATTACATCCTGTTCTGTCCAACAATAAAATATCACTTCCATGCTTCCAAATAAATTCAATATTAGTAAGATGGTATTTCCATCAATTTAACTGACATAATTTTTTTCTGTTTGAGGATTGACCAGATAAAGAAAGGTTTGTCAAAAGCAGCAGACTGCTAATGAAAAACACTACATAAATGTACTTCGTTATCTTGGCCATTGCATTACTGTCTGGCATTTCTTTGCTTGACATAACATTTGCCAGCTGGTTACTTTGAAAGGGCAGCTGTCTACTCCAGATTTATCTAGATGACACTCTTGTAAAGGGGCCAATGTTCTCATAATAAAGAAGGATGAAGACTTTTATGAAAAACGTATTTACTGTATGTAATAATTTCATGTTTTGTACTATAAAACCAGCACCAGTTACAGCAACAATTACCTATATCCCGACTAAAGAACTTTACACAAGTTTACAACTTTTGTATACATGCAGCTGTCAGAACGAGCAGAGGTAACGAAAGAACAAGGTCATTTGATATTAAGCCAAACATAATTAAATACCTATGACAACAAATTTAAAAAGGCTTCAAAAAGAACAAATTATGCAAAATAATTAATATATAGATTTTCATACATCTTCTACAACAAATCTTCATTGTTGAAAGTGTAGACTGGGTTTAAGGTCTCTTGAAAACTGTCAGTGGAGATGTGACCAAGAAGGAGACAATTCCATTATTTTGTAAAGTGTTCGACGATATAATTACCAGAAAATCCAATTTCACCTTTCATGACCTCAATTCAGACTCACTTTTTGATGAAATGCAAACTTCGCACTCTGTACCTGACGCTCCAGAAAACACGTAAACGAACTTCATTTTTTTAGAAACCGTTTTACAGACGTGCTTAAGTCTTCTATGAGGCATTATTTATTCATCGGTAAAAATGATATTAGTTTACAACAAAAAAAAATTATTGGGTTTACATCACACTCAAAAATAGAAAAATTTACCCTTTGAATAAATTAATCTTTAGGAACATTACACAAAGCTGTGTTCAAATTCGATCACCAAAAACAAATCCATAGAGTAGAGAGTGCAACAGGCTCAGCAAATAACATTACTGGTGTATATTCCGTTGTAGACAGGATATAAAGTAATTTTCGCGGTTACAAACACCTAACTTGTTTGGTTAGTGCGACGCACGCAAGCTCGCCTATTTCGGTTTTCTCACAAATAAATGAAAAGCACGCTTTTTGGCGCATCTAAACAATCTGCATTCATTCAAAAAATTCTCGAGCAACAAATGTGACACAATAAATACAAGCTGCAAAAATTCCTACATATTCGGGAGAATCACTTCCACTTGATGGATGGCTCTTCGCTCGACTTCGATCTTTGCACAAAAGAACATTTCATCTCTGTCATTCACAGTTCGTCACTATTTTGCGAAACGAAAAGGTTAAAAAATGCGGGTAATTCTGTTGTGCTTTCTAACCACGATATCTTATCGAGAGAACTCTATCGCCATTATTTACTTTGAAATACTTCAGAAAAGACAAACATGGAGCACAAGCGAGAAACAGCTGGAAGCGAGATCCACGTCGTCACCGCGCGAATCAAACTCCAAATTTGATTTTCTACTTCAACGCGTTTTGACCGAAACCTTTCGGCTAACAGTATGCCATGAACTGCGTGATAATAGCTTAAAATGACCAGGATAAATGGTCGCAAACGTGCTCCACACAAACCAACGTACATGTTTACTTTGTGACATACCTTCACCGCATGTTGTAAAGCATGGAAGCTTTGCGCGTCCCTTAAAACACCAACCGAAAACTACAGAGACATCCTTGCTGTATAGACTCTCTCAGGAAGGATGCAACTTGTTCAGTTCCCATTCACTAAAATGTTAGGAAACCGGATAGAGCCTCAGCTTCCAGATTCTACAAATTACATCAAAAGAATAAAACTTTCAAAGATTATCCCGTGATCCTTGGCGTTTATAGACCGGAAGTGAGATTCCTTGTCATATCAGTTTCAAAAGTCGCACCCTTGTGTCACGCCTACTTCGATTTCCCGTTCAAGCTAAAAATGGACAAAATATCCATTGATCGCGACTGAAGCTTAAGAGGAATAAATCAATAAAGCCAGCCTCAAGAAATTAAAAAAAAGGTGTATAACTTTTGGACAATGGTTCTCAAAAAAGTACTAAGGAAGTTTTTAAGCTCAATTTTGATAAGGTTATTAAAAAAAAGGCAAAACATAATAGGCATTTGTTTTGGAAAGACAGCCAATGAGGTTGTTTGGGCAGATATTGAAAAGATAAAGTATCTCATTGAGATCTGATGCAAATATATTCAAATCAATCCCCTACATAATTTGTACATTCAACTTGTCATCTTAATTGCTTGCAGGAAAGGTTCTGATTCTAATAGCAGATGTTTCAAAGATTTTGTCATCAAGTACATTCTAGAAATCCATTAAGTTAAGTTATATGTAAAAATTTGGTTTCATGTTCAATGCTTTACAAAATATTGTATAATAAATTCTTATCTTCTTGAGCCTGTGGGGGGTACTAAATACTTGAGTGAGTTATGCATACTTAATTAACCAAAGGAAATTAATAGGCCAACCTCGTTCCCAGGGCCTTTTCCCTAGCTTGGGGGTACAAACCTCGTTCCTAGGGCCTTTTCCCTAGCTCCCTAGCTTGGGGGGGGGGCACCCCCAAGCTAGGGAAAAGGCCCTGGGAACGAGGTTGATTAATAGGCCATTCAGACCTCTCAACTTCAAAATCTAGAGACTGAGGTAAAAAAATCTGGAGATTGATCGACCAGCAGGTGGTAATCAAAAGAAAGAGCAATTTCCAACATTTTGAAAAGGTGAGTGACTAAAATGCGCAAGACTGGTTATGAAAACCTAATTTGGCAAATGTCCTCTATATATGGTCATGGACTGTGTTTCCAGAATTGGCACAGAAAGTCACCTAAGCAAGCCAAAAATGAAATTATAGAAGGAAACTGTAAATTTTCAGCTTGTTACTCTGGTTATCATGAGATTTTTGTGTCTTGTCGTGGGACTGAACTGAAAACCGTGAGTGTTACGGCAAAATCGTGAGACTTACGAGGTCTGGGCCATTTCCAAGTTGCTTTGAACCTCATTATGAAAGCGAGGTTTCATACATAGTTGTTATTATAAAAATTAGTTTTCATTCATATGCAAACAAAACTAATTTTCACACGAAAAGCTTTGCACTTAGCCTCACTTTCATAATGAGGTTCAAAGCAACTCGGAGATGGCCAATTAATAATAACAAAATCCCACTGAGTCCTGTGAATGACCAAGTACACACATCCACATCACACGGAAAGCTTTATTTTATGCCCTACACCAAGAGAAAAATTAGAACGATTGAAAATAAATGTATTTTAAAGTCTGCAAAAAACTTTCCTTGGTGATGCCAACATTCCAGTCACAGTGCTTGTGTTTGTAACAAATTGTTAAGTTCCATATAAAATTTATTTACAAATCTAATAGCAATCATAACTAAATCACTCCTTGACAAAGCCTTTGTCTCCAAACTTTGTTTCTGGTAATGAAGTTGTGCATTTTTGCTTTTCTGAAAAATAAAAAATATATATATACAACTTATCCAGTCAAAGTAACCAGCAAAACACTCTCAAATAGCCAATAATTAGCAGGTAAAACTGCAGGGGTGAGGGGGAAAAAAAATGCAAAAAACGATGATGACTTAAGTTTGGGGAATGCTTTCACACTCAAGTGGAGGCATATAAGGGGATGGGGAGAATAACGAAATAATGAGGAGGTGCACGTCCACACGCCACTTTTTCTCCATTTCTGCTAATTTCCAACTTTTCAGCCAACCAACCAATGCTATGAAATAGATGATAAGTACACAATGAAAATTTTTGGAAAAAATTTTCAGAGCCCCCAGCAGGAATCCAATCCTTTGGTAATTATGCCACACATACAAACTGGTTACATTGGTGTGTTCATCAGCTGGCAAGCTGTAATCTATTGACAGTGGAAGCCCGATTTTACGATCTCTGATCTAACGATATTCCTGATTTAACAATCAACATTCTGTGTCCCAGCAAAAGTTATTTATAAATCCAGAGTTCGTTTACAACCATATCCCGATTTAACAATATGATTTTGCTGTCGTAAAATTGAGGTTCCACTGTAATGCATTTAATTCCAAGGACATAAGGCAACCCAACTGAAATCTGCATAATTATGCAATTTCATTAATTAGCATTTCCAAACTTGCAATAGCTTTCTATTTCCATCCCCCTGGATCCATGAGATGTTGGTTCAAAAAATTTTTTTTGCAAGACTACCACAGCAATTCCACAACTATACTCATAATTTTATGTACAACTACTGGGAACATTAGGAAACTCTATGCCCGCACATTATTGTTAACTCTTTATCCAAGTGTATGAGGTGTTTCACTGTCGCTCAGTTCTCGTAAAGGGCACTGGCGCGGAGATTTTGCTGTATTTTGGTCAAAACTGCTCATTCCCACAAATATTTGACTAAAAACCTTTTTGCTAACATGAAATCACTCTTAGAACACCGGGAAGAAAATATTAAGGGATTTCTCCCCCATTTCTCTCTAAATCAGTTGTTTGGCAACTTCTTTAAAATACACAGGAAGAACTTGAAAAAATTGGCCAGTCACCCACTTTTTTCAATTCACAATCCACTCCATCCTCACCATTGATGGTCAAACATACTTACTTTCTGCGCATTAGCAGGGTTTAATTGTTAACAAAACTGAACCATTATTTTACCAATTCTACCAATATTCAAATATGTTTTTTTGGCCATTCAAAGTGACACTAAACTAGTTGATACTGCCCCTTTAATACACAGCACTATCTATATCAAATTCTTACCTAAAGATTGATTGATCATGGATCCTTCTGAGGAAACATTCTTATTTTTAAGAGCTCTATGACAGGAGGTCACTACTCTGTGAGAGACAAACCATCCACAGCCAGCACCAACACCTGAGAAAATTATGCAAAATAGAGTTGAGAAAGACAGGGTCACCATAATTAGGTTGGTAAAGCTGCATCACAGCCGTGGACAACTAGACACAGCTTAAACTTAACCACTGTTTCCTCACCCGCTCCTTCGTGTCTCTCGTGGAGCATGGCACAGGCTAAAAACAATAGAAAAAGAACAGCTGGATGGCAGGCTGCCATCCTCAGGGACCCAGGGGGAGATAGTGGGGAGCAAGGATAAACAACTATTGGTGGGAAAAATTTCACAACTTAGAGAAGTACTTTTTTTTGGCCAAAATCTGCTCAGCCATTTAATTTTTTCCTCACCCCCAACTACCTACACCTGTCTCTGAAGATGAATGGCAGCAGTGAAATCGAAATTCCTATTCTACAGTCTGGTGCCCCGACCAATAGGCCACACTTCCTCATTAAGTTACGTTTAGTGACTGAGAAGGCTGTCCAAAAAGCCCTTTCAGTTTGAAGAATACACTTTTCCATTTAGCCCTTTGGCCCCTAACATCAAAGAACAAATTCTCCTATCTTGTCCTCATACTTTTCTCATAAAAGTAGTGGGGAGAAGTTATTAAAATGTCAAGGAAGTGGTTGAATAATGATTGATCTTACAAGGAGAAATTTGATGCTGATCTCTGTTAGGGCTTAAAGGGTTAGAATCCTATTAGTCAGGACCTCTGCTATTACAGTGTGACTGCTATTACCGGGGTCACTTAAAACTGGCCAACCAGTCTGATCATAGTATGATACGAACATTGAATAATTGGGTTTTAACTGTTGTTTGCCGTCTACTCATGATTGGTTCAATCAGCTTTGGTTGAAAATCATTGTTCTTGTCCTGCAATCTGATTAGCCAGTTTTGTATAAATGACCCCAGTAACAGTAGTCCCACTATATTAATAATACTATCTCCACATCAGATACATACCAAGAGAGAAAAGTGGAATGTACTTCTTAGGTACTGGAGGGAAAGCAGAAAGGCCACCAAATGTCAAACCACCTCCTTGAAAACAAATTGACTGGTAAAACTCAGTATGTCGAGGCATCTTCAAAAAATATAACTTAATACTTGCAGCACTCTTATTCTAAAAAAATGCTTTAATAACCAAGATTGGGAGTAGACCTGAGTCATTCAGTTATTTGATACAGGTTTCAAATGATTTCCTTTCCCTCTATGTTAAAAGGAAAATAAAAGTTCTAATGTGATAACAAGTCTGTGGGCTCTACTTTGGCTGAGAGTTGATATCATGGTAGAACTCTTGTTTAGCTTTGAAAATCTGAAACTTGATTAAATAAATAAATAATTAATAAATAAATAAAACATCACTAACAACAGTTGCTTCAGTTTTAGGCTGAAGTCATAAGTTTGTTGAGTGAATTCAAGCCCTCAGATCACAAAGTAAAAATATATGGAACAGCTACGTTTGTGACACAAGAGCCAGTCTGTATACCCAGCTCTTCCATTGCTTTTCCTGCATTCAGCATTGGCTCCTTACATTTGAGTGATTTTCATTCTCCAGTAGATCTCCATTTTTAAAGGGAATCTTCACTCCGACAACAAATTGACAGAAATAGTGTCTAAATTCTAAATTTTAGTTTAAAAAGTAGAAGTAACATCCAAGTGTGCTTAAAATTCGATATGATTATCGTCTATTTTCGATTTTAAATTTCCTGGGCGCCGCCATGTTGAATTTTATGACGTCATGTGGTTGCTGCTATTGTTAGAAAGCAAAAGTTCTTTCGTGTGAAACAATAGAAAACCATATTACGTCATGAAATCCAAGATGGCGGCGCCCAGGAAATTTAAAATGAAAACCAGGCGATAATCAAATTCTGTTTTGTCCGACACAGAAATATTCTTTCCATGTTTTCCAACGGAATTCAAAATTAGATTGTATTTTCAATGATTTAACATCAATTTATTTCAAGAGTGGAGGTTCCCTTTAAAGCAAGGCCTAATGCGAAACTCTTTGCATTAATATTACATATTAAAATGTAATACATTCATAGGAAGTTATGTACTATATGTAATAGAAAAAAACTTGCCAATAAGCTCTACATCTAGCCCAAGATTTTTGCTCAAAATTGGTGGTGTAGCTTTAAGCCGTAAGAAATAAAAAAAGAGAAAAAGTTCTGTGTATATTTCATGAATCACCCATTCTGAGACAGATACGAAATCCATTTCAGGGACAGATACTGTCCCTAAAATGTCCCTGTCCCTATTGATAATGTCTGTGTTGATCTTTCTCATGGCACAAAATTTGAGCTTCTCAACTCAGGGCGCTGCTTATCTGCTGGTGTGTATACAGTATTCAACAGTAACAAGGTTATATTTTGTTAGTATAATTTCTGGGTATGGTTTAATTTGTTATCATCATCATCATCATCATCATCATCGTAGTTATTATTAAATCTATAACATACAAGAATGACTAACTGTGTCAGAGAAATCTTTTTCACCAACCTATTACAATGGCAAGGATTCCATACCAACCAGCTTGTCCTTGACATCTCTTCCATTCCAGTAAATCCTGAAAATCCAGTAAAGCAGGGTCTTAACAAGAAATATATAACCAAAGTTCAAATGGCTAGAATCAAAAAATGACATTATTGTGTTGATGATGGATGACCAAAATAGGTTTATAATATGCTTTTATTTTTATATTTTTTATGGAGAGTGATGGCTGACTCCGTGTGAGTTGGGTTTTTGTAATTTATTGAATTATACTCTGAAAGATGATATATGCAACTGACAGGCATCCATTAAAATCATTCCCCCAATGGCCATGAAAGTCTCTCTTTGCTTTATCTCCATTTTACATCCCAGCAGACAAGTTTCACATGTGCATGCAAGATTGCATGTACATAATTATGTGTAATTAAACTGAGTAATTACTTTTAATTTAAGCTGGGGTAAGTTTGAGGCTCTGAGTTATTGTTACTAGTAATATTAATGAAACAATGCACTAGAGATTGAAGCGATGAATTACAAATTATCATAGTTGAATAGAAAACATTGTAGAATTGTTTTTAATAAACTAATGTACACTAAAACTTAAAAATTTATCAGAAATAATCTGTCATCCCTGGTCACCTCTCAATATTTTGACATTATTTTAATTTGTTCTTTGTGATACCAGCAGTGGCCAGAAGCTAGAAGCCAACAAAGGACAGAACAGCACCAGACTCAAATATGAAGTTGGTCCTGTTTTAGCAGCTGCAGTTATAATAATATTGCTTTTCCTCAGTTTCTGTAGCAACTTACTTCATTGCTGTTATTGCTTTTCAGCAGTTTCTGTAATTTAGGAACCAACTTACTTTATTGCATGAAAAATTACAACTGCACTGTCAGGCACCAGTCCACACATGCATGCACAATAGTATCATTCACATACGTTTTGTGAGTTCACGCACCAAAATAATTTCTATGATGTGTGCCAAGTTTTAAGTCTACTGAATAGGCCTTATCACGGTTTTTGACGCCATTTTGACGAGTAGGCAAACACGTCTGAAATAACAGTGTTTGTATGGAAATCCGATGTCATATAATTTTAAAAAACACCGCTTCTGAAAAATTCATGAATTGGAAACTTTTGGCACTAGGAAAACGATTTTAAGAAAAAAAATTGGAGGGATGTAGCTCTGCCAGAAAGCGTACAGTCGTGTTTTGAACTTTCCATACATTTGTCTGTATGGCGAACCAGCCGTGAACTGCTACTAAAAATAGTTCGCGGGAAAAAAATACAGGGAAATGTATGGAAAGTTCAAAACACGATTGGACACTTTCTGGCACAGCTACATTCCTCCAATTTCTTTCTTAAAATCCTTTCCCTAGTTCCAAAAGTTTCCAATTCATGAATTTTTCAGAAGCGATGTTTTATGAAAATTATTTGACATTGGATTCCCATACAAACACTGTTATTTCAGACGTGTTTGCCTACTCGTCAAAATGGCGTCGAAAACCGTGATAAGGCCTATTTGCTTGCTCACTCACATGTCCAATACACTAAACCTGAGTCGGGTCATCTACGCATACAGACGGCCGAATTTGCTAAATGTCAGATTGCGACTGAACCAGAAATGGGCACAAGATGCTCTGGAATCAGTACACAGGGGTATACTTTATGTGGTGCACACCAGTAAAAAATGCCTTTGCACACAAGATCTTGTTGAGTTCTACCAAGCTCTGCAGTGTGGGCCAGGCAAAGAGAAATTTTCGAATATAATGGATGATTTGTTCTTTAAAAAATATATTGATTTGCAAAAAAGTAACGAAACCAAAGCCTGACGGTACCCAGCTGATAGAAAGAGAGGCTCGTGTTTAGAGTTTACTATTGCAAAATGATTTCATGCAACATTTGAATGATTAAATTGTAAAACATAAAAACAATCATTCAACCTGTAGTTAGTATGCTCGTACTAAATGCAGAAAATATTCCAAAAGTATACGATATGTATCGTGTGCTGTCAAAGAGACGGAGGTATCAATAAAGTTGAATTTGAACAAGTTGAAGTCGAATCGAACTGTCTACTGATCGAGTTATCACCTAGATGTCTAGAAATATTTTACAGCTTCTGTCAAATCTTTGCTCTCTAGTTCATGTTCAATAAAATTCTCTCTTTTTTTACCGGGTGTTCATGAGCAGTCTGTCTGTTGACGCTATCCATGTGATCTTTTTCAGTTCTTCTGAATTAGTCCACCATGGCCGGCCATTTTGTTTTTTGTTTGGTTTTCGATGAGTCACACATTGTGTAGGCATACACGAGCCATACACCACGTCCTAGTATAAAACCATTCCCAGGCTCCTCTCTCTTCCTTTCTCACGGGAAGAGAGACCAACTCTCCTCTGCCTCCCTCCCAGAAAAATGCCTTCTACAGACCCACTTTTATCCAAGATAATTTATTAACTATTTAATTCCCTGCGAAGGCACTGCACGCAAAAGAAAGGAAACAGTTAGGGCTGTTCAGTAGCTGAGTAGCTCCTGCACAGCTCAGGAGCTTTTTGACCTGGAAAGATTCTGCATGTGTTTCACCTTTTTCAGCATCATCTCAGAGACCCAGGAGCAGATAGTGGAGACGAGGAACGAGACGGCCGGGAAAAATTCGACGAAGAAAACTTTTCCCCCTCAGCTTTCTTTGTCGAATTTTTTCCGCCCAGTTCGACTTTTTCCTCGTCTACATTAAAACTGCCCCTGGATCACGAGTTCCCTTTAGACTTGCCACAAGTCGACTTTGAACGACGAAGTCGCGATAGCGAGAGAAGTCGCGGAAAAAAGGGCTTTAAGAAAAAACTTAAAGAAAAGAAAACTTAACGAAAAGGGCTTTAAGAAAAAACTTTAAGAAAGGCTAAGTTCCCGCCCGTTTCGACTTTTTCCTCGTCTTTATTATGTCTTCAAGGATGGAACGAAAAGAATGTTTAACTTTTTCACGAGTAGGCAAACACGTCTTAAAATGACAGTGTTTGTATGGAAATCCGATTTCAAATAATTTTCATAAAACATCGCTTCTGAAAAATTTATGAATTGGAAACTTTAGGCACTATGCAAAGGATTTTACAGAAAATAACTGAGGAATGTAGCTGTGCTAGAAAGCATCTAGTTGCGTTTTGACATTTCCACACATTCGTCTGTATAGCAAACCAGCCGTGAACTGCTACTAAAAATAGTGCGCGGGAAAAAATACAGGGAAATGGATGGAAAGTTCAAAATACGACTGGACGCTTTCTGGCACAGCTACATCCCTCCAATTTTTTTGTAACCTTTTCCTTGTGCCAAAAGTGGTCAAAATTTTCCAATTCATGAATTTTTCTGAAGCGATGTTTTATGAAAATTATTTGACATCGGATTTCAATACAAACACAGTTATTTCAAGACGTGTTTAACTAGCTACTTGTCAAACTGGCGTCGAGAACCGTGATAAGGCCTATCAGGAGCCCACTAATATAACGGGCTCCTGATAAGCCTATTCAAACTGTCCATTTTCCACGAAGAAGCTTGTAATCGTTTTCGTAGGGGTCGTAGCACATTCGGAGCGGACACCAACCGGGCAGGGGCAGACAGTTGGGTCAGGACCCAAAAAGTCTTCCTCCTGACCAGGAGCCTCCTGTCCTGACCCAACTATCTGCCCGTTGGGTCACCAAAGATGGGGTTCTTTCGTTTTCGTGACGGACTACCCTATCCGGCGCGCGAGCGATACCGGACCGGGCGATACCAGGATAGGGGAATGGCCTGGGGACGCCGAGATTGCGAGATTCGCCGAAAATATTTGCCGTGACCCAACATTTATCCATTTTATACCCCTCAGGATGGCTGAAGAGTGTGTGAATCTGATCCGCCCGGACCTTTCGGACTATGCTCCAGCATCTAACTTGATGCTGAACGAGAAGATCAAAACGCTCATCGCGCAAGGAAAAACCGTGTACCATTTGGCTTTTGGTCAGTCGCCCTTCCCACTCATGGAGTCAGCCCGCCTGAGTCTTGCCGAAAACGCTGATAAAACCGCTTACTTACCTGTGGCAGGAATTTTAGAGCTGAGGAAAGCGATCTGCGAATTTCATCGCGAATTTGACGGCCTTAATGCGGAACCAGAAGATGTTATCGTTGGACCTGGCACCAAAGAGTTGATCTTTCTTCTTCTCAGCGTGATCAATGGCGACGTCTTTGTGTTATCGCCCACATGGATCACCTTTCGACCACAAGCTCGACTGGCTGGTCATGAGCCGATCCTTATTACCACCGAGTACCGCTATGACTGGAGAGTGACCTCTGACATCCTGGATCGCGCCCTGGATAAATCATCCGCCAAAAACAAGATTCTTATTTTAGTGAACCCAGACAACCCAACCGGAACTGTTTACACTGAAGATCATTGGAAAGAGTTGGTCGATGTTCTCAGAAAACACAATGTCATCGTGTTATCTGATGAGATCTATGGACGCTTGAACTACACAGGTAACCATTGTTCATTGGCTAAGTTTTATCCCGAAGGTACCGTTTTGAGTGCTGGGCTGTCCAAGTGGGCTAGTGCAGGAGGCTGGCGTGTGGGCTATCACATCTACCCTCCAGCATTAAGGTCTCTGTTAGATGCTGTCAAAAGTGCTGCAAGCCATACTTATTCATGTGCAGCTGCGCCTATGCAGTATGCAGCTGTGTCATGCTTGAGTGTATCTGAGGAGACAAAAGCTTTCATGCGCCACCTGCAACGCATTATGGAAGAAGTAGCGGATTACAGTTATCGTCACCTTACAGAAGTGGGTGTTAAAGCTGTCAAACCATGTGGAGGATTCTACATGTTTCCTGATTTTGAAGTTATCAGATGTGCGCTGGCCAAGCGTGGTATTACTACTTCTCAGCAGATGTGCGATGCAATCTTCCAGGAAGTGTCGGTTGCACTCATGCCTGGAGGTCCTTCATTCCTCAGACCTGTGGAAGAGCTAACCGTTCGATTGTGTTTCGTCAATTTTGATGGCAGTGTTGCATTGAAGGCTAGTGAAGCTGTTGGTCTTGATAAGCCACTTCCTGATGGCTTTGTGGAGAAGCATTGTGAACTTACAGCAGGAGGAATACAGGCACTTAAAAAATGGGTCCTCACTCAGAAGGCCAGTGTTTCTTAGAGTTGATAGCTTCATAATGTTTCCCCTAGAAGTTCATTATATTATAAAAATGCAGTTTTGGGTAATGTTTAGGGTTCAATATTCAAAAGTCAATAATGTTTAGAAAAGCACACTCTAAGTGCAGATTTAAATACACGAAAATTATGTACACCTATTTTAATAATTTGTCATGGCAATCTAGAGATTGGTCAGTCTCTTAGCTTTCTTCTCCTTATGTAGCTCATGAAACAGAAAGGGCATGAAGGACCTATTTTATATTCTATTTTATTAGCTTTGTCTAGCAATAAATTATATCATTATTATAGAGACACACGCACAAAAATACAAGATAGCAGGGGGCAAACAACTATTACAAAGTCAGGTACACCTCAACAGCGCATGCCAATTACTGCGTCCTGGGAGGTTAAAAAGACTACACTGTAAAAGACAGTGAACAAACATGAATCACATACAACAAGAAATAGGGCAGTTAAGAGGTCTAGCATCATTACATTTGAGACATACATGTATTGTCTTCTATGTCCTTGGATTGTCCAGGTTGAAACTAGTAGCTAATCCTTCCAGATAGTAATAAAATTATTGAACATCATATTCTTAAAAGTCCCACCAGTACAGTATTGAAGAGCCCTGGTCACTGACCTCTTTTTACCAGAGATTTCCGTTATGTATACATTTATGCTCACATAGGATCTGAAGAAAAAAGATGATTTCTCGAACTCTATGGCAACCAGAATTGCTGACAACAAGTACCGTCACAGTAGCTGCTTCCTCACCTTGTGGTTTTTGTCATAAGACTAGTGTATAAAATTGCCTAGTAACAGTGCTTATTGATATGCCTTTTGTCAGTGTCTTTAGACTTCTGTACATGGTGGTTAGGTCCTACTAGGAAACAGCATTTTAGCTCAGTTGTTAAAGGGTGGAGTCGTTTTTTCACATGACTGCATTTCTTTACTTATCAAAACAATGATATTTTTTACTAGAAGAAGTTTACATCGCGTTGAAAAATACACCACAATTGATGTAAATGATAGTTACAGTACAGAGAGCATCCCATTCACAGGACCCATGTTATTACTGGAATGAACAAGATTAAGTTTTTTGTTGGTTCTTAGGTTCTCTGTTTTCTTCCATCCATAAAAACCAGCATTTCTAAGTGTTATTTATCTATTAATTTATTTATTTACAATTCAATTCAATCTCAGACTTGAGGGTAACAGGTTTAATTTGTGTGTACAACCCCACTGAAAATAGAAAATATTTAATTCATTATATTTGAAGTTGATATGATTGTAACTAAATGTGACTGTTGAGTTGAGTGATTTTGGTGGGGGCTAGTGTTATTAATTAAAATTAAAAAAATTAGAACTTGAAGATTTTCTTTTTAATGAAGTTCAAGCGATCAGCGTTCGACATATTGATTAACAGCTATTTTGCAACTGATTTTATAAAAAAAACTTTAAAACTGATCTCCATTAGAGTTTGAAAACAGTATTAGTCATGTAGGTTGAATATAGGAACAAAGGTGCTGAATTAGAATCCTGAATGGAATGGAATGCTTCCAAAGTTCCCTTCCGCTACTGTAAAGAGTAGTGTTACTATAGAAAACAGTATTAGTCTTGTAGGTTGAATATAGAATTCTAAATTATAATTTAGTCACTGTACCACAGCTATTTATCCAAGGTACATGTAGAAACATTTCAAAACTTAATATTGCACTAACTGAATTCTGTTATTAGTAACAAACCATGAAATTAGCACTTGGGAAATATTTGTAGAGGGCCCTTTTTTTGTCAGAAAATAGAGCCGATAGGATGGCCCTCTTTGCTCTCAGGGGCCTCCTTTTTAAGGAAGGTATTTTTTTGTTAATGATTCAAGATAATGGGTTTAATTGTGGGGTGTGATTCAGGATTGGGGGTGTGATCTCAAGATAAAATAAATTACTTAGCATGCAAGGTATATGTATTGGAAAATTCCTTTGTACCTTCATTTCCTGAAGGCATGCAGCTTACAACATTAGGTAGCCTGAGCTAACTGTCAGCTGCCCTCTAATTTGCCATGTTTATCATCAAGAAAGATATGAAATATGTTGTGCTGTAGCTATTTACATACTTTTATAAACATGGATTTTGTCAACTCTCTCAAAATGGACACCTCTCTAAGATAGACACAATCAGACTAGCTGGTCCCAGCTCAATTTCACTTGTCTTGTTTATGTAACTATACCAGGAGTTTCATTACAGGCCAGCCACCAGGCAAATTGAACATCTGTGAACACAGCTTTGCCCAGCTGCTTTGACTCGCATCTCAACCAATGTCAGTTTTCAACAAAAGAACCTATGAAAGTTAACTATCCTGCCCAGGTGCAATAACCCCTTGCCCAAACACTCAAAATCTGAATAAAACCTCTGCTACTCTCTTTGATGCAGACACCCTCACTTAAGGAAGATAGAAATCATAATTTTGGTCCCTAGCTATAGGGTGTCTACCTCAAGAGAGAGTTAACTATATTCTATATAATACTATAATGATTATTCAGCACTCAAGGATAGCTTACAAGAAGCTAAGAAACTTTTTCTTCACTCATGCATATTAATTTGTCTAGTAATTCTTTCACTTCTCACTGAATCAGTATGATGTCAATCTCGTACCCAGAGTCTTCTGGTTCTTTGGTCAGCGGGCTGGCGACCATCTGCTGACCAAAAAGCCAGAGGACTCTGGGTACGAGATGGGTATGATGTTGGAACATCTAAGGGATTGCTTGCAGTCTTATGCCCCATTCACACCAAGGCTTAAACATGTTTAAAAGCTGTTTAGTTAAACACAGTTTAAAATTGTTTCCTTTATAAAAGCTGCTTTCGGGTTTTTGTCGACTACGGTTTTAGCACGAATGAAAGCATAAGTTAAAGTTTACTTGAATCCTATGTCAAAGCCAATGGTTAAACCTGGTTTAATTAAACATGTTTTGTTGGTGTGAATGGGGCTTTAGATACTAACAAAATTACAAGGCCAACGCTATTTTATTTATTTCTGATATTTATCTGATGAACACTTGCAATAAAAATTTGTGTCACTTGTGCACAGAGACATCTTGTGTTTGTTCTACAGCAGATGAGGGGCAGCGTGTAAACCAACCTCATTCCCAGGGTCCTCTCTTTGACCCTGGGAACATGGTTGCAGGGTATTCAAGTATTGTTTTCCAAACCTGCCGCTTATAAGACCCCTCCTCCACCCCCACCCCCCCCCCCCTCTCCGGGCTATAGACCATCTACCTGTAAACTAAAAAACATGTAAGCCCCCCCCCCCCCCCCCGGATATAAGCCCTTTGCTAGTTTCGTTCGTGTTGTTAGTTTTAATTTTGTTCCAAATATTGACGATTTAAACAAGGAAATGAAAAATGTATTTCAATCAACGCTTCTATAGCTTGTTTCAAAATGTTTTTTTTTTTGTTCCATTTATAAACCCCTTCGGATAAGAGCCCCTCCCTTTATAAGCCGATCTAAAACCCGTTACGAAATTGTATAAGCCCAGGGCTTATAAGCGGCAGTTTATGGTATCTAATGAGTTCTAATTCCCTCCCCCCTTCTTGTTCATAATCCAAATAGATTAGAAACAAACAGCCAGAACTCATGCTAGATAGCACTTTTTTCAAATTTAGGATAAGGCGGGAAGCACATATTCATTTTTTCTTCCCAAAATCGTGGACAAATGGTACTGCTGTAGCAATATCAATAACATTGTCGAGCTCAAAGTCCGTCTGCCAGCGAATGGCGAATGGTGAGTTTATATTCAGTGACTGACAAATGCTGGACCATGCAGGCAACCTCGCAAAAAGGAAATCCGAGTGCTCCTATCAGGCGTCAAACCTAAAAGCCTTTTAATTTAAAATAGTTCGGATGCTCTACCACTGAGATACACGAGACTCGTGGGACCTAAGGCCATAACTTTAATTCAGGTTCATGAACATCCGGCCTTATTCCCGCATACCGCCAACTAGGATTCGGATCCTCTGACAGATCTCCACGAACATTTACAAACTATGTACAATAAATCATATTCTAAATGCTCACTGAAATGTACAAATGAGTCAGATAAACTTATCTAAAACCGAAAGCCTCAGAAGGGTCTATCGCCAAATTTCCATAACAAAGCAAAATCCAAAAATGGTCATTAAACACGTGCTACAAATTTGGCTAAATTACAGAATACAGGGCCACTTATTTACATCTTTTTTGTATAATAATAGCATCTATTGCCACAAATTTATATTCAGGACAAACTTACTTGTGCTTAATTAACAGACTTCCCACGTTCTAGTTCTGCCTCGACTTCCGGCGACGAACTTCGGTACGGACCGGTACCAGTTTTTTTCAACGACAGCTCAGTCTACAGCCCCCAGGGGACAGCTTTCTTATTAAAACTTGTACCCCCATATCTGTCCCGGGTCCGGGTGGGGGTGGGGGTGGGGTGTTTCTCATGCGTGCAGACGTCACGTCCGTACAGAATGGATCGTTCCTGGTTTTGGTCAATCCAATATAGCCATACCTGTACCTGTCCCGGTAGACGGAACATATTTGATATAGAAACATGTTCTAGATAACGCAAACAAAAAGCGGCGATATAGCCATCTTTAAAAGGTCGAACGCCGGTATAAGATTGACCCGAAGATTGACGACGAAATACAAATCCAAGTGAAGTTCAACTTCCGTTACACTAACCGGAAGTGAAAATTCTACAATCAAAGAACCGTAAGAAAGAATCAGAAGATGTTGCGATGAATGTGTTTTGGTGAAACGCCACAAGGTTTCCCGGGAAAAAGAAAATTGGAGTAAACCGTGAGAAGTAGGAGGCCCTTTTCCGGGATTTAGGCCCCACCCTCGTCTAGATGTATGAGCCCGCACATTCTTGTACCTCCGGTTCTTCACATGCAAATGAAGTGCCATAGGATCCTGACATTCTGGCAGGAGTTACTACGTTTTCATCATGAGCAAGGGAATCTGGCCTCAATTCTAGATTTGGAGCTTTCTATGATATTCTGAGACGCTGGTGTTTCGATTGTTAAAATGACGTGGGGTAAAGAGCTTTGGGTAAGTGATCGAAACCTGACTGCTCGCTTGATTCACGCGCAGCTTTGCCTTCGCCACATCCGATTGCACGATATTCATAATTTGTTCGTTAAGAGATTTAATATTCTCACGGTTTCCTTCTGGTATTTAGGACCAGTTTGATCTCATAGCCAACCACACGAATGCTGGAATCGATTTCGTGGAAAAGGTGTCGAAGTTCGTGAAGGAAAGATGCGAAATCGAGACGCGATATGCAAAGGATTTAAGGTAAAGGCTGGAGGAATTTCAGTTTACTTCTTTAAGAAATCGAAATGAACCATGACATCCAAACCAGCTGCTGTGCTATCTGTTTTCCCTTTCATTGATTCCTGACTATTATGAGATAATGAAGTAAAGGGAATCTTGTTTCACTTTTTGTCTTTTACGTTTGCCTCGTTCATATTCTATTTTCGCCATTGTTTGATATGGGCATGTTTTCTATCACACAGCTGATCATGATTGCTATTAATAATTATTAGTTAAGTTTTCTCACATGCTTGTGTTCAGCTAATTTACGTAAGTACTCTTTATAAATATTATCTTCGTTTTAGACAAGTTTATGAAATGTTTACGTTTGCTGTGGCATCATGCAAGCCATATGCAATAAGTCGAACATTTACAATCACAAATTCTGATCTTATGTCATACATTAAATATTCGGATTTATCATGTTTCACTTTTATATTTTTACGTAAAAAGCTTAGTCTGTTGTGTTGCAGAACCAACTGTCTTTCATAATGACAAAGACGGACTAGACAAAATTTTGTCTGCAAACAGACTTTCATGACAATGGCAATTAAGCTTGTGTGTAGAAAGTGTGAACTGTTATCTTCAAAACAAGAGGCAACACTATATATAGCTGTAAAACTATTTCCTTTGGCATTGGCGCGTTTTATTAGTGTTAAATTGATTTTATCTGTGTTTTCATTTTTTGTTCAATTTAGTACCTTCAACTATTTTCCTTCTTACAGTTTATTTCCTCATAATTTAGTTCTGAGTAGATGCTTGACTTTTTTCTCAATAGCCTAATTATGTGTTAATAACCTCTTGCACTCTATTAAAGCCCCAGGCTTTTTTCCTTGTTATGGTTTTATGGTCTTACAGCATGCAGTTTGTTCTTAAAATTGTAAGAGTTAAAAAAAGTTGCGACAGCTTGCAAATAAATTGAGTAATGAGTCATATTGAAAGCAATTCACTTCAAGAACAAGTTGCTAATTCACACAAGTATTTGGTTAGTTGATGTGGAAATTTAGCCTCTGCAAACAAATTTGACAGTTGACGTTTCAGGCATTGGCTCTTCATCAGAGCAAATCCAAGAAAGAACCAAACATTTGTTTCAACCCCACCACTGAAACAGCACCACAGTTTTTAGAAACTAAACCTCTAATTATTCATTAGCCAATTTTTGTGGCAATTTAATGATTTTTAAATTGATTACAATAGGTAGGCAAGTAGGTAGTTAGGTGGGTAGGTACAGGGTGCATGTATGTAACTGTATGTAACTTCGTCTCCAATGACACCTAAATCTCTTAATTCTACCCTCTCATGAAACCTGTTTCATTCATGCCTGCCCCCAGTTGAGTATTTGGAAGATCTCTTTGTGTTCAATTTGCTGCTATTCTATATACTGTAACTGTCTTTTGTAGTGCCAACCTCCCCTTCATTTAGAATTTTATACGTAGGTAGTTAACTTTTTTTCTCCATCAATTAATATATTGAATTTTTTGTGTGCTTTTGTGAATATTCATAATTCCTTATTTATATGAACGTTACAATATTATTACAAGTCCTATTGTTTTATAGCATATTGACTTCAGTATATTTGTGCATGTGTTATGTATTTATTCCGCTTATTTTGAGAGTCTTAATTTAAAAAACTGTTATACTGTAGGTTATAATTTGTGCCTCCCTCTTTAAATAAAAGGTATTGTGTTGTATTGTATTGTATAATAATATTGTAATTACATTGTATTGTATTTTAACTTTAGAGATTAGCATAAATAAGCTAATTTTAAAATATCTCCGAACAAGAAATCAAAATAAATAGTAATAGCAAAGGTTATTAACAAAATTTACTTCAACAAGAATTAGAAATTAAAAGACAAGCCATGAACAACCTTCTTTAGTATCTTTTGAAATGTTGACAGATCATATGAATTTATGTAAACTATTCGTAGTTTTCATTCCAGTATGCTCTTGTGTAAAAGAAGAAATTAAGTCTTGGATCTTGACTCAGCTGGCTGGCTGAATACAGATTTGCTTCAGATGATAAAGGACTAACTTTCAAAACATGAGCCCTTAAATCTCTTTACAGTGGCCAAATTACTTTATCAACTTAACTCTGTTGAAAAAACCTAATACAGTCAAACCTCCTGTGCAACCATTACCTGTCATGGACCACCTCTTAAAAAACCAACCTTTTCCAGGCAAATCACTATCCTGGCCAAATTCAATGCTAAGGCCCCGTTTATATGGAGAATAGTTGTCACGGGAAAGAGGGTCACCCTCCAAGCCAAGTCAACTTTAGCGAGCGTTTATATGAGAAAAAAGTTCTTCCCTTCACCCAAGCCTACAGCGCTTGCACATGCTCTGATTGTCTTGCCTTGACGGAGTTGACCCGGTTGGGCGAGCCAAAGTGTTTATATGGAGAAAAGTTGGCCCGGCTAGGAGGGTGACCCTACCATCCTGATTGTGCCTTTGATTTATCTGTGTCTATGACATTCAATTCCTCACACTTGTGATTGAATTGAAGTACATGGTCAAAACTTTGCAATTTGTACTAAATTGAATTGTAAGATACTGATAATCAGGAGTTTTAGTCTAACCTACTGTCTGACTGATTGACATGTCTCATAATAACAACGCAGTTGGTGGATCGCTGGTTTCTAACCCGTTCTTTCTACAGTGTGTGCACTTATGAGCAGTTAAAAATACAATGTTTATATGTGGCTGGGCCACAACCAAGTTGCCCGCACCACTTAATGCTGTGTTTCAACCCAAACAGCTCAAAGCAAACATTTAATTAGTGCTAAACATTACTCAGTGAGAGCGTGAGACAAGTTCACTTATTATCCTTGTCCTTTGTTACACAGGAGACTGGTGAGATCGTTTCTTCCAAAGAAGAAAGATGAGGAAGAAAAAGTGTAAGGAAATTATTTATTCCTTTAAGCATTAATTTGACAGCAGATCTGTTTACATTAAAGTCACTTCAGTATGCAGTAACATTCTTGATTTAACTGCCTGTTATCCTCAACACTCATAGCATTGGTAACTATCAGCTGTATGAAAATGTGCTGGCGACGTGATGTCATTGTTGGCTTCATGTACATGGACCATTCACTTTCAGTTTCACACTTTCCTTGAGAGCGTCTGTCTGTGTAACCTGAGACAACAGACAATGTTTGTGAATACCACCATTGTTTCTGATACTTTGTGGGGGAGGGGGGGGGATGGACTGGTGAGCTGAGTGGTGGTGCTGCAAAAATTTGTTTGTTTTCCTAGGTTATTGTCTCTTTGCATGTCTCCTATGGCAAATCATACATTATTTTGTCGACTATCCCCCTGCTTCACCTCACCTTCAGTTAGAAGTCACCAGAGGGATTGTTTATCACTTGTGTTATCAGGCCCTCTTTGCCGACTTTTCCTTCTACAGTGTATGCCACCTGCCGTCAGTTACATCTAAGCATGTATACAGGAGGGAAAAACATGTTCTAGTTGGGTGCAAACATGACATGTTTTGGTGCCAAACATTTGAAGTTTGGAGTAGGTGGCTGTTGTTGACTTGATTTGTTTTTGCTCAACAAAATATTCTTTGCAAGCATTTTTAGATGTTAAGAATACTTTCTGGAGGCAAGTGTGCTGTTTCTGAGCGAGAAATATGCTTGCAAGTTGAGAAAAATGAAATAAGCTTATGAGTGGAACGCGCTGATCTGATGTGACAGTTTGCTTAACGGCTGTCAAACTTCAAATGTTTGGCAACAAAACATGTCATGTCTGGCCGGTGTCCACACTTAGATGCAACCGAGGGTATAACTTACAGCAAAAATATTTCAAATGATTCCAGAGGAAAGAGCAAGTGTTCTATTCTAAGCCAAAGAAAGCAGGTTCTTTGTTAAGACAGAGATCCTAATGATGACAATCTACGTTATATATTTTTTATCTGTTGTAACTAACATAAAAATTTGTGGAATTACATGGTTAAGGGAAAGAAAGAAAGACAATAGTTGGTCAGTTGCTCTCAGATCTGCTCTACTGTACTTGCGGTTTTTTGAAATAGAATTTGGCACCTGTCAATTAAATCATATAACTTTGTAGATGCTGATATCTCTGTTCCAAATCTCTGTTCAAATTTTAGGTTTTCATTCCAGAAGGCTTTTACGGGAGTAGTGAAAGAGACAGATGACTTTGCAGGCCAACACGAGTTGATAGCAGAGAGCTTGATGGAAAAAGTCTATAAGGAATTGCATTTATTGCACAATGAACTTAAGACTGAGAGAAGGAAGGTACTGTTGAAGGACAGTTTACTAATGTTTCTTGGATAAGCACAGTTATAGGAGTACAGTGGAACCCCGCCTTACAACCACCTCGTTAATAGGACCACCTTGTTATTACGACCACTTTTTTGTGCCCTAAATGAATTGAAAGTCCAGTCATTTCCTTAGTTTTACAACCTCTTTAGTCCGACCACCCTGTTATTACAACCGCATTTTCGCATCCCAAAGGTGGTCGTATTAATGGGGTTCCACTGTACTCCTTAATGGATACTTGATAAAAAGCAGAGGATACTGTGCAACACAGGCAACAAGTAACCCTATAACATTAATATCAAAGAAAATTATTCTATTTCCCCATACTTTTCTTATAAAAAAGTACTGGGGAGAAGTTATTAAAATATCAAGAAAATTCATCTTGGGTGATCATGTGCTTAATTCTCATGACCTCAGGGGTTGAATAAGCATTGATAATACAAAGAGAAATTTGATGCTGATCACTGCTGGGGCTTAAGGGGTTAAGGGGCATTTGTTAGAGAACAGGAGCTTGTCCCTCATTCCTCCTGCCCACTCATGGCCATTGCCAGTCCTGTTGGGGCCAAAACATGATTTCCCAACTTTAACTCTTCACCTATCATGATCATAATCATCATTGCTCTCACTGTCAGAAGGTGCATAAGTCTATCACACTGTCTGTTCAACCTGCCCTGTTTTGTGCCACCATTTTGGCCATAATTATTGTCCGTCCTGCTTTGTTCTGTTCTTTCTTGACAGTCCTTCTCCAAGTTTTCTTGCAGTATTGTCCATTCAAGTAAAAACCTTTCTCCAGATTTATACAAATGACAGCTGATCATACATGTATATCCAACTTACTCTCTCAATTTTTGCAATATTACCATAGAATCAGCCATTTTTCCTTCCTTTCGTTCTTTACCAGTCACCTGTGGTCTGCACTTTCAAAAAAGTTTGATTTGGTAAACACCCGTTGTAATGGTGGATCCAGCTACATGTAGTCAAAACCAGTGTACAATTTTTAAAATATAAAAATTCTCAACTCAGAGCGCAATTAAAACTTAAAAGTAGGATATTTCATTCGGATCCACTGAACTTTGTCAGCCACAATGCAAATTTGAATGTTAAGAAGGGTTAATATATAATGTTCCCGAGGGAGCTAAGATGGTATCATAGATACTGGCTTAAATTCGAAGCCATTGTCTAGACTGTTTAAGGAGGACTTACATAATTTTATATCAATTGCCTCCCTTATGCAGCATTTGAAACATCATGTAATTCAAAGGAGCAGTGTTCATTGGTGTATTTCAAGTTTAGGTTGGATTATTGTGGAAAGTAATTCACAGACATATTGTATGTTGCCGTTACATGTATGCAGGGCTGTCAACCTCACGCGTCAACAAATATGGAGAATATGACTTCCCTGGCCAGCAATAACAAAGCGCCTTACAGAGGCGTCGCATCAAGCCCAAATTCACGGGTTCAGTGGCGGGGGACGTACATTTAACAGTACCATTAGCAACGCTACACATTTCAGATGTTCTTGTCAGAAAATTGAGTCTACGACAAATAGCAAACTTCGTCAATTATCCGGGAGATTACAGACATAAATAAGGAGAAATACGGCTCAAAATCTGGAGATTACAGACATAAATCTGGAGACCGGGAGATACAGCTCAAAATCTGGAGATTACAGACATAAATCTGGAGACCGGGAGATACAGCTCAAAATCTGGAGATTACAGACATAAATCTGGAGACTGGGAGATACGGTTCAAAATCTGGAGACTCCCGGATTATCCGGGAGAGTTGACAGCCCTGTGTATGTGTGAACAACTGGTGTACAAATGACCCCACTGAAAGCTATTTTTTAAGGCATGGTAGATCACTGTAAAAATTATATTTTTGATTACTGTATGCACAGCTTAGAAGGTAACTCATTTGACTCATTTTTGTCAGAATCTAAATGATGGCAAGAAAGTTCAAGAGGCTTTAGAGCAGTCAATGAAGGCTTTAGATGTGGTAAGTAGAATGCTTCTTAATTTGAAGTTTTGAGCCTTTCCTTCCCAGGTATTTCCAGATGTACAGTAGATCTATCTAGCTGTATGTCAGTGATAAAAGACTAGTGCCAACTTAGTTTATAGCAGTCGGTTATTTTATCAGACAATTGGGCTTAAATTATGTAGAGTCCAATAACAATCAGTTCTCCAGTTACATTGAGAATACAAAGACATCTCATCTTGGTCACACATGTGAAGTACTGTAAAATCAACATCCAAATAATGTAAAGCTATATATAATTTATTAAACACAGCAATTAAAGATTTATTTTTCTCTTCAAGGCTGTTCAGTTGTCAGCCAATTCTTATGGATTGAACAATTCGATGAAATTTTATAAGGCAGACGACTGAAGAGGCTCAAAGAGTGGACTTAATTTTGAATTTTCCTTGTTTTTATAATTTTACATTGTTTCAATGTTGATTTTACAGTGCGTCAAATGTGTGGCTGAATGATACTGTTTACAATTTTTTAGAGTAAAAAGTCATTCATGAAGGCGAGTGAAGAAGCTGATGTGGCCTTGCAGGCTTTCCAGAAAGCTGATCAGGACATGGCTAACTCTAGATTACAGATTGAGAAGGTAAAATGAGAACTCAGTGAAATAAATCTGAAATGAATGCATAACACTGGCTCAAGTTACTTTTGCATTAATCCCAAACCATATGGAGCTCCGAGTCAATAACTCATAATGTCTGGCCAGGACCTCCGATCATAGCTTGAATTTGTAGTCAGTGTAACTTTCTTTAGGTTTTTACTGAAACAGGTCTTCAAAAAACTTATTTAACTGTTAAGCCTCTTTACAATAGGAGGATAACGTTCCCTGGTGAAATTTGTGCACTGTAGTTGATGTCCTGTTGCGGTAATTCCACAATGCTGCAGCTCAAGAATAAACTCTGCTTCATGCACACCTAGATTTAGAAATTCCAAAGGGCACTCCTGTGTCACTACTAAGTTCCCTACAGATGTGACTAGGTGCAGACTAGGTGCCCGTTCCCGGTTCTCGGGCACAGGCACTAGTCTGAACAGAGCTTTCTGTCGGTGCCCAAACAACAATCTGGGCACCGTGCCCGGGCACGGGTACTACCTCCAAGGGTAGTGCTCGGGCACCATTCCTGAGCACGGGCACTGGTGTGAACAGGATTTTGTCAGTTCCCACGTTTTTTCCTCATGCCTCCTTATGATACAGCAAACAAAATGGCAGGCGCTAAATTGACAAATGAGAACACAATTGCTCCTCGGGCACCAAGGAGTGTGAACAACGTTCTTTTCAGTGCCCGGGCACAGAGCCCTGGCACGGGTACCTAGTCTGAACAGGGCCTTACTTGACTATTTCCATGACCCCAAGGGAGGAAATGGGCCGGAAGAATTTACAGTTTCCATAATCAACAATTCTTAACGGGATGGGGGTATTGGCCCCATGCCCGACCCCCAACCTGGAGGGCCAGGGTTTTCTGCTAGGGTAGCCTTCCCTTAGCCGCTATATCTTATTATTTATAAAGGCGCCGGAGATTCGCCTTATGCCATTGTCGCTCAGCTGCAGTGGGACTGCAGTACCAGGGTTATGCTAAGTACATACGACAGCCGACTTGGTGGAAGAGCCTATGACACAGTGGGCATTTCCCAGCATTCTTGAAGCACACCTGCAGGGTCCGAAATTGCGCTTTCCTGGTCGCCAATGCGACTAAAAATTTTGCACTGGTGACCAGAATTTCACAACTGGTCGCCAGCGCGTGATTAACTATTTCATGCCACGATCATAATACAAACAATAACTTTGATTTTCAGCCAAATCGATAAAAATAAATTTCAAAGCCGCTCGCCAATTGGCCACTTGCTTTTTACCTTTCCGCTGCTTTTGAAGTTTAAAACCGATTTTCCTGTTATTATAAATCTACCACAACGTTTCACAGCTACGATATCTATCAGCATGATCAGTGCGAAGCTTCGCCGCCATGTTTCTTCAACGAGAAATGCTTCCCCGTTGTGGCCTGGTGCGAGCAACACAGCGATCCGCCGATCGTCTTGACAGAACGCGAAAGGAAAGATCGTTTTGAACATAGAGCAAAGAACCAAACGGTAGCTTTTCAGTCGGGTACATTTCTTCTCCAAAAGGTAGAGACAATAGAAGGTATAAAGTTGACTTGAAACATTTGGTAGTAGCACGAAACTGCGTATATAGCCGGCATTCGATTCGTTCGTTGTGGCTTTTCAGTGGTAGGTGTATAAATAATCAGCGTGTTTGTATTTAATCTTATCCGTTAGCGGAAAAATCGCCATTGGGGCCCCAAACGCGTTCTCTAAGTTCTGATTCTTAAAAGAAAAATTGGTGACCAGAATTTTCCATCTGGCAGCCAAAAATTTTGGTTTGTGTTTCGCTGCGAAGGAAAAATTTTATTGACACTTTTTGGTGACCACATTTTTCCATATGGCGACTGAAAAAAACAATTTCAGTCGCCAGTTGTCGCCTTCCTAACAAAGTTAATTTCGGACCCTGACCTGGTGGCCCCAGTGTACTCCACCGGGACCACTTACCACCCTTCAACCCCAGCTGGAGTTAAACACCAATGCAACAGCTGGCTGGCTCCATCCTCTGAATTGTATGTAGTGCAGTTCTTAATTATAGTATTTTATTATCTATTGCTGTTTTTAGTACAAAAATGTCTCAATGGAGAAAGGCCAGGCATGCGAGAGAGCAAGAGAAGAGTACAGGAATCAGCTGGAACAGACAAACAGTAAACAAGCTTTACATTATACCAATGAGATGCCAGCAGTATTTGATGTAAGTAATTATTAATCAGCTTTCAAGGCAGTACTTTCTTCTGAACAAAAATTGCTCAAGGTACATGTTTTAGATTCTAGTAGTGGGTGCAATGTTGTTTCAACGTATACATATTTACAATTTTCAAAAATTTTACCAGCATTCAAGCAAAAGCACATCCTTTCTAATAACTGCTCCTTTTACAACGTGTCATAACCTTGTTTATCAATAAACACTTTTACTGCATGAGTCCCTCTTTTCCTACCCAGAGAGATATATGCTGAGGGGAGTGACAACAAATTAACACAAAATCTATGTCTTCAACCTCACTCCTACAGTCTCCAAAATTGATGGTGATATTCCTTAAACTGCCCTGTTCCTAATAATTATACAATCTCCAATCCAATGAGCAGCCTCCTTTAAGCTGTCCAAATACTATTTGTGGACACATCACAGTCACATAAACCGATCCATGTCATAGGGTAACTCCTTACCAAGAAATGGTCGATGGATTAGTGCTCAGGGCTGTTAGTCTTACCAAGTTAAACATTATAATTATGGTAATTTAATTATTTTGCCAGCTTACCCACTTATTGTAATGGCTTTACGTATTTAGCACTACAGTGCTACAGTGTAATTGGGGACACTATGAATCAGTGGAATAAATACACAAACTGAACAAAACACTTGTTAAAAATCCTAACTGGTGGGAGGCAAAGCCTTCGGCTTCAGCAAATAATTGATCTGCTTGCCTCTGACAATTCATGATATTTTGCTCAACCTCGTCCAAAAGCAGATTCCTTATTTGCCGAAGCTCAAGACTGAGGCAAATAATAATTATTTGATAATTATATTATAATAATATATTGTATTGATCTGCGAGACACTGACAAATCACAATAATTTGTGATAACCGAGTTGAATAATATTGTTTTATCATTCGATCACCGAGTTTGTTTTTCCTAATTATTTTCAGGAAGCAGTAAGCGCTAAGCTCAGGGAAGCAATCTGCCATTTTCACACAAGAGCGTGCATAGTTTCAATTACGAATGAGCAAAATATTAGTTGTAGCAAAACACAGTTGGACAGTATTGCGCATGAGCAGACCATTATTTGTAGGCAGTTATTTGCAGGTCACATGGTTTGCTCTCGGCCAATGAAAGGGAAGAAGTGCATCCAATGATATTGTACATATAAAAATATTCTCTTTATTTGTAGGAGCTACAAAAAATGGATGAGCGCAGAATACAAAGAACTGGTGAACTGCTTGCAGAGTATTCTTGCCTAGAAACAAAAGTAATGCCTATTATACAAAAATGCCTGGATAACATTAAGGATTATGGAAAATCTGTCAATGGACCTGAGGTATTACCTACATTTCTGAGTGAAATTTGCTGCTAAGAGATTTAGGTAGAGATACAATCTGTAAAAAATGAATATGAGTACATCACAATTGGGAGGTTGTCAGTGTGAAATAGGTTCACTCACTGATGTCTTGTCACGATGATGATCTTCAATCTCTGGCCTGAGAAATGAGAGCATGAATTTTTCTTTGAGGGAATCGTGTACTAGATACTAGAAAAATCCAGGAAAAAATTGCAGCAGTCACAGAAATGCCACATAATTCTTTCCTAGATATCTCATATAAATTTAAGAAACTTAAGATCAACCTTGCTTGTTTAAGGAATGAAGAAAGAAAGAAAGAAAGTATATATATACTACATACTAGTCTTTTTGTTTGGTTGTAGGACAGTAAAGTACTGAGTGAACAAAATAAAACAGCAATTGAGCCACCTCAGGATATTCAGTTTGAGGAGTACGGCAAGGCACAAACATTGACCAGGCAGCCGCAGAGTGTAGGAAAAGAGAACAAAAAGAAGAAAGGCCTGTTCAGTAGAAAAGTGAAAAAAGTAAGTCATATTTCTTATGATTCTTTTGTAAATTAATGCCATTAAATGTACAAAAATTGCTGAATTGGGGAATGTACATTGCTACCTTAGTAGTCCAATTTTCCTTGTCCTCTAGAGGGCAGTAATAATTATTACCATTCCCTGAGGCCTACTCTCTGGAGTCATGGTGACCCATCCATACACCAGCCAGATGCTCATTCCCACAATTAATTTAACCCAGAAAAGGCTGACGATAGGTTACATTGTGCCTTATGTATTCACAAACTCCTGTTATGATAGCAGTCCCTAGGTTAACCAATAGTAAAGGAAGAACTCACAAGTGAGCCTGGAATTTGCCTTCCATTGAGTATACTTCAGATGCAAGCCAATTATCAGAGTGAAAAGAGGGACACCTCTTAGTCTACTGTTCTGCAAACTTGATTTGTTTTTTCTTGCATTAATTTTGCTCATATTTTTTTTAGCGGTTGCATCAAAGTCAACTGTCTTAATTGAGCTATTCATCATCTCCATGTAGCTTCCCATACAGTCGTTTTTAGGGTGCATCAATTATTATGGGAGGAGAGTAGTGTGATGCCCCTAAAAACAACTGGGTGGGAGGCTAGTCACCATCCGTTTGGGCTGAAAATCAAGTACAAAAATGCAATTTGTAGTTTGAAATGGCTTCCAAATTCATGCACAGAACACTGGGAGCAGTAAGGTTGGGGGTTGGGGGGTGTGGATAGTACTACATTTTGTTATGCATCAATGAATTTCAGAATTGCCAACCCCCATCCCAGCAAACTCCAGGCATTCACAGTTTTTAGGAAAAAAGGGCAGCTTTCCTGGGGCATTGACAAGTAAGCTGTCAAAATGCTTTGTAGCCAAAAGAAGAATAAGAAGAAAGCGAAGAAGAAGCAAAGGCAGAGGAAATATTTAATGTACAATCACCACATTGTCCAGCCTACTGGAACTGTTGGAAAGACAAACTTAATTCTCGTGTATGTAATTTGGGTCTGGTTTTAAGACGTGATCATTTTGTTTTTCTCAGCATGGTGAAGCTGATTTAGATGGTAAAGATCAAACTTTAACTCCTGGACAAAAGATTCGCACATGTAAAAAGAAAGTGCAACAGTTAGAGTCACAAGTAGCGCAACTTAAGAACTCCAGGTAAAAATGCTTTAATTGCTTTTTTCTGCAGTGTTAAAACCTTCAATTTTAATAAACTCCTTTTTTGTGTAACTAGTAAAAGGCATTGGGCAGTACTTTAGTGTGGTCCACTGTTTGTTATCTCATGCATGCATGGTGACTCATGTTTCAGTCTGTGGAAAAATTATCTTAAAAGTTTAACCATTTAAATGAAAGCTAGCAAGCATTTCTTTGTATCAGTACTGTTTTTTGTTCGTAATGCATTAATTGGTTATCTAAGGAGTGAAAGGTCTAAGGAACATTTTTCTCAAACTTATGGTGGGTGGGCCACACAATTTCCAGTTTGTCTGTCTTGAAAATCCACTTCCATGGCACTGGCCAATACTGGTGATCCTAACTTTCTATTTTTATTACCTACCGTATTTATTCGATTAACCGCCCACCTTCAAATAAGCACCCACCATGAAAGCCCAAATAGTTAGTAAGCGCCCACCCCACCCCCTCCCAACAGAAAAAAAAAACATTTTTGTACTAGCTCAGCGTGAAGTAAGAGGAGCATCAGTTGTGTTCCAAAATTGGTTTTTAGATATGGTAGTCAATGAACTCTTATATTGTTTTTCAGATTTTGTACTTTGTTTTGTCTTGTTGATGCAAAATGAACTTGTCATGCATCCCTTGTTTTGTTATTCTCTACACTGTCCTCGCTTGCTGAAAATGTTGGGAAAATAATAAGCTCCCACCCTCAAATAAGCACCCACCTTGAGTAAGCGCCCACCCTCATGGGCCCAAAATTAAATAAGCGCCCAGGGCAGTTAATCGAATAAATACGGTATGTTCTGTTATTTTAAAAACAAATCATTGTTTCAAAACTTCAGTTGGTATTATTAGGACTCACTTAAGCGGAATCACTTACTTTTTATGTTTTAACTAAAGGACGCTAGAATTATTGGGTCTGACACAGATTAAACTGCTTTAAGTATTGACATGAACATGAAATTGTGTTCCAGGGAGGGTATGGAGAAAATGGTTGATGTCTACAGACAAAACCCATCCCTTGGAGACCCCAATACTATTGAGCAACAGCTTAGTGAAAATGCAAAAGAACTGGATGCCTTGAATGTAGATCTACATAAATACCAGGTGAGATCCTGCCTGCAGTGCAGGCCATGTTTAGGTGGGCAAGTTCTAAACTTATTTTTATTTTTAACCTTCCAAGCTTCCAAGCTAGGTTCTTTGGCCAGCAGTTAGTCGCCAGGAGAGACTCTGGGGTACTGGCAGAGCAGCCAATCAAAAAATTTGAATTTTTTCGAATTCTCTAGAGTCTCTGAGCCTGGCGCCTACCCGCTGACCAAAAAGCCTGCGGACTCTGGGTACGGGATTGGCTACTACAGTGTATCTTGGATTGGCAGTACGGAGGAGAACTGAGAGTGGGAGTCAGGCCGAATGCTTCACTACTCTAATGCCTAAAATTTGTTAACCTTACAAATCCAAGATGTTGCACTGACAGTACTCATCCACCAAATGAACTTGTTTTAATTTATTATTTGGTCAATAATTTCTTTGGAAGGAGGAGGTTCCTTCTTCCCCCCAATCCCTACCCTAAGGGGAAGGTAAATTTGTACCAGAAATTAATTTTGAGAGTTTGTCACATGGTAGTAGTGTAACTTAGGAGAAAGTGTTGGGGATAAAAAAATTCAGTAGATTTTAAGAGAATCAGAAAAAAATGAACGGAGAAACCTGCAGTGGCAGTGAAGAGAAAAATTCAATTATTTCGTCAAGCATTGCACAAAATATTTGACCACCTCTAGGGTTAGTTGGTTATGGGACTTCAAGCAGAATGGCCGTGGCACACTATCAACAGTAACTGAATTTCTGAGAATGATGTATTATTCAGTGAACAACACAGGCATACTCAGTAAAAGGAAATCCAAGTGCTCCTATCAGGAGTCGAACCTAAGACCTTCCTATTACTAGTTCGGATGCTCTAACACTGAGCTACAGGAGACTCGTGGGAGCTAAGGCCATTAAACTAGGTTCATGGGACAAACATCCTGCATACTGCTAGCATTGGAAATGTCAATGTGTGGCATATGCACAATGGAAATAAATGTGATGGAATATTTTTTGTATTTTTTTTTTTTTTAAGTTTTTCTTTTTCCGACTATGCCTGCATCATTCACTGGATAATAAAACATCATTCTCATTTATTCACCAGGGTTAAAAAAAATATAATTATTGCATTTATTTCCAACTGAATTTCTGTTTGTCGCTTGGTCAACTCGTCAAGGAAGTAGTAAAAGTAGCCAACTTGCTGGTATCCTCCAGCAGATGTCTAATTTCCCTTATTTGTTTCTGGTGCTTGCAAGAAAGTATATTTTTGTCCTTTGAAAATCTGTGTGGTTGTAGGCATGGATTATAAGCTATGTGTTATTGCATTCCTTAACAGTGCTATCTAGCGGCGCTGGAAAACAAAACTGCACCACCAGCTCCAGAGAGGTACTCAGCAGTCACCAAAGCACAGCCACCCCCAGCACCAAGTGCAGAAAATGCTGATGGCACCCCTCCCCCACCAGCCCCTGCCCCTCCCCCGGCTATGTTGGTTCCACCTGTTGAAGAACCTGACGATGAGCCGGGTGAATGGGGTGAAGAGGATGAAATTCAGTGTAAAGTAATTTATGATTTCCAAGGTAATGGAATTCTTGTTCTCATCTATTTTCCTGGAATTGATCACGCTTGGGGCATAGTACTCGTATTTAAACCTCCCCTCACCTTTAACTTCTTAACCAGGTTAAGAATTCTCAATCAGGAAATGGGAAATTCATTAAAAGCCAGTGAATTTTGCAGAGATTTTTGCAATCGTCCTGCAGCCCCTCTGCGGGGAAAAGTGTTACATAGTGACCCAGATAACGCTATATCTAGCCGTCTATATATTTGGTTGAAAATGAGTGCTATTCCTATATTTGTAACCAGCAATAAACTATTGGAGACTTAAATATTTCCTTGGTTTTTCCTCCCCAGCAACTAATGAAGGTGAACTGTCAGTAAACGAGGGAGAAGAGTTGGTGGTTCTCGAGCAAGACCTTGATAATAGCGGTTGGACAAAAGTGTTGAAAGATGAGGACGAAGGCTACGTGCCTTCCACCTACATAGAACTGATATAGAAACAAGCTAATGGCTAATTATGTATTGAATTCCACGACTAAGCGACGGTCGCAGCGAGGAATACCCATGGAATTATAAAAATGAACCATGTACAGTCTGATGTTGGATTTGACATGCAGGTTACCTGGAAAATATAATTCAAGTAATTTTAATGGGCGTGTCATGCAGGGTTTGCAAGGGGATGTGGCATGCTAACATGAAAGTTTGGCGGTGATGTTATTTGGCGGGTTTGCGATTTTGATGGTTGAGGAGGGGGTGGGGGAGTAAGATTTTTGATTTAGAAAGAATAGTATTTCCTTGGTTAAAATAGTTTGCAGAAAACATGATCTGTTCTTTTTTGCAGATCGAACTAAAATCGAAAAATTCGCACAAATAAAATTAGCCCGCCAAACTTTCATGCCATAGGGTACCGAATTGTAGCCTTGGGTGGGGGAAGGTGAGCTATTGTTACTTTTAAATTGTGTTTTAAGATCGTGTGGTTTGTGCTGAGTGCCTACTTGACGTTAGATTGTTGAAAATACAATCTAATTTTAAGTTTTGTTGGAAATCATGGAAATAATATTTCTGTGTCGGATAAAATTGGATTTGATTATCGCCAATTTCCGCCCTGTTGGATTTCATGGCGTAACACGCGGCAGCCGTATGACGTCATAAAATCCAAAATGGCGGCGCGTGGGAAATTCAGAAGCGAAAATAGACTATAATCATATCTAATTTTTGGCGTATTTGAACGTTATTTCTACTTTTTAAAAACTTAAGTTTAGAATTTAGACATTGCTAACAATATAACGTCAAAGTTTGTTGTCAGAGTGGAGGTCCCCTTTAAACCTCGTAGTGAAATTAATAACCATTTTGTCAGGATCCTCTTGCAAACCAGTGTACACGTTCTTTGTGCTTATTTTGCAAGGACCAAAGACACGGTCTGCATAGAATGGTCGTTACTTTGAAAAACACTGAATATGCCTGAAACCCTTGCTGGCCCTGCTGTACTACCATGATTCGGCAAAATAGCGCTATTTGGTATGACACTGCAATTTTCCTTCTCACAAGAACCGCAGAAAAGCCGTACTTTGCGAAAGCCGAAGGGGAGCAGTTCCTGCAGATCAAGCAATTCAAGATTAGCTCTGAGTTATTTGAATTAGGAAATGTTCAAATTTTAGTCTCAAGTTAGGTAAACAAACATCTCTGTTGATTTTTTTGATTATCACTAAAATTGTAGTAACGGGGCGTTTCAAAAGTCAAATTCAATCTGGACGGCGGCACTCGCACAAGAGTGGTTTTTAATTTCTTCTCTCTTTTTACTCGCCCGAATTGTGTTTGGTTTTCTTGTGTTTTGTCTGCATTCTGGTTCTTTCTTTGTCCCCCTCCCGACACTAATTTCAAGAGTTACTTTATTAACAAGAATATTTTATTTCCCTGCCACCAGTGGTATAAGGTGTATTGTTAATTGAAATTATTGGGTTAAGTAATCTGGTCATTAAATTCAATCATAATAATAATAATTATTATTATAATAAGGCTTACGTCTGTTTATTTTGGTTGTTGGCAAACTACGGCCGTAAATTTTTATTGCATTATCGCTTAAGTTGTTTAAAAATTACAGCATATTTGCTGTAGTATTTCGACAAAATAGCTATATAAATCGAGTATTAACAATTTTTTTATCACCAGTTATAAACATAGCTTCAAAACACTACATTTATGTTAACAAATATTTTGTTAGAGCATGGCTCATATGTTGGATTTGTTTGGTTATGTTTAGTTCCTACTTTAAATACTCCTGAGAATTTTTTTAAAGAAGAGATTGTCATGAAATGGAAAGTGTAGGCACTGGTCACAGAGTGAATAAGAAATACAACGTAGTATATTAATTGTAGCATGGCATAATTAGCGGAGTTAACTAGGCTTTTAAATGTAAAAATAATTAAAATTTACCTCACTGCAACAGCTTGTGTTTATACATTTGCTTGTGTTCTAGATGCCTAGATGAAAGGTAAGCACACTCTATCAAGGGACTCATTTTCGATACTATTAGTAACACCTAGGGACTGAGTACAGGGACATTTTTTTTAAGAGTTCGTACCGATTTGTTGGAAGGACAGTCTGTTTGGTCCTTGATCTCGTTTGACTATCCCTCCAGCTTGGTTTGAATTCTTGGGAGAAACCGTTGGAAACAAATGTTGGTCCATGCAACTCGAGTTTTGTGCTAACACGGCTTGCCGAGGGGCAGTGCGTTCGTGTGCCGCCTGTTATTATCTTACTATTCACAGGACTACAGAAAACCACTTCTTAAGGTCCAAGTAGACCAGAAACTACCAAAATACAAGTCACCCTTTTTAAAAGTACACCGTGTTCTCTGTTCGTTCTGGTATCGGCAGCAAAATGAACAGAACATCACTTCGTTCATCGCGAAAACAGACTAGGCCCCTTGCAGACACATCCAGAAAATGTACAAATTTCACTTTACAGCAAACTCGTCTGGTACACTTCTCGCATTTGCTTGGCGTACCAATACAGCTGTTTCGACAAAAAGCGTACGCGACAATGCCGAAAGGTAGGCTGGGAAATACGTAATAAATTTCAATAAAAGCTCAGAATCCATATTGCCCGCCATCTCAAGTCTTCGCTGTACGGTCGAGGCATTATCATTTATGGATTCTGAGCTTTCGGCATAGTCGCGTACGCTTTTACGCTGTTTTTGGACAACCTTTGTCGAAACAGCTGTATACAAATGCAACAGTACACACCGTTCTCTATCCGCGTGTCATTACGCGAAAATGTTGGAGTCGTTTATTTTAGAAATCATCTATACACATTGTTTCGTATTTTATTATAGGTTTTTCTAGTATGACGTAGATACGCTTATTGTGTGACGCATATATGACGTACATACGCTTAAATTTGCTCTAAGAATAGACACGGGGGAGGGAAAAGGAAATACATGGGCGAAAGGCGCTCCCTTTCCATTTGCGTTCGCATGTTACCCTTTCGTCCGTAAATCCCATGCACTCCCTTCCTCGCACTTTATATCCTGCGATACGACTCGTTTGTTTATGACATTTTTGTTCACCCTTATGTTTTGGGTTGGCTTACCTTAACTGCGCCGACAAACAACCGACTCAAGAAACCGGAAGTTATCGAAGATACTCGGGTTGGCTATAGATTAGCGGTAGGGATTGAGTTCGCTTTTCAGCACAGTCCCAGTTCGCCACTAAGAGATCACTTTTGGGTTGGAGGGGTAGCGAAAAAATGGGAAGCACTGCCCCTTTTTTTCTTTCACTTTTTCTCGCTCCCCCTCCCCGATTACGCCTGCTATACAGACTAACTTTCGGGCATTTTTACTTTTGGAAGATCGTTGGTGGAAAAGCGAAAAATGTAGACGCTATGCATACATAGTTCATTTATACACGCCGTTTTAACTACCTGCAGCCAAGATTTCCTTTCTAGACTACGACCAGTCCCTCATTTTTCTTAGGGATGGTATAAACGCGGGCGAAATACGTGAGCCAAGACGAAATTTCCTCCTGCGTGGAGACGCGACGCTTGGATGGTTCAAGCGAAACTTATTTTTCGGTTCCCCCGCTGTACTATCCCAGTGGATGAAAATAAGGGACAGTTAGTAGCCTAGAACGTGCATTGAGGTTTGTTGTTCCGCTTGGTAAACCATTCCGACAGGAAACATGAGAAACAAGAGCGCTGCCCGGCTAAATTGAGGTTCTTGCGACTGGTGGCGCCATACCATAGCATAACTTTTATTTACACACGATTTAAAGCAATGGCTTATGGGGCAACAAAGGCGGCTCTCTCTTGCTTTTGTTCACAATTAACGAATATACAACGGCCTACAAATATCTTTTTTTTTTTTTTTGTGGTTTTGGATGACTCTGTTCAATTGTCTGTTTTAATAATATGTGAGTTGTCTTGAAAGTCATTAAGCTAAAAAGAGGACCAAAGGACCACGATGTGACCTCTTGTTGTGGTAATGAGACCCCTCTCACGTACGCAGCCACGATATTTGCCTTTTTCGCCAAAGAACTGTTAAATCCATTCGCAATGTAGATCGGATCGCTGAAGTTTAACAATTAGAATAAGGATTGGAAAGAAACTGCTAAAAACCCAGCTGTGAATATTACATCATATGCGGTTGAAACGTCGTCGTCTTGGCGGTGTTCAAGTGTCTTGTTAAACGTTCAAGTCCTCTTAACCCCTGCCTGTTCATCCAAATCTTCAATCTTGTTTGATTTCTATAAATTGAATGAAACTCTAGCCATGCCAACCGACATTTCGCGGTTTATCAGTTGACCAGCAACGTATTCTGATCCATAGTATTCACCGCTTGTAACATTTTACTGACTTCTGAGGAAGTAGCAGTATCAGCGGGAATATCATTCACTTGCACCGGCTTCGGTTTTCCATACATTTTTCAGCCTGAGTAAGCGTATTTCACGGACCATTTAAAGCTGACAAATTCTTGACTGTGCGAGTTTCAGAAATAGATGTTGGAAGTAATTTTTACATCAGAGTCCGATACAAACACTGCATTCCTGTGATGTTTGCCCCTTCACATAAAACGTCATAGAAAGCGCCAACTGATCCAATACAGGCTCGGCGCCGAGCAAGGTGACGTTCAAGTGTTTGCTTCAGTTCTATTTATTTATTTATTTAGTTTATTTTTATTTTTATTTATTTTTTCACTTGCAATGCTTGTTCACTCCACAAACTATGACAACCACAAAGAGCACCCACCCAACGCATGCCTGCACCCACCCAGCCCCGGTACAGCCTCTAATAAGAAACCACGAGCCACCAGAAAACCAAAGAAAACAGCTACAGGGAAGGTAGCGATTAAACCCACGTGATTATACAAAACTTTTTTATGATCAACCGGCGTTAAATGACCGCACCAAAGGGAGCCTTGTTTGTCATTAACCACGCTTGGGTACAATTATTGAAAACGCGCTGAGCAACAATGAAAAAGTTGAACACCTCAGTAGCCGAGCAATAAATCAATTTTACCATATTTTACGATGGCGATCGCATTGGAGGTCATTTCACAGATTCGCTACGCAAAGGTGTCGAGGAAAACACTTTACACCAAGATTTAATCAATGTTTATTTTCCTGAAAATAACACCGTGGGCCGGTTTACTTACTTCATGGGAGAACAGTTATAGGTGGTACAGACTACTACATACGTCAAACTATGACCTCAGGCGAAAATAACGGCCGTTAGCGCACCCGCAAAAAATTGCGTTCGATTTGAGACGAACCCAGTGGTTATACATGTACACATCATATCCACGTATTTTCGCGTACTTTCGCAAGATTTCGACTTTTCTTCATTGCTGGCGACCACTCTAGAACGTTCGACAAGTTATCAATGTGCCACGCTGACAAAGCGGTTTTGTATTTCACCAATCAGTGGTGATTGACAAAGCAGAATTGTATCGCACCAATCACCATTGTTCTATTATTAACCCTTAACTGGGTCAGTGGAGCGTTTCAGTGTTTATTACGAGCTGGTAAAAAGGCAGACGGTAGTGATGTTGGATGAATAAGGTGAGAAATACTCCTCAACAGTTCCTTTTACAAGACAAGAAAACTTCAAGGCGATTTATGAAAGGTTTGATGTTCCTTCGTAATCCGACAAATCATTTGCACGGTTAAGGTTTTGTAGATGTGGCAGAATTCACGAGTTGATCATGTAAGTGATGCGCCTCGATATGTGTTTAGTACAAGGTACTATACTGTCCGTTTTAATCTCCTCAGAATGTTCCGTATTATCTGTCAACAGTTTGAACACGCAAGGAAAGTCATTTTGGAAAACACTTGCCTGTTCATGAGGTTTGACGCAAGATCACAGCGTGTAACTCGAACACGTTTGTAGCTTTGTCATTACCGCCAATACTTTATACGGCGCCCTGTCGTTCTTGTAAAGAAAATTGGCCCCACTATCCACCGATTCACGTGGATTAAGATTGGAATTTGAGCAGTAGTACAATTGTGGTAGCTTGAAATTGTTTTGGCTCCAAAAGACGCGTTCCTTTGTGTACATAGGACTCCGTTATATGCGGCGTTGACTTCTTCGTTGATTGTGTACTTTAGGTTGCCATATTCATTGTTTTAATTGATTCCATTTCGTAAAGATTGTGTATGTGCAATCATTGTTTTGAAGGTATTAACTAATGTACATCATTTATTGCTTGAATAACGTATAATTGTTTAACTGGAAGAAGTTTTACAACCTGGTTTTCGTTTTCGGCTCAGGAAACGAGGAGCAATTAACCTTCAAAGATATGGTCGAGCGAATGTTGAATTAGCGCGTGCTGTCACCGAATTTAGATGCAAATTGCCCGCAAACCAATAATCGTTGTGACCTATTAGTTTTTGAGGCGTAATAGCATTGCTTACTCGACCGGGAAAGCACGATAGTTTTAAAGCTTCTGGGAAAACCGTAATAGGAAGAAAGCCAGTTGTTTTACAAAATGTAAGATGTTCATCACTTGAGCACTGCTGATTGACTATTTTGATGCGCTTGAAATTCTACGTATGATAAGAAGTAATTAGAGAAGAGGGCAGGGCAAAATCTTGGCCTGATTTATGATTGCAGAATTCTTCGGCTTTGGGAAAAAATATGTAGCAGTCTGAAAGTACATTTTGGTAGCTTCTGCTTGTCATTTGCGGTTCATTACCAAATGAAAAGACCTCAAAACCCACTCAAATGCGTCACTTCCGGTTCGATCAAGAGTTTGCATAAAAGCAAATGAAATTGTGATAATTATGCAGTAAGGTTAAGATTGTATTTTGTAGAATTCGTCTAGACAAAAATGTTCTATCTAGAACATAACCTCGGGGCGAGTTTTTCAAATATCTACGGATTTTGTAACTTCCGACATAAAATTCCGGCTGCTGTGAACTTTGTAAATTTCAGATCAAGAATGTGGGAGCAGCAAAGATCGACCTAAAAACCTCGAAACAGCGGCTGGGATAACAGTAACAAACAAGGTAAAAATGATAGATAGCGTTTACTATACAGCGAAATACGGAAAAAAAAATTCAGTCACGTTCTTTTCGCGCTAGATTAGCGGTCCATTTATTTTGAAGATGATTCGGAAGGGAGTGAAACGCCTTCACGTATACCGAAGGACTTTAAAATTATTTCTGTCCATTATCTGGGGAAATGGCCTTTAAACATAAAGATACTTTTTAATGATGTCTCCCTCTCTCTACCGTCTGATCATTTCATTGTTCGGGTAATTTTATCTTTCGCTATTTATTTAAAGTGAAGGCGTTGATTTTATAATACTGGCTCGTATCGTGGCTGGGTTCCGGATCGGTCAAGCTTGAGTGTTTGTTTGCATATCGGCGGAAAGCTTGAAGTCACCGAGATTAGTGCCTGTTTCATACATTTGCTATTAGTTAGGTGACGGCGAATTTTGGTCAAAAGACGATTTTGCGGATCCTATTTATGTGGAGTGAAGAAAACATTCTTCATAAGCCTATATTTTGTTTAGTTTCAGAACTGTCTATAAATCAAACAGGCTTGTCAGAACAGTCAGCCGGTCAGATAAAATTAATTTGCCTGAATACAATGCTGTTCTTTTTACCCGGTAGGGCAATATAATCTATGAGGATTAAGAAATTTCCTTTCATAACTCATGCCTAACAATAGCTTTCGTGTCTGGAAGCTCTTATCCTACTAAACTGGCTACAAATGTCAAGGCAGATTTGTAAACCTCAGCTTTATAAGATTTTTTTTAACTATTTCAGTTCCTAGCCGGCACCTCTTATAAATTCTGAAAAGCTACTAGTAGCACATGAAGACGGGCTAATTTATACAACTATTAGTATAGCCAAGCACAGTGTGGTAGGAAAATGATAAAATGATGTGATGTATAAAAACCTTCTGAAAAGACCCCATATTTTTCCTCCAAAACGTTACTCAAAACCATAATTGATAGTATGTTGGTATCCTAACTGTTAAATTTCTTTGATAAAAACTATGAGACATGAGAACTAACAGTAATAGTTATTGTGGGTACTTCTGTAAATCCTTTAGGGAGCTCCTTTACACTGATAGTCTTATTTTTATCTCATACGTCTGCACGATAGTGTTTTAATCTTGTTAATATTTTAAGACCTGATTTATCACTGCTGTGAATGTATAGAGGATTAAAACTTTTCATATTTTTAAAGAAGCGAATTTAAGGTTTGTTCAAGGAGACGATTTTTGGTTACCATAGGAATAAGCCACTGACATTTTTTCATCAGAAAATTGAGCAGACATAGCAAAAGATTTCGCTCAGGAGCGTTGTGCTGTGCAGACAGATTTCGATGGATTTTACTCGATATTGTTCATTTTTAAAGCGGAATTGTTGATGTTCCTCAACCGTAACCTGAGATCCAATATTGTGTTGAACGTCATAGACAAAGCATTTCAAACAGCTATTGTAAGAAACAACTCATCTACTTTCAGCTGTTTGATTTTCAGACAAATGCTGCGCAACGCGAATTTCACCAAACTTTTGAGTTGATGTATTATCTCTGTTTAACTTAGTTACAGATCAGTCAGCAATACCCCTGAAGAACTGCAAGCCGTGAACGAAAGCAAGAAGACAACCATGTCGTCGTCGTCTTCGCGTGATTTTAGGAGTCGAAGTATGACGCTACCAGCCAGGGTCAAGATTGAACAAAAGCTTGGGCAAGATTCTAAATCAAGATCAAGATCGCCGATACCATTTAGAAGGTAATCATTTGGTGTTTTGTCTGTGTGTTCAGTTCAGTATGTATTGCAATGTCTGGCGATTGTTTTATCAAGGTGTATAAAAGATGTTTAGTTTTACACATTCCAATCCCTGTTCCTCCCTGTTATGTAGTTTTAGATCCCCCACAGTGGGAACACTTTTAAATCAGAGATCAGAGGTCGTGTTTACTTTCGGTGGAACAAAGCTAAAGATGAAGTAGACGAAATGGATATGTATATATCTACGAGCTCCGATACGCGATATGTGATAGTTTACAAGTAAACATCGTTAGACAATCAAACCATTTGATGAAGTTTTTCGTTTCCCTCGCTTCATGTTTATAGTTTCTTGGCCACACATGAGGAAACAATCAACTGAAAAAGATTTCGACTTCAGACCTGGATTACATGTGATGTCTGTTCATGCATACATGAACAGTCAACGACGAAAGTGCTAAATGTCCTCGGGCGTATATTGTGTGCCTTGAGGCAAGAGAACATGAATTCCCACGTCTATATCGTTCATAGCACAGTTCGCGCTAAGTTGGCGTTGTTTGTTACAAGAACGAGTTTTGGCGCAACATTGTTACGTTCAAAATCGTTGTCGGGTAACATAGCTTGTGAGCAACTCTCTAGTTAACAAAGCGTAACTTCTACATTGGAAGTTTTTGATCTGTCTTCAACAACTTCAACACGTTGCCGCCACTAAATCTAGCAAAAAGCTGTCCACACGTTATGTTGCGCCAAAAATATCGTGTAACATGATCTTTGCCACAATGATCGTAGCTGTTGTCCAGTTTATTATCCGACAACAGTCGCTGTTTGCATGCCATAACTGAAGATCCGTTTCTCACATCTGGTTGATTTTTTTTTTTTTTTTCGCAGATTAGCGGACCTATTTAGAAAGAAAAAGAGGCGGGGAAAGGGGGATGTGGATGCATTTAACAATTTGCCGTTAGAAAGGCAAACTTGGTTTCATGGCAAGATAACAGCGGACTTTGCTCAGGGCTATTTGCGTCGTGACGGACATTTCTTGGTGCGGGAAGATCCAGCTAAACCCGGCAGCTGCTTCATTGTGGTGCGGTACAAACGCGCACCCATAAATGTAGCACTCTGCAAAGTAAACTCGTCCAAAGGAACGAGGATTAAGTATAGAACTGAGGATTCGGACAACAGTTTCGACTCCATATCCGAACTAATCAACTATTATGTTACGGAAAAGAAACCGTTATCTTCAAAAACGCCAGCTGTTATTACACATGCCGTGAGTCGAGATGCAACCCTGCTATCAACTGATGACTTCAAAAACAGATATGTCACCAATACAACTCCTGCCAACGTGTTGCCACCGAAACCCCCAGGAACTGGGCCTTTGCAACAAAAGAAATTGGACAAATACGCAAGAAAGAACAGTGACCCTGGATTGCATCTTGCCGTAAACCATGGAGATAAAAATCAAAATGGTGTGTTGGGTTCCCACAAGATAAACAGTCATTCGAATTCTGACAAGTTGAAATGGACAACTCAGCCGAAACAACGAGAGAAAATTCCCCAGGCGTTCCTTGAGAAAGCTCATAACATAGAAAGCGCGTCTTTGGGAGGAAAGGAAGCAGAGACTGAAACGGAAATTTCAGAAGACCCGTACCATGTTTATGAAAAGCCTGACCAAAACTTGGGTTCAGACAACTTTTATGACAAGCCAAATGAACCTGAAAATCCAACAGGCTTGGTTCAAAACGCGAACAAAAAGGAAATCTTTGGTCAAGTAGGCGACGAGAGTTATTACGACAAGCCTCATGAAACGGAAATCGAAGGAAGTTTTTACGATGAACCATCTGTAGAGGAACAAGCTGTTTATGACAGGCCGCCAAGTACAGGCAGCCAAAAAAGTCTGGGCAGCAAATCGAAAGCTAGTTTCAAAGACAGTCAGGAGAATTTGTATGACAGGCCTAGAGCAAACACTGAATGTTTGTTTGACGGTCCGAATGGAAGCCAGGACAATCTGTACGACAAACCCGCCGCAAAGCCAAAAAGAATGCGGGAGGCTTTTCAAAAATCAGATCCAAAAATGTCTGCTCAAATGGAGACATCTCGTCCTCAGCTTGTAACAAGAAGCAGCGCACCTACTTTTTCGTCAGGTGCCGTGCCCTCTTCGCCGCGGGCTGATGTTATCCCGGAGAAAAGGCACTCAGGTGCTGAAGTGATGGCACGACAATCCAGTATCAAAGACATGTCTCCTGAGGGAGTCCCCGCTAGACGTGGCAACCAAGCTGGAGTTGAGTCTAAACCGCGTTACTCCACACCGCCAAAGAAACCAAATCGTCCATCACTCTCAAGATCAAGATCCGAACAAAGCTCGCCGGTGAAGCAAGAAGCATTTCACAGTCTGCGTTCAAACTCCATCGCAACCGATGGCAGTAAAGAGGAAGGAACACCGATACAAGCTGTGCAGGAATCGCCAAAGCCTGTGGATAGGAAAGGAATATTTTTAAACGTGATGAAGAAAATCGGTGAAAAACTGCTTGTACCATTTTTGGAGAGTGACTGCCTCAGCCTCGCTCGACACATGACCCGCGTGGACCTTGTTTCTCTCTGGGGTGACGAGCCCCACCGCCACTCCTGGAGCATTGAGGATGGCACCGGTGGAGCTAAGGGACTGGAGATTCTTACGCTTCCTCAAGGAAGGGAAAAACGAGCAGAATTGTTACAAAGGTGAGCAGTGATTTGACTTTACAAATTTACTTTCTGAAAATGACTTTCTTTTGCAACAAGATGGCCCGTGTTATAATTGCGTTATCGCCGAAACACTTGGGTTGTGTTGTGTGTGATGTCTTCTTGTTGTCGATGTTTCTTTTTGTTTGTTCATTTTTTTTAACAGCTTTATTGACCATTACACATGTTACATACAGCAAATTAAACAGCCAGAAAGAAATGAAATATATGTGCAAAGTGATTTAAAGTGATAAGGTCATAAGGGCAGGTGCGAACGGGACGCGAGGACCCATGCGAGGCACCTCCCATGATACAAATGATAATCAAAACACGAAGCAATCTTGTTATCGACGTTCTGCATAAAAATTACCTCCGGCTAGGTGATGTGGTTTTCTTCCTCAAACATTGTGAAGTTAAGTTTGAGAGCTGGTTTAGATAGAAAGGCTGTCGGCTTGCACAGCGGCCGTGGATAAGTGGGAACATTCAGATTACTATGGACGAGAAACTCAGTTGTCTTAAACTTTGTGAAGCAAGAAAAAAATTTGAATTTTCAGTGAGACTCAAATAGTTCGAATAGCAATCCCTGGTGTCTAACTTTTCTAGAGTTGTAGTAGACCCAAGAACATTTGGGCTTTGTCGGTACAAACGTCCAACCTCTGTTGTGACGTGTAGTATGAAAACTAGACGTCACTTGAAATGTTTTCGTCATTTGATCCATGGCTTATATTTCAGATGGGGTAGTTTTAAGTCGCAAGTTCCAACTTTTTATAGACAGTACTTAAAATTGCTTTCATCTTTGCTATTTTCCACAGGTTTGAGAATGTTACGTATTGGGTAGCAACCCTAGTTGTGGCAGCGGGTGACTTGGGTGCTAGGGAGAAAGTGCTTAGTAAACTCATAGAACTGGCGGATGTATTGAGCGATAAGCTTGGAAACCTTGTCTCATTTATGGCTGTCATGGAAGGAATCGCCTTGCCACAGGTAAAGTTTCTCTTAAATAGTTACTGTTTTACGGCAGATGTCCTCAATTAGTCCCGTATAACAGCTAGATACTTCAGGAATTCATCCATCCTTTCATCAAACCACCAGTACCAATGAATCAATTAACCATTCATTTATTCCTCTGTTCGTTCATCCATTCATTTATTCATCCATTACTCAGTATACCCTTTACGTTGGCGGCCGAAAGTCGAATTGAACCTTGTCTGTTATCCTCTTTCATTTCCCTTTCTGGCTGTTGCATGAAGTGTTTGAAACTGGAAATGGGTAGCCATCACGTTCTCAATTTACGTTCCCGCCAAGTTTCGGTGTGGGTATCCCCTCAGGACCTCATTCGCAGTCTCTTGCGTTAGACTTTCTCAAAGTCCGTTTTCGTGGAATCCAGTCAGGCTCTCTTTCGGCACCATAACAAGTCCACTTATCACTTACGCATGAACACTGAGGGAAGGCTTTCCCTGATTTATTATACGGGCAAACTCTGGATGAGCAATCGCTGGCTTTGGTATTAAATGGCCTTAATTGATAAAATAACTTCTTCTTTGATAACATTTCTGTTAGAATATTTAAGCCGAACAGCGCGTTGGTTGTAAGATTGTTAGCAAATCGATTTCAGTTTCTAACTTTAAGCATACGGTTATTCTGTGGTTTTTCCCAAGGTAACACGACTTCACCACACATGGTCCTGCCTCCACCATCAGTGCTCTTCTACAGCCATTCTCTATCACAGCACCCTCAAGCCATTAGCTGGTCTCTTAGGCTCAGGAGCTCCCAGTCCATTCCCTGGAGTGTGCCTTCCCTATATTGTACCCTTGGTTCGGTACATGGAAATGACACCAGATGAAATTCTACATGACTGGGCGCATGCTGAGGTGGATCTCGGATTAGAGACCATTGTGGCGCACTTGGACTCAGGTCGCGCTGTCACGCAACAGCTCGATGAGTTCCGTCAGGAAGCCGCTACTCGGCTGCAAACAAAAGAGTATGTCGTGGATTCTCAGCTCGTGGAGTATTTTCAAGAAAAGCTGAATGTGGGGAACGTGCTTGGGTTGGGTCCTGATCCAGCTAACCGGACAAACAAATTGAAGACATTGCTGCAATGGCTTTCTGAAAATGCCGAGAATTCTGCAAACGCGCCCACAGGCGTATAAAGAAAGGGACCTTAGGCAGTTGTATTGATCTGAATATTAATGCTAATTGTGTTGAGGGATGACTTTCTGAATGCCAAACCAAAGTAATCAAATCTGACCGATCATACTACACGTGAAGGTCGCAGTGATCTAATCAACATGTAACTGGTGCCAAGTGCGAGAGTAGGCGGCACGTCAGCTGAGTTACAATATGTCCTTTTTGGTTTCACTGTCGCCTGCTTGTAAGATGTACCCTGATTATTTTAGGGACGTGACAACGGTGTTACAGTAGAGAGTAAGATGATGGACGAAACAAGTGCTCCAAAACGTTTTCTGGCATCCATAATGCCAGCTCGTATTCTGAACCTCGACACGGAAAGTTTACTTATTTACTCATTGCAATACATTCTTTTCATTGTTAAAGAATATAAAGGTGGTTCGCCAAATCTTGAAGCATGCAGAAAACGAATTAGTATTATTTTAACAGGTCGGACTAGCAACATAGATTAAGGATATGATACACAATCCATGTCAAAACCATTTGCTAAACTGATGAATAGTTATTTTCTTAAGAATAAGGTGGTATAGGTGTTTTAGTTGTAAATAATGCAGATGAAAATAGTTTTACTTTTGATTAGAAAGTGTTTTATTTTTTCAGCATCGTTCATTGTATCATTTATCACGCGTGCCCAACACATTTTGGATTCTGAGACTGAGTACTGCAGTGTTTCTCAAATCCCCGCCGAAAGCAAAACGTTTGAGGGGATAAACGAAATAAAAGAAGGAAAACTAACATCGCCCTCCTAAGAAAAGGGAAATTTCGTGTTATCTTTGGTTGTGTTCCATCTTCTAGAAACACCTCCTTCGATGGTGAAAGCGTTAGTTCAAAAAAAAAAATCGAAATTAAAAGCAAATATTTTTCCGAATATTTCACAATCGCGTCAGTTGTAAAAATTTTGCTTGTAAATGTCAAGTAAATAAAATAGCAATGTTAATATTTTCATTACTGGCTTAGAGTCATGACTATCGCTTACATAGTGTATATGACTAGTGTCATTACTGAGTTCACTTTGCGTTTGTCTTGAGTTTGCACCACCACGGGATTGCAGATAGCACGCAGCTATTTAAAACGTTTACTTTCTTTGGACCTGTACATCACACAGCTCTGTTGTTTCAGGACTAGGGTGCATTGTTTCTGTTTGTTCCCACGGTGGTGCTTCGTGCTCTATAACTTTTTGTTTTAGCAGCTTGTAAGACAAGCGGTTTTGTGGTATTTTCTTTTCTTCTTCATCTCCGCGAGCCGCGCACGCTTCGTGACCTTGACACGAAGGCGAGGCGCAAAACCTGCATTCCCCTATGGAAAGATGTCTGAGCCGGAAAATTCCACACTGATTAACGAAGCGCGAAGTGCCTCTCATTTATTGAAATAATTTTGGTGTAGTGTCATCATTATGGAATTCAGAGGTCCTTGCCTCAAGGCAGCGAGTCCAGTAACTAACTGCTTGGCTGACAGATTCGCGGAATGCTTTCTCAATGGAGTCCCTTACAGTGAAACTGCAGTTAGTGCTCTAGTTGCCTAAACTAGGTCCAAAGGAATGTATGCACCGACTAATGCACGCGAGCAGTGAGAAAGGAAGAGGTGAGAGAGGACTCGGTAAAACTTGAAAGCACTTCAGATGGCGATGACATAAGTGACTAATTTAAAATCACGATTTATCAGCTGCGACTGTACAAAAGAAACAACTAGGACAATGGGAATATTGTCTATAGGCCAGGATGCTACATTGTTCATAGACTCGGCAGACCGGCACTATAGGATAGGCTAGGATACGCCGCAATGACGAAGGGCTAATACTTGAAACTGCTCCTCCGGCGCCAGTGCTTGGATCCAAGTTAACGAGTTGAAGACCACTTCCCTCTGAAAAAAGTGGAGTATTCATATCACTTAAAATCTAAGGAACAGTTCTGTGGAGACCGCTACTAGTACGAGTACGTATGAGACCCCCCTCTTCTTCGGTTACGAACACTGTAAAACTGTTAGACATCAAGAGCGCAAGAGTAAACGTCGCGTTAAGGGGGCCATTTTTATTCAAAAACATGCTCCAACATTAAACTAGGACTGACAATGATCGCGTGGTTTATGATCACGTGACCCATGCAGCACGACGTTACGATAACGTCCAAATATTTGTCAGTATGCGGAAACGTTTGCTCTGAGTCATTAGAAATGATCAACTTATTATTCATTTAACAAGCTTTTAAACTCAATTATATATCTACCAGAATGTTTTGAAAGTTTGCCTAAGAAAACTAAAAGGTTTTTGAGGGATTTTTGGTTGATTATGGCCAAGCGCTTTGTGAAACGACACCGAATCCCGGGTTTTATGGCCTCGAGAAAGTTCAGAACGATGCGAAAGAGGGAAGAAAGGGGAAAGAAGAGAGGAGAGGTGAAAAAAAAATAAGGCAATGCAAGCTTTTGTTTTTGTATTGACAATTTTGAACGACAAAAACCCAATCGCACCGCACTGTCAAAGAAGCATGACTTGAGCGCTAGAGGACGAAAAGCTATTTCAGGCTCAGATTTTCTAGTTCTTCTAATTGCTTCCTTTTTCTCCTTCATCTTGCATGATCTTCATCCCTTTAAGGATGCCATATGCACAGTTATGTTAATGATTCTTATTGGCCATTGTATTCGGTTAATATCAACATCACAGCAGTTTGTCAAACACCCAATTTTACCGATCAATCATTCCCACCCATTTTGCACAAGACAACAGTAACGTATATACTTACTTTTAAATGTGTGCCTGACAAATGGTTAGACTGAGAAAGTATATTTGTTGCTTTCTCATCTGGAGACTGTAGAGACTGAAATTCTAATTTGAATCAGAACAGGCTTCATTTAAACCGGCAGTCGTCCTCACAAATTCATTGAGTGTTGATGAACTTTTTTATTTGGATACGATACGTCATTACAAGCTAATGCCTCTAAAGTAGAGATTTTCGGCAAGCAGAGGAATCTTGGGAACAATCCTACAAGAAACATGCAGGAGAAATCGAGAAGGAAATAAAGTAAGAATTTTACAATGAGCAAACCGTCGAATGAATAACACAGTTTAACCACTGATTTTCAGCAACTGTGGTTTAAACTAGTAAGCGCACTCTAGTTGTCTGTATTGTAAACGATGCATACGCTGTTTTATTGGATTTGTCAGGGTGCGTCTTTTTCTGTTTTGGAGCTACGGGCTGAGGTGCCATCATGGCTTTGAAGGCGCCAGCATGGCACGCGCCCTTCAAAACCATCTTTGTAGTTCAAGCAAACGCTTTCCTCCTGCCCACCCTAACTGATATTTTGGTGACAAGATACACGAGTATTTCACGTTCGTACTGATGAAGCTGATCTGTACGCCGTAGAATGGAGTGTAAACGACATAAATCAATCGGTGTGCAATTAGGATACATCAGATTTTTATCCTACCCTTTCGTAACTCAATGGAACAAATGGGCAAAACTGTTTAGTCCGAGCTACACTTTTCACGCTCGGACCTAATCAGCAAGTGCACTTATGACCGATAACAACAAAAAAAAAAGTTTTCTTATATGCGGATCAATGTAAACACCAATGTAAAGCCGGAAGTGGTACTTAAGCGTGGCAAAATGTATGTACGCAATCGTATGAAAACTGGCCCGGATATTCAGATGTAAACGTTCTGTGTGAAAAGGACGTCTTATACAACCCGTGCCCAAACATTATTTATGTTAATGTTAAAGTTCAGTCGGTAAGTACTGATCTTTTTCTAGTACACTCTTTTTTATATATGTAAGAACTTCTAATTTTGTGGCTGAGGCTGAACGTTCTTATTTATGTATTTTTTTTTTTTTTGCAATTTGAGCCTGAAAAAGTTCTTAATACTATGTTCTAAGTTATCTGTTATAGTATTTGAATAAATCTATGTGGACGTGACCAAGACACCTACCAAAGAGCAATATTTGCCGTAATGAGGTGTCAAGTTGGACTGAAAAGATTGAAGTTTCACATGTATAATTTTATCCGAATTTATACTATTCATTTTAGAAACCGTTTCGGTCAAAATAAAAATGTTCTTAACTGACTCTCAACCTGGGTTATGTTCTTAGTATGTTCTTAAATTTTAGTTAATCTCAGCCTCAACGTTCTTATAAAAAAGGTTGTTATATGTAAAAGAAGAGTGTAGTTACCGGAATGAAACTTCGAAGTGGACGAATACAATAAAAAGCTCTGCCATTACAACCAACTTAAATATCAACAAAAAGATGTCCACATTTTTTCCAAATCATAGATGTCTGCCGTTGTAAAATATTTTTTTGCGTCATCTTTGAGGAATTTTAACATAGTTTCCCTTGAACAGCTTTGTTAAAGCGGTTTGTGTGTGCAAACTGCTAGATAAATACTCCGGTTTGGAGTCATATCAGAAACTCGCTCACTGCGGACTGCGTCTTAAAGTTTGTGGCCGATCATGTTGTCCTTTTAAAATAACATAATTTCAGGAATGACATCCACTCTATGAAGCACGATTTTATTTAAGACGTTGCAAAGCTAAAAGTAAAACTGTTCACACCCGTGCTCTTGTATTGTAAGTACAGATATTAAACTGTTATTTATGATCAAAGTCCCTAGATGAAATGAAAGCTACTCAGCTGTACATCTCTGTGACTGAAGAGCTTTGGCCGTAATATGAAACTTATTGTGACCATTTAAATGAATTCTAGCGAGCAGTACAGTGCAAAATCAAAATTGAGATATCTCTTTCCATTTAGCAGGTGCGCTGGTGAAATCGGCTTTGCTGTAATGTAAAATCCTTCTTCCCGTTTAAACCCGGCATCAAATTTCGAGAACGAAACAATCAGTGCTTTCCATTACAGGAACAAGATTTTTTTTGGCTTAGGTTTCGTGTTTCGATTAAAAACTTAAAAACTTCAAACCCACACAACCTTTCACAATCAAAGGACTCTCTTTAAGATATTATCATTTTTCCTTTTCAAAAGGTAAGAATTAACCTAACCGTTGAGATAAGCGGCACGTGCTGTACTAATCCAAGCTTGCGCGAGGTTTTTCTCTTCTTATCACGAATTTACCCTTCTAACGCTCAGTTTTCTATCACCATCTTTCTCAACGAGTTGTAAAATACTGTATTCAAGACTTCCTTTGATGTTTGATGTGATGATTCCAAATACGAAAAAAAATTTAATGCCCACCATCTATAAATATATCTAATTCAATTGTAGAATTATGCCGTGACCAGCTCTCTTTTCTGATCTGGTACATTTCAGGTTCTCTCTTACTTTTTAGTCACAACGAATGCAGGTGTTGGATATTTGCTTAAAAAAATAAACTATCGTTTGCGAAATTGAAAAAACCTTTCTTTTCTTGAAAACAACCGTCCCATGAAAGGTTGAGCGGTCAACAGCGGTACACTACTGAATTCCAATTTTCCCTTCGCAATGTTCTGTTAGTCAACACGGAAAAATGATATTCATATTCAAATATCTTATAGTAAAAGAAAAGCAGTTGAATCATCTTCGACTCAGGTGTTTGAATTTATTTGACAACTTTTAAATGTCACCTTTGAAATGATGTTCGAGACATTTTAATAAACTCATGAACATTAGTTCTGTCAGATTCTTGTAACCAACAGGCGTCACAGGTTTTCTCCTTCGACTTGCGGCGATCTTTTTTGTTGTCAGTGTTTTGCAAGTTAACTGCGTAAAGTGTATTATGAAAGTGATGAATAGCATTGATAATTGGAAGAAAAGGTGCGGTCAACTGAAAAATGTGTGTATTTAGTTCGGGCTGTTTTGTTGACATTAACAAGAGTAAGTTTTGTAGTTTCACGTGCACATTTATAAGTTGCTATAGGGACTTATCAAAGTTGTTGCAGATCCAATCGCAAAAAAAAAAAAATTGACAAAATGAGAAATGTCGGCATGGCCCCTATTCGATGAACATTCAGGGCGAATTTACAAAGAGGTGATAAAATATTCCGAAGCTAAAAATAACTGAATGAGTACAAAGTCGTCTACTTGAATAGTTTTCAAAAGAAATACTATAATCTTAAATAATTTCTTTTATGTTTACTTCCAATTAATTTGTCTTAGCATGCATCGTTATAGGAATTCAACGTTACTTAACGCATTAGTAAGCGCGTGGAAAGACGCAACGAGATATAAGGATCTATTCTAACAAGTGAAAATAATATTTACTTAGCGTTTCTGTAAAAATTTCTTACAGAAAAGATGATGCGAGAACAAGTCCAGTGTACATCACTTGTCCAATTACAAATCTAATTGTTAAATTAAACAATGAATTTTAATTTAAATCTATCTATTGCCAGCCCTCCGATTCAAATAGGCCACAATAACTAAGTACAACACAGGTAGCCTTTTTAAACAATCCACTGAGGGTGTTTTACGCTGTGTTGTTGTTGGAGTCCTTGCTAAGATAACCATTCTCTAAAAACGTTTATGGCGATGTGAGTGAAGCAATCTGCGCAGTCGAAACGCAACATTATAACAAGACAAGTAAACTTTCACAAAGGATGATGGCGTTTAAAAGAAAAGTCACTAATTTGAAAACAAAAATCGAAGATCTTATCTACAAGGAACCGTACTATACTCGGCCAGGCACCTGACGACCTTGCCTGATAACCCACGCTTACGTGGGTGTTGAATCTGATTTCAGCCCTAGAGTGGGGTAAAAGGTTGGGTTTGTTAGTGACAAAACTTAACGGCGATTTTTTGAAAGAACATATTACTAATAATCTCACGTAAGCTGTTGTTGAGAAGGGTAGCAGCCTCGTCGCGTCCAGGCGAAGTCAGATCGAACAAAGAGGATTGTCAAAGCCTGTAAAAATTTGTAACAAGAGGATCAGTTAAATATAGCTCGCGTTAGCAGTTGTATCTTAGTGTATTTGCCCAAAACAAGAAAAAAAATTGGATGTTTTGTTTACGTTTTTTTAAATCCACCGGTTCTAACTGCACTCTGTTGGAACCTTCGTGAAATAAGGAAACAAAAGCTTTTGTCCAAGAAACGTACGGTGAGGTTAATAAAAATGCTGTGTTTATTGAAAACAAAAAGTAAAACATTATGCGAACAAAAGCGATAGATAATTAAGAAATCTTTCGGGAAACTGGTGTTTAATTTTGTTTCTTAAGCCACTGATGGGTTTAAAACGTTGAAACTTTGTCTAAAGAATTCAGCATTGTAGCACAAAAATGATGAAGGTACTTTAGTCCAAACAGGAGAATATTATAATTCACTGAGACTCACACGTACCCTCAATCAGTAATGTAATGTCAATACGACCCTCATTCAGTTGAAAGCGCTTTGTTTGTCATAAACGCTGTATTTCCGCCATGGGCAATTTTTAAATACCGTTTTAAAAACACGCATTCAGATGGTTAAAACAGTTTAAAAAAACAAGTGTCAAGGGTGGATATGCTTTTCAACGTATTAAAAATAGTGTTTTTTTGTGTATATTTCTGAACAAAAGATCGTGGAATGTTTCCAAACTTGCCTCCGGTTAAACAGTAAGTAAGATGAAAATTAGCTGTTCAAAAATTATATGCATTTTTAGACAACTTATTTTATTTCATCATTTTTGTCATTAAAACTAAAGACGCTGGTAGGTGACACATCACAAATCAGCCAAAAGGCAGAAAATCCGGCCCTCGGTTTTAATTGTTTTGCGAGTTATAAAAGCCGGCTCAAACGGTATTTCTTTTCTCGCGTAAAGAGCTACGAACAGTAAAACTTTTAGTATAAAAGTGCCGGATTTTAAACAGAGCCAACGCAGGCGTTTGCCGTGAAGAAATTAATGTAAGGGCCGACAGAAAATGATTCATATACTGCTGAATCAGGCGAGGCATGCAAACAGCAAAACAGTAAAACGTTCAGTTATAAAAGTGCGGGATTTTTTAAACAGAGACAACGCCGGCGTTTGCCGCGAAAAAATTAATTCAAGAGCAGACAGATAATGATTCATATATGCTGAACCAGGCGAGGCATGCAAACAGCAATAAGCCAAATCAATATAGCGAAAGATCAATGATGATCGATGTCCAATATCATGTGGAGAAGATAACACTTCAAACAATAGCACATGTCCAATCTAATGACTGCTGATTGCTTCCTATATAAATAAGGTTAACTTTTTTACCAATCATGACAGAAAGGAGTTAACTTTGACGGCGTCTCTATGGCCCATTGGCTGCTTCCTTTAATCGTGGCTTGAATGCCTTCTGTTCTTAACAAAGAGCTACATGAACCTGTAAATTATTTATCAAAGCGCCGCTGATTGGCTTGCAATTGGTTTAGTATTGTTTTGGAGTAATTTTGAGATGACCTTAACCGAGGCCGGGTGGCCTGATATAAGGTCGGCAAGTTATGAGGCGGGATTCGCTGAGACTGCGTGCCTCAGAATTTTAATCAATTTGAATCTCACTGAAAGCAGAGAACTTCCTCGGTTATAAACTAAATGCAAGTTGTACTCAAAAACCATTGAATAATAAACTTATCTAAGCAATTTTAATTCGACTATAGTTTTTTTCTTAATGTGACTTGTTTTATGATAGATTCGATATTTATTGTAAGGTAAATATTTTAATTTAAAACTCTAAGTTTAAACCGAGCTTAATCGATTTTAAACACGAATTGCTGTTTGCAGCATGTTATGTAAGAGCGTTCCCCTGCATAACAAAACCGCAAGAAGGCTAGATGAAAATACTCGCAGTTTCATGTGAAGAGAACTCTTCGAACATTGTTTTTGAGGAGCCGCCTGATAAGTGATAAACAAAGACTGCTCTATTCTGAAAAAAGACTATTTTGAACCTGACTGCGTTTCGCGACAAATAAATACTCAAAAAGACAAACATCTGCTTTTTCATCTCAGAGAGTGGGCTTTCTTGTGAGAAGACCTTTTAAACTCGCTTCTTTCCTTACTGGTTCTTGTTTCTGCTTGATTTGCATATTTATACAGGCTCGTTATATGAAGGACACCTGAACCGCTCCCATAAACGCAGTTCTATAAAGTTTTCACCCCTATCTGAAAATTGAGCTGTTTTTTTCCTCAATATTTAACATTTTAAATGGCATTTTTTTTTTCATCATTTAACCGACTTAAATTCTTTGGCGCCGAGACTGAAATATCCCTATTGAAAACCTTATTTAAATATTATCACTATGACGGGTGATATTTGAAAATGAACTGCCATGCAATTTCATTTTTCGCAGCTCATATCTATTAACGGTTTTAATGATCTCAAGGACAAAGTAGAAACCATTTTAATAAATGAAATGATGCTCTTTTTAATTTCGCAAATTACAATGTCCATTAGTGTGGAAGCGAAAATTGTTCTGATTCATGACAGTTCGTGTTTATTGATCGTGTTTACCGAACCATCCCAATTTAGCTGTGAGCTACATCTGAAAACCAAATCAAATTGAGTGCATGGTTCTAAACAATATTCATACTGATTAATTAAAAATGCTGAAACCCACTCAGTTTTAAGACAAGCTAAAACCTTCTAAAACCTTCTACTAAGCTTCGCGCGCATTCCCGTTTTATCCGAACTTTTCTCTGCGCTCGTAAATGCTACAACCACTTGTTCAACCTCAAAGAAGACGTAAAGAGGAGGCTTGTTTTATAGGAAGTGTGCAAGAGTGATAAGATATCTTATAACCGGTCGTTTTATCATTAGTAAAATTGTCTTATTATTCAAAGAACATTAGCATTGATATTGATGTGGTCTTTATGTTAGATGCGTACAAATAACCTTCAAGGGGATTTCTCAGCCACGCGTGTGGCAGGTGGCTCGAGACCTAGTTTTGGCATTAGTAATGAAATTTACCATTGTATGCATTCAAACAGGGCTTATATTAATTTTCAATTTGCTCAGCGCTGTGACTATGAGGGGGAATTTTCACTGCAGCTGCTCGCGCGGCTAAAAACAATTAGCGCCGAGGCCCTAATCAGCTCGGGCAGCTAATAAGTTCAAAGGGAGCGAGCTGGAAGGATCAGTCTACTAGCGACCTCAGTCGTCACTCAGCTAGCGCACATCTTGCAGTGTCCGACCTGTCACAGAAAAACACCATGGAACAATCTCTTGGCCTTGCAAAGCCTCATAGCCAATACGTTGTCAGCGATGTGATAGAGACCTTAAACAGTTCTTCGAAGTGTAAGTTCAGTTTACTGATTCGGTGTTTTTTTTTGGGCAATAGTCTTATCAAAGTAAAATCGGCCGGGCAATCACTGTATCCAATCATGTTAAAATTGATAAGAACTAGGTCTAACAGTGCCGTTGGACTGCTTACCTTATAGATCCTTCTCTGGTGTACAGAAGTTATCAAACTCAAGCATCAGATCTATCACCTAATCCCGAGTCCCAGGGACATGGAGACGGCGAAAGTCCTGCAACAGTGCGAAGAAAACAACGCCGAAACCGTACGACATTTACAAAACAACAGCTACAGGAGCTGGAGAAGGTCTTCGAGAAAAAACATTACCCGGATATAGCCCTCAGAGAAGAGCTTGCTGCAAAGATCAACATCAGCGAGGCGCGAATCCAGGTAAGCTAAACAACAAACACGTCAATTCGCTCACGTAAAAGCTACTTTCTTAGGTTTAAATGTAAGTGCAGAATTGAGAGCTGAAATAATCTACCAGAAATAGTGGTGGGCAAAAGATAACATTAAAAAAATGTCGGGTGTGGTCGTTAGCGATAGCCTTGTGTAATAGCGGGGTCGTAATTGTATTAGGACACCGAGCAATATTATATTACTAGTGAAAATTGTGTGATCGACGATATACCTTCAAGCTTAGTGAATTTGCCCATAATTGAATTTCCTTTTTTTCACCTCTAAAAGTAGGAAGATATTGCCAATAATGAAACAGCACGAATAAATGCGACTTCTCAGAATTTTTCGCCAGTGTGTTTCTTTCTTTTTTTTTTTAAAGAAGTGGTTAAATACCTGATATTCAAATTTGCAGTTTACGCCAATATATCACAATATTATTTTCTTTCCTTTGCGTCGGTTATATCTTTCTTATTTTTGCCGCATTTTACGAAAATGTAAACAACAAATGTCTTAAAAAGGCGCCTGAGATAGCTAGAAGGAAAACACGGCAGCCTATAAATACTCGGCAGCGTTTTTGAAAGTTACAAAACATGTCTGATACAAACATCCGTTGCACCGGACGTTTTAAATCCTTATGTAAGTGTTAACTGTTATTCTTCCAAATCGGAAGTTCTGTTTTTTTAAAGTTGCTTTTCTTGTGCAAAATATGCCGAGACGACTGATTGAATTGATTGATATGCTTTTTTCCCGGGATGAAAATTAAAATTAAGAAAAAATTAAAAGATTGGCACACGAGACAGACTTCATCGCCGGTAAATCGGTGATAAGCCGGGAAAACCATTCAGCTGATTACGATGTCTCAGTTCAAAATGCCTTGTAACTTGTGGAGACTTGGTTTCCGTTATTTTTGTAACCTTTTCAACCATTATTATATATACACATACATACTCCTATATTGAGATACACAAATAATAATGAACGCCATCATGTTTTATTTGTCTCCGACAATTTATAATTCTATTCACGTATATGCTTCTTATTTCGCAAATTAATCTCCAATGTAATTTTTCGTCATCAAACTGATATACTTACGAAATTTAAATCCTCGATATTGGCGTGCAAAAAGTAGTTTTTGATGTAATGTGCATGGGTTTTGATGACTGTTGTTTCTGAGCTGTTCCCTTTTGAAATATGAAAAGATATTTGATCTTCTAAACGTATGTATTTATTTCTAGGTTTGGTTCCAAAACAGACGAGCAAAGTGGCGAAAAAGACAAAATCCAAGTCAGAGTTTAGCGAAGAAAGTGCGCTTTCCGAGCGACAAGCTTGGCCCGCCGCACCTGCCGATAGCTCCTCGGCCAGGTATTCCCTGTGGACCTCCTAACTATTTCCTCGGTTTGCCTGGTGCAGTTCCCGTAAGCGCTCATCATCACTCCTATCCAGGCCTCCTAACTTCTCTTAACGCTACAAACTCCAGTTATATGTCTTCATCGCAGATACCGATGCACAACGGTGCGCTCTGGCCTTGCCAAAGCGCCGCGTTCTCAAGCCATGCCGAGCAACCAAAGATGGCGCTCGAAGCCCTCAGGATGAAAGCTAAGTCGCACGCGTCTTCTATATCTGCGTTCGAGTTCGTGCCGTCGCCGTATCATTAGACCGTTTTAAAGGAGGCCAAGCCAAAAGAAGAGACTAGAGGCATGAGCTGGAACAGAACCTATGGTTAAATCTTAATAAGCAAAATACCACAAAGGAGGGATTTACATCACAGCAAAGAACGGGAACGAATAAAATACTTACTTAAACCAGAGTGCATCCTTCAAATGTATGTTGTCCCTTAACTTAAAAGAAAATTGTAAATTACACAAAGGCAATCATGAAGCATTTTATAAATTGCAGCCGTTTTAGTAGTGCTATTAGGCTTTTATATTATAAAAATACTTTTAGGACGATGTAAGTTGAAACATTTGCAAGTTGTCTATTAAAGCCGAGGCAAGCGCTGTACAAAAAGTTAGCGCTTCTTTTTAACATATACTTTAATGTTTACTTACGCAATTAGCAAGTTTTCTTTTGAAAGACCGTAATGGTAAGGATCATTAATGAAGTTGTGAATACTTTTAAGGCTTTTTGGTTTCGCTTTGCCTCTGTGGCCCGAGGTGCGAACTTGTCAAAAGCACATTTTCAAGTCAGTAATTTCAATAACTGTATTACAGATAGACAGTCAAACAATATAACTCGGTCGTGCACCTTAATATCGAAAATAAGTGCACGTTTACAGTGCGACATAACGGTAAAGTGTGTAAACTTTGGAGAAATAAACAATGTCCGTATGGCGGAAACGTAGCCAGTAACTTGACCCGGCAACGAAGTTTTCTTGATGAAAACAAGCAGGCCATGACAACGTTTCGAATTTTGTCCTTAATAAATTTATTGTGTGGACGAAAATAAAGAAGTACACATTCAGTTGTGGCTCAAATAATAAATAACTTGCATTGTTAATAAAACAGGTTTTCGACCCTTAACTCTGTGTTACGACTTTTTATTGCTTTAAAATGAAATCACCGAGTCATTTTTTTAGTAGACCATAACCGAAAAAGTCCATTACATCAAATTTTCACAATAAAGAAAATTAAACATTTCTCATTTTATAGTTTAAGCGTATCCTGCACGCCAAAGTAAATCATGGCAAAAAATTACCAAGCGATATAATATTCGTTAGCAATTAAAGTTTTACAGATAAACCTCTGAATTAAAGGTTGTTTCCTCTGCTGTCGACACATTTAAACATGTGCGGCTCAGTCTTTAGAGAATGAAAGGCGAGGTAGAATCAGGGAAAGTCCATCGAAATTCAGACGAGCGAAACTCCGCTGCTATTGACTTATGTCGTCGCTGAAGTCTTTTGACAGCAGCTGATTTGAAACATTTTATAATGAAAAGTCAGCCACAGTGGCTCCAAACCTAGTCCATTATTTCGGTAAATAATCCTATTTCGAAGTATATTTAACGACCCCGTTTACGTCCGATTTTCAGGTTTACAGCCTGGGCTCTTTGAATTTAGACGGACATAGGCTAAGTCGAAATTTCAAGAGAAAAGAACTGCTATGAAATAGCAGAGCTCGCCGGTAACAGTGAATGTTAAGATTCCGATCTTTAATGACCCTCTTTTGTTTTGTCCTTGCACCGGCGAAAAGTTCAATGGTGGGCATTTTATGGCTCTCAACGTGATTTTGATTAGCAAGCCGCAACAGTAAGGAAAGCGTTTGAATTTTTTTTTAGAAAGAAGCCTCTACCTTTTACCATGATGCAGTGTTGCAGGGTGTCACATAGAAAAAGATAAACTGAATAGTAACTAAAAGGCGTCAAAATTCACGTGTCGGTGACTAAAAATATCACTGCCAGTTTATTTTACTTCAGTTAGCGACCGTTTCATGGAAGGTTGACAAAACTAGAGGAGTTAAACGCTTGACCACGAACATCAACCGATTAAAAAAAAAAACAACTAAAGAAACAGGAAAAGATCCATTCGGGTAGATTTTGAATTACGATAATTTAGTTTCCGTTCTTTACTATTTTGCATGTATTTTTCTTTTGCGGTGCGCCGGCGTTGGCTTAATTTACCAATTTTCGTTTGTCATTTGTCAGAATACTAACTCATCATCCATAGCCCTTCTTCTTGGTTCTGACCGTAACGCCGGAGGGACTTTGTTTTTGAAACTTTAATGACCTTCCTTTCAATGAGCTATCTCATAATCTCAAAGACTTTTTTTAACGTCCGTTGTTTTCTAAACAAAGTTTTGTGATAAATGTGAAGACAAATTATACGAACACGATAAGTTATTTGCTATTGTGGCTTGCCTCCTCATTGACTGTCATTTGCATAATTGCTCACTCTGTCTTCATTTTTCAATATCGAGAGATTGGATAGAATTTTAAGCTTGGCCGCACTGTCTTTGAAGAAACAAAAGCAATAGGACCGAATAATGTCTAAATTAGACGCTCTTTCTACCAAAACTCGCATTTTCAATATTGACAAGCGTCCAAGTTATGTTTAAAGAGCTTAGACGCATTTTTAGAGTTATCTAGATCTGGCGCAGGTGTCCTTCTTGATATAAACACTTAGTCTGAAACCTTTCTCCAACTACCAACTATCATTTTATATTTTTAATTTCACTTCTTTTATTGTTTAAAATTCTCACTGCGTTCGTGTCTCGCTTCAAAATTTAATAAGTGTAGGGAAATTTGCCCGGTTGATGGACTATCTCTTTTAGATGTCTTTAAAGAGGAAACAATGATTTCCGATGTGTTTTGGAGTAAACCAAGTAATTACTGTTGACGTCATACGGAAAGCGGTAACCCAAACAGAAAAAGATCGAGAAGGTCTCTTGATTTAACATGAGCTGAGAAAATTTCTTTTGTTTGCTACAGTGATCCGTTGCAGAAGAAAAATAAAATGCTTAAACTAAGCGTAACTATGGAGTTTTTTAGATGTGATATTGGATTCACTTCACTATAAGATGCGGAGTCGCAGGTAATGTTAATTGAAAAAGAAAAAAAAAACTAGAACATCATGGTTTTCTCTAACGAGAAAAACATATATGAGTAGGAAACGAAAAATATTTCTACACGAATTAGACTATTACCCGTAAAATGAAAGCATAACACGAATGTCTTTTATGACCTCCTGTGTTTCTTGCTTAAAGTATAATTCATTTTTAATTACGACAGAAACGTTTAGTTTTTTTTACTCTAATTATGACAAATGAGACTAGCGTCTCGCTGGCTACATGGTGGGCTCAAAATAAGAAAAGTCTTTTATATATATCTAATTGCTTTTCTTGCTTTTACCGCTTCGGTCGCGAGGCTTGGCTTGTTTTTCGTTTTCTGTTATTATTCTTAGATTGCATTTGTCTTGGGCTTCAAGGTCAGTCAAGAGGAGTTGTGCGGAATCGAAATTTCTCGATTTTCGCTTTAGTTCTGAGCTGTCCGCTTCAATTCTTTCCTGTTTAGTCTTCCGTATTGAAAGCGGAGCACGCAACCACAAGTTAACCTAGTTTTAAAAAACAGAAAGGAAAAACCCATTTATAGCAATAATAGTATAAATCAAGTACTAATCATCCCGCAAATGAAGTTTGAGCTGGTAAAGGCATTATGAAGCTTCCACTGGAAAGACAAAAATTAAAATAAAAAACATCTCTGTCGCCAAATAAAGCGCATTCAACGCCTTGATGACATTTTATTCTTCTCATTTTTCCAGGTGTTCCTTTACAACTTAAAACTGCAATTTCAAGCCGTTTTTAATAATCCTCAAAATTACCATACATGGTGCATACTGTCACAGATTACCAATTTATCCTCGTTGCAATAAAAAGAAAAACATAAGAAACGTCATCTATTTAAACACCTTAAGCTATTCAAGTTTGTTGAAATTAACAATGGACTTTTACCACACGACAACTCTTTTAGGCTTGAAGTTTTGCCGTCTGCACGATTAAGGGAAAAACATACAGAATACTCTTTACATATCATCTATTTTATTTTATGATCTGCTAACTGACCAAAACCCAGGTTTTGAATGTTGTTGAAATAGGAAAAAATAGAACAGAAGAAACTGCCAGAGGAGTTGTTTTCCCCCGCTGTCTGTTTTTCGCATTTTGTTCTCATCTTCATTCATCCTAATTTCTTCCTCCCTTCCACTAAATTGTTTTTCATTACTCCTTTTCAAACACATTTTTCGATCGCTTTGGATTTCGTTTAGTCGTGAAAGGGCTCCGATTCTCGCCATTAAGATAACTGATTAATAAGATTCAAGTTCCTGTGATAGATACGTCATTGTGATCATCAATTGCCAGTCACTTTAGATTTAGATCATTCTGACTGAAGCGGTATATGTTAATCGAACAAAGCTGATTGTTCAATGATATAAGACATTCATTTACTTAAGTTCTAAAAGTTTACCCCCATTAGTTAACGATCAGAAACAAAAGATTAAAAAAAACATAGCAGGTCTTCAAAACGAAAACAGAGCCGGCATCTATCTTTTCACTACAAAAGTGCTCCATTTCTGTGGCTACTAGTTTTCTTCCTCGTTCGAACGAGAAAACATGGCCTCGCCAGACGGCTGAATATTGGTCAACCCTAGAATTAGAACTGATTGAAACTTAAATTATTAGCCTTTTTATTCAGCGTTGCCTTTTTTGTTACCATCGTTAACGAAACAAAAAACTAAATATGTTATCGTTTAGTCAAAGAATCAATTCAAATTCAATATTGAATTTGTGTCGAATGCTTGCCAACTCAATCCGGTGCAGACATTGAGAGCTGCCACAGCTTAATGGTTACTTTCCACCTCATACCACGCAGCTAACATAGTATAAATGTAAAATATCGTTGTCACAAAAAGCCATTCATACTTATATTCAGGATACATCCCAACAGTAGCATGTCTCACCCAGAACTGACTGTGGTAAATATTTTTAGGAAGAACAACGCCGTTTCAACTCGAAATCTGTCTATAGTAGAACAAGGTCGGGCACCTTTAGAGTTTATTGCCCTAACCAAGACATTGTTGTTTTAAATTAACAACATGATTCATTAACCATCCATTTCGGCTTGGCTTGAACGCCCATTATGTCAAACGAGGCAAAGGTTTGCGATAATCCTAATTAAGCACTGATTGAGCTGCACACAAGACGCTGTGTAGGAAGAGAGAAAAAAATTGAATGCAATCAGCAGGAAAAACAAGTTTCACATCATAATCGAAAACGTTCGTTTTGTATTTAAAAATTGCTTGGAAAATGTCCGGTATCTTTAACTAATAATCCAAACTGATATATTCAGCTCATATGTGCTACCGAATGTTTACTTTTACCTTCCGCTATATTTTCCCATTCGATGAGATCGACGTGAAAATCCTCATGCTCATTTCACATTACGGCACAGAACTAGATGGTATCTTAAAAATGAACAGTTGCTCATATCTGATTCTGTAAGAGAACCTGTGCAACCAAAATTTAACTGTTCTATAATATATTTCCGATGCCGACTTCATGTTCTCATAAATTAGTTAATTTGCAGACTGACCAAGCGTCGTGTTATGTTTTTGTTTGAGATCGTAATCGCCAAATGTCTAATTGTCTGTCAACCTCCATTTTATTGAAATATTTGCTATCAGAGGTCATCAGTGCACCTCGACAGCTACCCAATCTGAATCCCATTATAGTCATCTGTTTTTGGATCGTCACTGTCCACTGAATTAGTCCTTAAAATCGGAAAGCAAACGACTTATTCGACTCATACCAATAATAAGATTGATTCGTAGTTAAAAGCATTTCGTTTTACACTCTGTTGTTAATGTATGTGAAAGATGTTGAACTTAAGCAATGACAAAAATGGAAATTTTCATGTTTTAATTTTGTGTTTCCGTATTTTTCAATTTTCAGTTTTGAAATTTAGACAACTTGTTCCTAGACATTACAGGTTATTATCGATATGGAGAAACTTCAACTTTCTTTTTACTTTTTTGCTTCAAAACATAAAAGATACATAAAATTAAAAGTCACTTTTCTCAGGGTGCACGTGTGTTTGTGTGTGGCGAGAAAGCCTGAAGCGAAAACATAGGGCTTATATAATATTAAGCTTCCTCTATATAAAATTTGAAGGGTGTGATAAATTGCTATAAAATTACCAGTAGCGATACAGGACAGCTAACGAAAGTATATATAAGGAGGATAACTTTCTGCGTAAGAAGAAAGTTTACAAAATCATGTACACTTGAAAAATTACTATAAAGTTGCTTATGGCGATTATCAACAGCTAATGACAATATACACAACGAAAAGAAAATACCTATTTACCTGGGGAGACGATTTGCAAGGAAAAAGTACAATTCGATTGATAGTTGGCATAGATATATTTTTAAAATTATTTATACACGATGGAAGAGATCGAATTTTTAGTATGATCGTCTAGCGAGTTGAGGTACTTTGGTTCTTAGAGCCGAAGATATGTTGTACAAAAGGGGTAAGTTCCTGTTTTAAATGCTATTGCTGTTGACGGATCCGATGTATCATAATCAGTTAACCACGCGACAATCTTTATCTACGATGTCCTTGAAAACGTTTCGGTAGAAATGAAACACTTTTGGGGGATAGCCTAAACACAAGAGCTTTCAGGCAAAGGAGAACATGGTTGCAGGTTTAACTGAAATGCCGGGTAAAGACTTGACTTTGTCAAAAGTTCCACGAACTTTTTTGCGGCATAAAGTTTTAAAAAATATATTTGATTGGGCGACTCAATTACAGAGAGGACAAAAGTTTAATTCGTGGCCGCCCCAAATCGAAGAGAGTAGCATCAAAAATCAACTGAGAAAACATATGTATACACAAATTAAACATTTAAAATTCCAGCTGGTATAGTCTGTGCGAGTTGAATCAATCTACTGCTAGTGAATTGTTGTTATTGAATCAGTCTACTGCTGCAGTTAAATCAATCTAGTGTTATACGTTCGACAAGTCAGCGCCTTGTCTCACTTAGATAACATCACTTCTTGATTCCGTAAAATGGCGGTTACAATCCCTGGGGTTGTACAACTACGTAGGGAATTTTCCGTGGGCTTATAAACGGGGGGAAGGGAACATGCTTCAAACGAGCTGATAATGTAGTCAAAACAAACGTCTTTGTCGAAGGGGTTCTATACATTTCCATGACACCGTGTTCTGATAACTGTTGCCGCACACTACAATATAACACAATGGACAGGTACTTCGATAATTTTTGACGAAATAACAGTAAACGTATTGTTCAGCGCCATACTTGCATTATGGTATACGTCCCACATCTTCTATTTGAAGTTGAACACTGCTCTGCGAAAGTGCGTATGTTAACAAAACAAGAAAAGGTGAAGGAACAGCTTATAATCGGAGGGGGGGGGGGGGGGGGGAAGGAGAGGGGTTTTAGCAAGTAATTCACGACGCAGAATTCATCCAAAGTAGGCAATTGCTATTCATGCTGAAATCTTCACAAATTTGAAAAACAAAATGGGTTAGTAACACAGGGTAGACATGAATATTAAAGACAACACACATACGATGGGTAAAAGGGTTACCGGTTCCAAATAACATTTCACAGTATTGAATAAACAATATATACATATTTTTCAAATGAATAAACAATATGCTAACTTACACCTCTACTCTGAAAAAACAAGTAAACAAGTTTATTAATTTGCGGTGCATAACTACTGCGCATGGTGGAAAAGTCGTAATTTCTTATGCTGGTACGTTTTCAATTAATGACCGAAATGGTCAGAGTTGATTTGTAGACCTGTAGCAAGTTTCCCCTCGAGAGTTTATCGACACTGTTCTTGCGAGCAGCGATTTTTTTTTTTCAAGTTGAGTCCGATCCGGCTGTGCAAGCCGGGCGAAGACGTGAACAAAATCCTTGTAGAGAATTGAAGTGGAATTACATTCAGAGCCTATTGCCGATTTCAGCGTTTTTACTTGCTTCTTGTCCTTGAATATTTGGAATATCTTCCCAGAAAAAGCGGGGTAACTGTGAAACGTTTTGAATAGAGTGCAGATTGAGCGAAGCGACTTCATATTCGGGCATGGGCTACCTCGCTGTTTATCGATATTCTACAAAAAATAAGCCGAGGACTCGAGAAAGTGTCTGTTTTGAATATCATTAAAAATAACAACAAAAACGTTAGCATCACCACTGCACTTACCTCATATTTTTCGCTTAAGCTCAACTGCTGCCCGCGACATGGTCTGGAATAAGCTCATCCTCTTCGGTCAAATCGAAGAAAATTTCTCAATTCGAGGAAAAGAAAAACTTTCTGGATTTTGGCTGGCTTACTTTGAACAACATAAATTGTAGGAAATGTAATATATTTCGACTTTCTGTCCTCCTAAAAAATAAAAAAGAAATTTGACAAATTTGCGGGATTTTGCTTGAACAACAAGTAAAATGGCGCGAAAACCAAACGCGGGTGAACATCCGGGATATTTTTGGGTGATCGGATCGAGGCTAAAAACACAAACCTCTCATCAAGCTAAAAGGTCCAATGGATCAAATTTTAACCTACCTCATACTTTTTGTTACTTTTTTTTTTTCAATGGAAAATGTAGATAATGTACTAAACAAACATATCCTATAGTTTTAGTTACAATTACTCTACGAGCGCGCGCGCGCGATGGATATGAGATCAGTGATATATAGCCAACGAGGCGCGTAGCGTCGAGTTGGCAATAATCATCTCATATCATAGGGGGCCCACACAATGTGCCTGTGTAGCCGATTGTTATTATCTAGTAAATGCACTGGATTTACCGTTTGCTTCACCTATAGCGATATATCGGTAACTATGTATATAAATCAATGATAAATAAACGTTGAATTACCTTATCTGTGGTATATAGTCGTCCTTTTACCTCAAAAGCGGTTTTTTGAGCGATTTTGAAGGAGTTTGAGTTCGCCGTTGACTGTTCCTTCTTACATATGGAACAGTCAACGGCGAACTCAAACTCCTTCAAAATCGCTCAAAAAACCGCTTTTGAGGTAAAAGGACGACTATATACCACAGATAAGGTAATTCAACGTTTATTTATCATTGATTTATATACATAGTTACCGATATATCGCTATAGGTGAAGCAAACGGTAAATCCAGTGCATTTACTATATAATAACAATCGGCTACACAGACACATTGTGTGGGCCCCCTATGCTCATATCTAACAAGCGCGAGTGGAATAATTCGTTTGTTAAAAACAATCAAGAATTATTGCTAGATCTTGCTGATTTCGCTTTGAAAGAACAACCAGAAGACAATTTAATGGTCACCATTCCTCGGGCGTGGTATAATGGCTCATATACCATGGCCGCTAAGCCAATCAAATCTCTGAAATTGCATTATACAATGATCCAGTTTTTTATAATCATTAGAAGTTAAAAAGTACGATTTTTTGGCCATCCACCTTCGAAGCACGGTCGGATTTTCTCGATTTTCCGATTTAAATAATGATTAAAAAAATGGTGACGTCACTGCTAGCGAGTTGCTCTGTTTTCACCGTCACGTGTTTCGGCATTTCTGGGTCGTTTCTTCATTTGTAACACGTTCCTTGAGGTTACCTTGTTAGCGTTTACTGAGAAGAGGAAGAGAGAGGTGATTCGAATTGTAATGGAGTTAAATGAGGTACTGGCAAAAACACGTGGATGACATAAATATTTTGAACTTTAGCTCGGGCACAAAACGGACCGACATTGTTGAAAAGAATTCGTTACAAATGAGAGAAATGGTTACAGTAATGTACGCAGCTTTAGCAGGATCAGTAGCTTCGAAAAGAAAGCCTGAAAAAATTCAGGCTTGAACCTCAACGCGATTGGAATCCATCGGACCTCTGCGATACCAACTGAGCTATCAAGCCACCGTTGGGAGCTGGTCATCTTGTGAATTCATAACGATATACCAGGAGAGGTGAAGAAATGGAAGAGGTAGAACTATGAATCGGTAACGTAGAGGTCGTAGGTTTGAATCCCCTTCAAGCCAGGATTTTCTTTTTTCAGGCCATTTCTTTTTGCAACTGCTCAAGTTGCGTATGTAACTGGGTTGGTCTTTCTTTTATCCGTAGCCGTTCAAAAACATGAAGTTTTTAGTCAACTTATGGATAACTTGGAAAAGTTATCGCTTGCATTAAGAGTTAAAGGGAATTTCAAGCCTTATTTTTGATAGCTGTCATTTGATTGGCTCAGTGACAAAATGAAAACTGAGATAAAAAGAGTTTCCGCAGAACGCGCGGTGTCCTTAGGAAGTGTGTGAGTAGATTATCTCAGTTGACCTCCAGTGGGTTCTTTAAAGAGTGAAAATAACCCATAGTTTATTGATGATGGAAAGATAATTTAAATTAAAATTGTTCTAAAATGTTCTAAGGAGAACCTTGATATCTGTGGATCGATCATAAGTAAAGATTTAGATTGTACCGTCGGGAGACCTTTTCAGTCAAAAGACGGAGAAAGATTTCTCTTTTAAACAAAATAACCCCACGGCCTAAGACTACAACATATCAGCCGTTTTCAAAGACGAACACGAGAACCGGACAGAAAATCTTTTGGAAGATTGGCAGGTCGTCTACGAATGTCATTTTGGATGTAAAAGTGGTTTGTTTTTGTGACCTTCCTATTATGACAAAAAACAAATCGAAGGGGAAAAATTAGACAACTTTTACGCCGAAAATCGCGCCTGTCCCTTTTTCACACTGCGACGACTTGTCCGAGCAATTTGTTGGTCTAAAAAGTTGTCCGTCTTCTATGTTGTGAAAGCGGGCCAGTCAAAGGACAGAACTGGTCTGGAACGAGGGTGAGCTGGTCAATGGAGGGTACCGATACTGTGAAGACAGCGTGTACTATGGTCGAATTAAGAATGAGTATACCACCCGAAAATCAAGCTACGTTTCTTCAATTCGCTGCCGTTGTCTCCGTAGAGTTCACTACTGCCAGTATCGAAAGCGATTTTGGGAAAACGTGGACCTCTTATTACTTGAACTCCGTCGCGGGCTGAGCCGGGGGCTGTATTCATACAGCAGTGTAATTCTACGCTGTCAGGAATATACCCGATGACGCTGAGAAACTCAACATTTATTGATACTCGAGTTCATTCTTAACTTAGTCCCTTACCTATATTTATCGTATCCTAGGAATTAAAAAAATACATATATAGCTACTTAGGCCTTCCGCATAGCGCTCATTCTCGCCTAATTATATCCATGCTTAACTGAGGGAGCCCATTCCTTGTAAGCCCCGTGGCTTCCCTTGGGCTTCCTCGCCATTAGTGTTTAAATAATCAGTTTTTTTCTTGCTTTTGTACAACTTATGGCAAAACTCTATACTTATTTGTAGATTAAACACAACATTTTTCTGCGACAGGGAATAATAATAACTTCAGTAACTGCAACTGCAAGAACAAATATCACACAGTTTCAGAGTGACTCATTCCTGCTGGTACTACACTGAGTCCTCGGCCACACTATTGCGTTTTGGTTGGAAAACGCACACGAAGGTAAATTTTTCATTCTATTCTTTAACTGCACGCCTTTCCTTTCAATTCACAGTTCCTAGATTATTCGGCTACACTGTACAAGGTGAACAAGTTGGAATTACTGTGAAGTGGTTGCAGAAAGTCCCTTCTATAGAGGTTATTTATACATATTATAGAGAGGTTTGAACCAAAACGAAAGTAATTTCTCTGACCAATCCCAGCAGACGAAAACAGCGGAATGAACCAATCAGAATTCGAAGAAATGCATGTTACCAGCGTCAACGGCGGGAAAATTTTGCGTGTGATGAAACTCTGATTGGTCTTGGTTATTTTCCCATTGGTCCAGGAACTGGCTTGTGCTTGCTAACCAATCACAGAGCGATAGTAGAGCAAAACCAAAGCAAACGAGAAATGCTTTCAACACAATTGAAAACCACTCTAATAATAGCTACGCTACCTAATTTACAATATAATAAAAAACAGTGCAGAGTGATTAGTTCGTTGTTCAGTCAATATCCTCATCCAACAGCTCAAGTGCGTCCATGATATCTGCTTCCGAGGCACGATACAAGAATCGGCGCAAGATCTATCGAGGAAAACAAAGGATAACGAATTAACACACCGATATACGCGTCATGTATGGTTCACATTAGTAGCTAGAGAAGCATACAAAAGCCGCTGCAAACCGTTTTGTTGTGGTGGGCGCCTTGATCTCAGCTCCCACGTTAATAATTCCAGAGGCGGGGGATGATGGAGTGGGGCCAGAGGCGTGAAAAATAACATGACTAAAGGGCTGAAGTACGATCAAAACTTTTAAGTTCCAGACGGCACACAACCTACAACCCCCGTGGGGTACTCCGTCCCCCGATATAAGCCGGCAATATAAGGGTGTGGCTTTTGAACGATTTAATCTGAAACTGTGCTTGGACGTTAAATGTTCTGATCTTAAGTAAGATAGTTTTTCTTTACTTGACTGAAACAATGGTACAGATTTTAAAGCTTTTAAAGAACTTTTTTAGAAACAGAACTATAAAGAAATTACTAAAAGTAAGATATTTCTGTTAGTTACGGGTTCCTTTAGGAAGATCACGGGAAATTGGTGTTATGTCAAAAACTCCAAAATGTTTTTTTTTTATCAACAGAAACCTAAAGGTATTGCTTATTTGTTGTAAATTAACACCCCAGTGTACTAAGACTATCGATGAGTGTCTCCGGCCACAGATGGACTTGGTTAGAATGGACTGCAACTTGAAAAAAGTTAGGCTAACTGATTTCAAGTTCTCCCGTTTTCGTTCCCAAAATACACTAGAGCAGGTCATGAAGTTGTTCCTTTTAAGAATTCAGTTGATTTCTTTTTGTTGATGTTCTAGAATTATTTTGTAACTATTTTGAAGGTGTTGTCACACCATTTTTACGATAAAAGGTCAAAATGCCCGTGACACTTCCCCTTTAATACATCCACTTGAGAAGACTGTCAAGAAACCTTCGGAAAGGTAAATGTGGTTCCGTTATGAGCAAGGAATGTCTTAAAACGCTCAACTAGCACTGGATGGTGATTATTAAATCAAATAAATCAAGATGGCGCAAAAATTGTGATTGAAAAACAACTCACCTCATCCTCAACAGTAAACCCTCTTTTACTGAGTATTCGAACTGAAAGCCCAATAAGCCACCTACGAGGAAAAAGACGTTTTTTTTTCTCAGTATGACTACTGAGAAGTCGAGACAAAAGATAACCTTCGTGCATGATTGAGCAAAAAACGAGAAGTTTCAAGCGATCTGACTTTCACGTGTCTCTCTAATTCTCGCTTGACAATCTCTGAGACGCTGAAAAGGAGGTTCTCGTCGTAATTTAGAGTCATCTGCCTTTGGAATTAACTTTTCTGGAAAGCTGATCACAGACGTCGTTTGGCTCAATATATCAGTTCGATTCTCGCACTTTTGTTTTCAGCTTAGCAGACGCCTTTTCCGCCTTTTGATTTTCACACGCCGCGAAAACAACAGCCGGAAAGGGCGTCTGTTCTCGCAGGTTAATTTCAGCTCTGCGGTTTGGAGAAAAAAAAAGAAAGAAAGAAAGAAATCACGTGATCACAATTTGGCTGACTGTAAGAAATTGTCCTGTTGAAGTCCTCTCTCATGTCCTCGGATACCTTTTCTAAAGTCTATCATGTGTAGAACTGTTTTTTTTTTTCCCTTGTAAGAGCGTTTAATATCTGCAAATTAAAGTGATTCAATCTTCTGCACTCACTGTTACCGCTATATACTGGTTCATCTTGCAGTCAACATAATTTAAGTCACGTGGTTAGACTTTTCTTTCTTGTAACAGAGAGTGTGAGTACGGTATTTATTCGATTAACCACCCACCTTCGAATAAGCGCCCACCCCACCACCCTCCCAACAAACATTTTTGTACTAGCCCAGCGTCAAGTGAGAGGAGCGTTAGTTGTGTTCCAAAATTAGTTTTAGATAGGTAGTCAATAAACTTTTATGTTGTTTTTGTGAGATTTTGCACTTTGTTTTGTCTTGTTGAAGCAAAAAAACCTTGCCATCCTTTGTTTTTTTCTTCTCTAGAAAATCCTCTCTTGCTGAAAATGTTGCGAAAATAATAAGCGTCCACCCTCGAATAAGCGCCCACCCTCGTGGGACCAAAGTTAAATAAGCACCTAGGGTGGTCAATCGGATAAATACGGTATCCCAGACTCTTACATGACAGAAACAAACAAAATAAACTGAGTAGGATCAGCAAAAATAAAACACAAGGAGACTGAAGAACGAAAGGGGAGAGGAATTGGCGGGAGGAGGGAGTGCTTAGAACAGGTTATGTAACAAACATTACACTATAGGTAAGAGGATAAGTTTGTAAAGAAACTGGTGCAGCGTCAGTGGGGAGAAGAAACCAGTGCTTGGTTTTTTCAACAGAATTGTTAAGGTAAATTGGCCACAGTAAAGAGATGAATTCAAGTGCTGACATTTCGAACATTAGCCCTTTGATTCGCTCTAATGAAGGACTAGCGCTCGAAAACGTCAGCAATCAAATTTCTTTACCATGGCCAAGATTTTTTTTTAAACTGTTTTAATCTCAAAATGGGTATGATTAACCACTTTGGCCTGAAGTCCAAATGTGGGCTTAAATTTTGGTATCATGGCCTGAAAATGGGTTTTGAAAGGTACATATATTGCTCTGAAATAGGCTCAGATTTTGGAGGGCTGGGCTGCACAGCCCACAAAAACTTTGCAGGAACTTAACCCTAACCCTAACCCCCCACCCCCTTTCAGGCTTGGATTCCCGCTTTCTCAATCACTACTCACCTCAAAATGTCAATATCGGTCACGTCTTTATCCTGCAACCATTCCACAGGTGCCCACAGTAGTAGAGCCAACATGATGACTGCTGTGTCAGCGGTGATTCTTTCAGAAGGGTCTCTTTTCAGGAGGAGAGATACCACTCTCCCCACCCCTGCTGGGGCCCTGTCATGTGCAAGAAGTGAAAGAGTTAAGAGACATCCACATCGAGGAGGTTTATTTGTATCTAAGTGGCAATGTTTAGAAGGGATACCACCAGGAAATTATCCTCATACAAGTATTCCAATAACTTACTGGAATATTAAATACCCAAGTGATGAAAACCATTGCTTGATAGCACAATCTGCCGTTAGTTTGATATTTTAAAACAAAATTAAATGAAAAACCGAGTTCATGAATAGATTGCCATGGCAAATTTAGCAAAAATGGGAAGTTTTATAGAGATCTGATCACAAAAATATGGAAATATAAAACTTTGAATTTTACGACTTTTACATTGGTAACCCCCATTCCACAAATTTCTTTGTTAAAACCACAATTATTTTGGTTTTTACAAAGAATTTTGCTTTTATAATTTCACATAATAATTATAATCTCCATGAAATTTCTGTTAAATTAAGTATAGGAAATACACTTCTGAACTCCTTTTTTAACTTTATCTAATAAAAAGATGTCACGCAAACCACCTTTGCGACATAAATAAAGGAAAGAATGTAACTTCTATCAAAGTAGCCTGCAAAAATGAGCAAAATGGACTGTCTGAATAATAAGGAATTAATTGCCATGGTTAAAATACCCAGGAGGTTTGGAGAAGGCACCAACTACTGTTTTACAACAGAAACAAACATTGCCATTTACATGACTGGAATCTTAAGATTCCCAGACCAAAGGTGTATGAAATGAACTTTGTTTTCTTACTTATCGAGCGGTGGAAGCTGCTGATCTTCGTATGTTTCACTGTTCAGTCCATCTCCACCAAATGGATTTTTATCACCAAAGAGTTCGTAACTGATAGCGCCTGCTGCCCAAGCTGATTGGGAAAAAAAAATGAACAAACAAAATTAAGAAAAGAGAAAACAATGAGATCATCAGATTTGAATTTCATACAGAGTTACAGAGAGTGAACATGAGAATTCGATGAAGTTAGATAGAAACCCGGGAAAGGATTCATATAGCCATCTTTACAGAACAAGATCTCGCCTAGGCACAGTTTGATTGCAAAAGCCTATTGTTTGGAGAACAAACTTAGTCTTCATCTTAACCTAGGAAAGCTACATGAATTTGGCCACACTGGTCTGGTAGATATGATACCCCCAATCCCTCCCCTCAATGCACCCAACTCCACCTTCAAAGATGACTGACTGCCTCTGGGCCAAATTGATGATGCCCCCTGACCTGTACTGTGAGATGTATCTTAACCATCGTTTCTACACAACAGGCTCTTGTATTAAATCAATATTTGGGACACATCTAACTCTTAGAGGCATTATGAATCTGGCCCTGAACCATTCTATCCTATGTAGTAGTCACTGCTACTTGTCGATGCTAACCTTACCATCAGATCTAGTGTAATCAAGGACAGCACCAGGCTCAAGAGGATTAGCACAAGCAATCTTAGAGAAAACAGTCACATTAGAACAGAGTTTTATACATTCCAAGCATTTAATTAATTAAACAATTGACATGGTTAGCAATCATTCTGTTTGAACAGGCCATACAAGAGATTTGTGTAAAAAGAGACCCTGAGTGAAAAGACCATAAGGTGGAATTTTGAATGAAAGTGCACCAAAAGTCTAAAACTTAGATGCAAAGATCCTTCTAAAATAAGCCCTCTCTAAAGGTAATTCATGTATTATTCAAGTGTGTTTCAAACTTAAACAGGAAATTCCGGTATAAAAGGGACCTGGCCTTTCCATTCTGCCCTTCAGTTATCAATCAACCATCAGAACGTAAATAACTGTCAAACAAAAAGTGTCTTTTTCTACGACCCTCACTGGTAAAATTGGCTTGGTTTTTGGTATTTAAACGCTGTTAACTGAATTAGAAACTGATTGCTGTGGTGATATTATGAGATTTTGAGTAATTTCTCAAAGGATGCTCATGTCAACAATGTGCCACGACTGAACAGCGTCTAAATTTTCATTTCAAACCCACAAAGGTGTGAAAGGGAGGGGGGCTTGCCCTTTTATAGCTGCAGAACTTCTTGTTAAGAGCAAAATTCCCTCCATTAAAAAGTCTCTCCCCTTCCCCACCAGGAAGTAAGTCCTCCTTGAAAATAAGCCACTTTAAATGACTAAGCCCTGCGCATTAATATTCAGGATTTTACAATACCTCAGGAGCCATGAGGGCACTGTTTCCTCCCCGATCAATCTCCCCTGTGATGAATGGAAGTGTCAACCCCCATCTTTTGTCAGCTAAGCAGCATCCAAAGTCAGCTATCACCAGCCGAGGGCATGGGTCACTGGTGCTTTCATCCAGGAGCAAGTTATCAGTCTTGAGATCCCTGTGTGCGACGCCATGTCTGGTCAAGTGGGCGATACCTTCAAGCAGCTGAAGCAGGAGTAATGTGCCTACTCGTCCATCTGGGGTTGTGCTTGATGCTGTGTAAGCTTCAACTGTTCTGCTGTACCTGGTATTAATAAAACAAATGTCAGTCAGTACAGCTGAAAACATTGAAGAACTTTCTGGTGTAAGCAAGAAAGGATGCTCACTATATACAATATAATGTACATACAACAACATTATTCAATATTTCTTCTGGAGCAACTAAAAGGGTATAATTTGCTGAATTAACTAATGCCATGATTTACATTGATTAGGGAGATTAATTTATTCATTTAGCATGCACGTGTGCAGTATGTAACATCAAATTATAGTTACCTGCCGGGTGAATAAAAACAAACAAACACTAGTTTGCTGAATATATTGGGCCAAATGTTGAAAAGGGTAGTTTGTACAAGACGAAGCTGTAATAATGCATGATACATTAATTTTATACTTTGTACAGAAACCATTGACATTGTTCCTATCAACAAGATTATTAAATATTCTAATACATGACTGAAGTCCTCACATGTACATATTTTCCATCAAAGTCCATTTTGACTCTTTGTGATCAATCACTAACCTTGGCATCACTAGAAACATGGTGCGATTCCTGGCAAAGCCTCCTTCACCATACCGTGAAGGCAATGCTGCTGGATAGCTACTGATAGCATCTGGAAGACACGGAACATCATCAGCAAAGGCACAGAGCACTGGTGAAATGTTAGGATGTTGTGGCAGGCTTGTGTAGGCTGGACCTGTGAAAGACATTCATGATTCAGTCTTGATATGACATGCAACAGTTTACTGAATAATTGAAGGGCTCAATTGAAAACTAGCTACTCTAAGTGGAAATTTGGATGAGAAATGGACCTAAATTAGCTCTAAATATTTGACCAACAGACTCATTGTCATATTCAAGCACAGTTCTGTGTCTATATTTTGATCTTGCAGGTTCATGTAAGCTTGAACAAGCCTTGAACAGCCTATGACTTTTTAAAATTAAATCAGGGGAAGCAATAAAATGTCTTAGTCCATAAGCTAATTCTTGAAATTTTAGACTAAAGAAGAAAACATGATGATCAACATGTTTGCCAAACCAGAAGTTATTTGGAACTGTTGGAATTTTCTAGACAAAATTTAATTTGCACTAAACATAGTTTTAAATCCACAATACTATTTACAAGGCTAAAAAGTTAGAAAATATTAAAACCCGGAAATGTTTTCGACTGATCAAGTCATCCTCAGGAATCGATGTGCAAGTTTAGGTTCAGTCAAAAGTTTGGGAAAAACATGCACACTGATCAGATGCTCCGACTGCTACGACTTGGAAAGAAGTGCCCTTTGTCAAGTATCGCCATTCTAAAACACTTCAACAAATTAACACAAAATAATGAAAAACTTTTGGAATTAAGGACGGTGCCTACTAATACCGAAGTATTTTTGTGAGGTTTATGACTATGCGGGAAAAGCAGATCTTAGCAAGGCCTATTGGAATCCAAAAAGAGAATTGGGGGTAACCACGCATTTTTCAGAGAAAATTAAGCAACAATATCTCTAAAAAACGCTATATTATAAAGCAATGTATGGGATTTTTTCCTAAATTGAACCTTAATTATCTCTGAAAAATGCATGGTTACCCCCAATTCTCTTTTGAGATACCAAGAGCATTTGGTAAGTTCTACTTTCTCAGCATAGATTTAAACCGCGCAAAAATATCCCTGTATTAGTAGGCACCACCTATAGGAAATCCAAGTATCTGGAGATGCGCACAACGTACGTGCAGTAACAATAGTGGGCACCGTCCTTAACATCAAGCCAAATAAGAAGACTCAGAATCAACCAATTTTGGAAACAACTCATTAAGTACTTCATGCCCATTAACCTGCTTCAGAAGTATTTTGCTGTTTTTCCACGGAAAGAACTTGGCACTCCTTTGCAAATTCCTGCAGAAAAAAGCAGCACATTTATTTTAGTTTTATCTATAACTAGTTCAACTTCCTTTATCACCATTCAAGTGTTAAATAACTAGTAATCAATAACTATAACTTACAAACACAGATACATTGTGGGTTCATTGTTGTGTTGGTTGTTTTGTGTCTTTCATGCAGAAAAATGTGACAAATTTTGGTGTCAGGGATGCCAATTAGCTCCCCTAAAGATTCTTTTGTTTGACATATTTGACGTGACTTTGACTTGTGTCCCGCTAGCATTTGTGTCAACAAGTCCTATGTGTCATTGAACATGCTCTCCCAATCTCTGATTACTACTAGACCTGTAGTATTATAAAAATTTGTCATCATATTTATCTCAATCATGGCTCATTCACTATTACGCCTGGTTCACATGCCCATTTACTACAGTCACAGGCAGTATAAAAATACCATTAGCTGCACCAAGTGTGACTTTGTGATGATAAAACCTGATCCAATATTGGGTATGAAACATGGCATGTTTAATGTTGACAAACATTTGAAGTTTGAGTTGACAAATGTTTGAAGTTTGACTGGCCATTACTATATATATAACTGCAAATGACACATCTTGAAATGACTCAACTTTTTAAGTTGATTTTCCAAATAAAGTGCATATTTTATAAGTTGAGTTGGTCCAAGAATATGAAACACAGTTTTATTATTACTATTAATAATACTATTGTTATTTTATAGGGTATGAAGCAAAACCTCATGACTCACTTTGTGCAGTGAGCTGCTCTTAGAACTTGCTCCAAAGTTGAATAACATTTTCACAGCATACTGTTGAGAAAAAAATGTCACTTGACACATTAATATGCAGTTGAAAAAAAGTTCAAAAATGTTACAAACTGATCCCTACAATATATAATTATCATTTGAAATTATTAAAATTTATACTTACCTCATGCTCCTCATATTTAGCTGCATAAACTGCAGAGTTGGAAGAATTTTCACCAAGTCTTTCACCAACTTCATAATCTTTAAGTTTAAGCTGAGAGAGCAAAGGTTGCCCATCATTTTCTTGATGCTAGAAATCAAATATGTTGTACAAAAATGTAAAAATGGTATCCAGGGAGTTTGTTTATAAGACAAAGTGCATGAACAGTGACAGTCTAAAAGTCTGAAATCATAACATGATGAGAAACATCAAATTCACATCTTGAATTTGCTGTTTTACCTCTGCTGCATGGTCTGAAGTCCAAAGAGCTTCTTGGATCCACTGACGCAGTGTTCTGAACTGCTCCTTCTCTTGCACATCTTTAGGAGGATTCACATTGCTACCTAATTTTATACACAGAGAAAATTTAAGGTGATTCCACTAAAAAAAAGGAGTATTTAAAATTGTCTAAGACTTGGTCCAGTTCATGACTATGTTATGAACATTACAAAAATGAAATAAAAAATGGGGGTCACGGTGCTCGTTTTTGTACAACCTGGATGGCTATTATAGTAAATAGATGACCCACGAGGTTTATATTAGGAACGCTAGTAATCAGAAAAGGGAACTATCATTTCTAGAAAAATTAATTTCTTGCATTAAAATATCGAAGCAGTTCAACAAAACTTACTTTAATCTTACATAACAAACTATTTTAATTGAACTGGAATTAAGAAATTAAAGATTTTGCTGCGTGTGCAAGTAAGCAGCACTACCTAAACATGTGCTTTTTAAAGCATTCAAATAAAAATATCGCAAAGTAGAGTATTAAACTTTTCTTTAAATCGCGATATATGGTGGTCAACTGCATGACATTTAAATTAATGCATTAAAAAATGGGGGTCACCGTGCTCATTTAGAAGAAAAGGACCATTTATTTTCCTGCCGAGCTTAACCTCAAGGAAATCCTGTAATGTTGTGTGTGTGCATGTTCGTGCTAAATGACATGAAAAATTATGCGCAGCAAGGATGCGCAATGCAATTCAGTGGAATCACCTTAAGTCAGGAGACCAAGGAACAGTCCACTTTTAAGAGGTGATTAAAAAATGTACAGTGTTTGTACAGGACCACAACAGTGTGTCTGCTTCAATGGAGATATCCATTAGCAGAGATGCAACAGTTTAGTAATTTCGATTGCAGACCTGGCATTCCCCTACCCAATACAACATACATTTCCTCCACCCCTCCACCCCCCTCTAAAAAAAAGCTACTGTAAAAGGTCATCTTCATCAACTGTCACACATTTATTATGATTAAATTAAACATCCTGATATTCACTGATATCTTAGTCCTGAAATAAGTTAAAAATGAAGGGTATACAGTCCATGTAATACTCACTAGCATATGCAAATCCAAGAAAGGCAAACACAGGTGCCTTGGGACCACAGCCTCTCATTAGGCGTGAAGTTGCCACTCCTGTTGACAAATAAATTGTAGCAATTGCATCAGTATTTCAAAGGGATTTTTGGATCTGGATGCCCATGATCAAACAACACAGCAGCTGATCGGTACCAAGGCAGACCACCGAGGGAACAATTTCTAGTCTGAACGACAAGGATCGAAATCCTCCAATCAACAACAGCCTAAGAGAGGATTAAAATGCACCAATCTTGAAACACAAACCAAGGTGCTACTTATACCACTAGGCAATCAGTTGACACCATCGCATGATGAAGACCAGCAGTATAACGGTCGAAACGTCACGATTTATATCTATGTGACTCAAGCCGCTGTTACATGTTGAAACTTTTAGCTGAAACTTGTGTGCAACGGCAAACAAGACCAGTTTCACAAAGTGGTGTTGCACAGTGAAAGTCTTGTTTTTCACCAGTACGACTGTTGCGAGCCATTGCAGAAGTAGAAAGCGGTTCTAATTTTCGTGAAACTTGTCTCGCATAGGCAGTTCGATAAAGTTTCATGAAACCGACCATGTTTAAACACGATGCAACACCTGCTGAAACTTGTTTCGTAGCGCCGTTGCACACAAGTTCCAGCTAAAAGTTTCAAGGTGTTACGGCGGCTTCAATCCTCAGGCAAACAATTAACATCAGCTATCATTTCAAACCACGATGCCGAACACCTTACATAATAATAATAATAATAATAATTGCCCCCGCAGGGTTTTGGCCCAGAGGCCAAAACCCGAGGAGGCACCCTAGGATTCCCCGCGTGTATACATATAAGGAATTTCAAAATGTAAGAAAGTAAGTACTGTAAGTAAATTTGTTAGTATGCGAAAAAAATCTCGATTTTATCAAACTAGGCGCGCACTGTCGTCTCGGGTAATATTTCAGCAAGCGCGCAAGGTGCTGTCGGGTAGCCGTCATTCTGCAACCACGAGGTCTTCGAGCAGCGTTTGACGGTCTTGGGAGGAACTGTTTGCGTTTCGTCGTCCTCTAGCAGCATTTCGAGTTCTTTTTAGCAGTGTTTCAAGGTCTTGCAACCACGAGTTCGCATTTCGCCATCATTTAGCAGCATTTCAACCACGAGTTCGCGTTTTGCCATCTTCTAGCAGCCGTGTCAAGGTCTTGCAACCACGAAGTCACGTTTCGCCATCTTCTGCATCTTTAGCAGCCTTTCAAACCACGAGTTCAAATCTTTGAGCAGCGTTTCGCAGACGATCGCAGAAGATGGAACCATGTTCTATCTCTTGCGATCGTCTGCGATCTTCTGCGATCAATTGTGATTGTGCGATCATATGGAAACCAAAGTTTCGAGTTCTCTCCCACGATTCAACGCTCGTGTGTTCCGACGATTGTAGGAACGGTCTACGTTATGAATGTGTTTATTATCGCAGCCGCAAAGATTTTAACGACTGCGATTGTCTGCGATCATATGGAAACCAGCCTTTATATCAACTGATTTATGGATAATATATTGCAAGTAATTATACATACAATACGTTGCTGTTTCACAAAACAAAACTGTATGACTGTAATAGATTTCAATGTCAAATTTACAGATAAATATGCTAACCAGTTACATGGATGTTAACTTCAATAAATATTCAAACGTTTCTTTTTTAAAATTCGGATGCACAGTATTTATATCCAGTAAAAACCATATACAGGTGTTAAACAGATCTTCAAAAGCGGGGGCAGCTCTAGTGAAAACTATTACTAGTAATAATAATAATAATAATAATAATAATAATAATAATAATAATAACTGAATAAATTTTATTTGCTAATTACAAGTTGCTACGCATACATGTAACCTTTTAAAGCTCTAAATTACTGTTCATTAGGTAACCTGGAATCAAATTTAATATCACTTCTGCGCCTTTTTAAACTCTAACAGTAAGACAAAACTTGGAGTAATAAATAATGAAGTTAACTCACTTCGTAAGAAGGCTACCTGTGTATTTGTAAAGCATCCTGCGCTAGCGGTGAGGCCACCCCATAAACGCCTACTAGCTCGGCTGGTGCAGAGTGCAACTGCAGTACTGTTAACGTCCCTGAATTCACCACTTCTACTAAGGCCTGGTTTTGCGGGAACTCTTGCTGATGCTTTGAAAGCAGTACAACAATAACTTATAAAGCTCAATGTTGATCAATCGTTGCACAAACACACGACAAATGACCTGATGATTTCTTACCTTTTAAATCAGGAAGCTGCCTAAAAACCAAACGGAGCAAGGAACGGCCAAGTCGGGTGATGCCCGACATTTGCTTTCGTTGTCCTAAAAATCTTCAACACCGTCAAATATTTCCCAACACAACAACAAACTTCTACATGACGATCAAATGATTAGTCAGCATAAATTATTTAATTTCGCGACGCCTTGCTTGGCCTGGCTACTAAGCTCTTAGAGTGGTTACCAAGGACCCTAATCAAGTTAACTCCATGTAAGACTACATGAGTGAGTACTTTTCTGTGCCAATAGCCTGGGGACATTGAAAGGAAGCTTACATGATATATTTTCGACAAATCCCGCGTGCATTGAAATATATATTTTGGTGGAGATTGGGAATTATGAAAATAACATTTTAAGAATCAACAATGTCGGATGATGAAGATGGTGCCCCGCTTGTTAAGAAGCAAAGGATTCATTTTGGAAGTCTTGAGGCTGTAGAGAGAGAACGCCTGGCGGCTGGGCCGTCCAATAATGAGGATGACAAGGAAAAAGAGGACGAAGAGGAGGATGAAGAGAGCGGTGTGTCCGAGGCTGTTCTGGCGGGAATTAGAGCGGGAAATATAAATATTAGCGAAGGTGAACTGTTAGTCATTGAGTATTAGAGATCGTAGATGCATTTGGACTCGTATTATTTGAATTCTAGACGGTATGCAGGACATATGTCACATAGTAAATGACGTAGCTCTCCACATTACATTCACATTTCACGTTTATTGACTTATTATTTTCATGCATACATACATACCTTTACGTTATGTGTTTGATTTGAAACTTGAACACCCCCCACCACCTCCCCTCACCCCACTGAGCCTGTCCCTGGGCATGGTACATGGTCAAATGCCCGGGGAATATGGGGGGAGGGGGAGGGGGTGTTGAAGGTTTGAACTGATTGACTCATTAGTGGTTAGAGCATATGATGCTTGTGAAATATTTTCTTATAATGGGTTGTATCTGAAAAACCTGCAACGTGGTCACCCCTTAAAAAAATGGCCAAGGAAGAGCTTGTGCAGTACATGTCTTTTTCTTGGCCAAATAAAACAGTCATTGTTTCCAAAGACACCATACAACCAAATTCTGTAGCCCATTGTTGGTTAATGGGGTTCCAGGACTTTCTAGTCTTCTCGGATGAGGACGATAAACTGTAGGCCCAGTCTAACAAACCTTGTTTGTAAATAACTCTGTGGGATGTTAAAGAACCCACTCACTGTTAGCAAAGAGTAGGGGACGTAGTCCCTAGTGTTGTGGTCTGGTCAATGTGCGTATATTCCGTATACCCCGGGTCCGCAGTAATTGGCCTTAGCTGTTGCGGTATCCCTATTCATGTCTATTAGACAAGCTTATAAGTCAAGGTAAGATCCCTTGATTTAAGGCATGAAATCAGTCTACACGTATTTCAGACATCTACTCTAGCTAGAAATTTAGGATTTGTTTGGATTATATATAATTCAACAGGAATAATTTGTGTCATTGATGTCAAAAATAGGAGAATACCTGGAGTTATCTGAAGACCAAACAAGTGAGAGACATCAGGAACTTTTAGCAGAATTTGAAAGAAGGAAAAAGGTGGATACACTACATTAGTATGTCATGGTAGACTCTCTATCTCAAATCTCTTGGTAGATCTCGAGCACATTTTGCAAAAATGCTGCTTCACTGTTATTTACTACATAATTATCTATGAGTATCACACGTATCAATTTGGCCTTTGTTATCATTGACCACAATCAAAGACATGATTCAGACACAGCAATATCATTGTGAGGTACTTCCTTTATATAATGAGAGTCACCAGGTTTGTGTTAATAATTTTATAACAAAATTATAAAGATTAATCACTGGTATAATTGTAAATTATTATCACAGGCTCGTGCAATCACTGTACCCACAGATGATGCATCAGTGAAAGCAAGATTGAGAGAGCTTGGAGAACCAATAAGTAAGTCATCTGTAAAACCAATGAACAAACATTTAACATTTTGCAATAACTGTCAAAATTTCAGTGCAGTGACTGGCTTGTAGGTATTGTCTACAAGAGTACAGACAATAAAAATGACATCAGATGTAACATGTGCGCATACATGTGAAGCTACTGACGTATTATTGTAAAAATCAAATTGATGACAGTTTCTATGGCCTATACTCTTATAGACCATAAAATGACGCTATGCATGTAAAATGTTCAAAACTTGGCGGAGAAACCACTCACCCCACTGGAGTTTTGAACATTTTATGATGTCATTTTATTGTCTATAAGAGTAAAGACCATAGAAAACTGCCAATTATAGTAATAACGTTATTACTATTTACTTGTTGTGGTAGAATATTAACATTTGGTGTTCTTGTTTGCAGCTCTGTTTGGAGAGGGTCCTCCAGAACGAAGGGACAGATTAAGGAGCCTTTTGTCAGAACTTGGTAAGAGTCAAATAGTTGCAGGTTTGAATCGTTTCTTGGTTAAACTTTTGCAAACCGGTCTGATTTTCCTTTGTGCCAAATTATGATGACGACCAGAAGATTAAAATTGAACTGGTTTGAAAAATTTCAAGCCAAAAACATCTTTAGTCAGTAACATCTACATGTACCATTACATGACTTTAGTTTAAGGAAGCTTGAAAGGGTTGTCAGCTGTGCACACACATACATGTATAACCTACACACACCATAACTGAAAAAGCGGCATAAGATCACGCAAATTGGAAAGAAGAGGTGCAGGAAACATTTGTGTTAAACTCTCACATTAATGTATCTTGTTTGGAGAACGATCTTTTCAGGCACACAATGTCTAGTATACCACTCCAAATAGAAAAGTTTGGGGAAAAGTTATCCAGTTAAGTGTTGAAATTAAATCAGCAAATGCCTTTCTTGATAGAGGATGAGATCTACATGTACTAGATATAACTTGTTTTCATAATGCCACTGAAGCTACAGAATGTAGGGAGCATTCCAATAAAATGACAAAAAATAATGGTAGGTCCCCAAAATTTTCAGACCAGATTAATTTTATTTTCTATTGTCTCCAGATTCATTACCATGATTTGGAACAAAGTACAGTCGACTCCCAACAACTCGAACCTTCAAGGGAGATTGAAAAAGGTTCAAGTTATCGGGAGTTCGAGCTATCAAGGGTGAAATTACATAGAAAATGACCTGAAAGGAAAGGAAAATTGGTTCGAGTTAGCACGAGGTTTGAGTTAGCGAGGGTTCAAGTTATTGGGAGTTGACTGTTATAAGAATGAAAATCCAACATTGTACAGGCTTGTGAATGCAGCTCTTAAATTTTTTTCCTTCAGGGGAAGATGTACCCAGAAAGGAAGACGAAGAAAAACAAAAACATAAACCGGTATGTACTTACTGATATAGACCAGTTGCTATAGATGTAATCAAACAATGATCAGACCTTCCTCTCTCTCTCCCTACTGCCTGCTGTATTTGCCCCCAAAAGGAAGGTCTGATATATTCCTTTTCATCTATCATGTTAACTACTTTAGCCAGATTATGGTTTTTTCCTTATTAGTTGAGAAGTAATTCCAAGTGGCAACAGGCAGTCTTGTATTGTGCTTGTGTATTTTCCGACTGATTCAAAGACTGATATCATCACCATTCATGTTTCCTGTAACATGCTTGTTCTTTCAGGAGTTAGAGGAAGAAGTGTGGTATCATGAAGGCTCTCCTGAACTCAAAGTTGCTCGCTTGTGGATTGCTAAGTACTCTTTACCTAGGTATGTCACTAGTGTGTTAGTACATTCAGTCAGTCATCCAGCTGGTCTGTCAGTCGGTCGGTCTGTCAGTCGGTCGGTCGGTGGGTCGGTCGGTCGGTCGGTCGGTCGGTCGGTCGGTCGGTCGGTCGGTCGGTCGGTCGGTCGGTCGGTCGGTCGGTCGGTCGGTCGGTCGGTCGGTCGGTCGGTCGGTCGGTCGGTCGGTCGGTCGGTCGGTCGGTCGGTCGGTCGGTCGGTCGGTCGGTCGGTCGGTCGGTCGGTCGGTCGGTCGGTCGGTCGGTCGGTCGGTCGGTCGGTCGGTCGGTCGGTCGGTCGGTCAGTCGGTCAGTCAGTCAGTTAATCAGTCGGTCAGTTAGTCAGTTAAGTAATCAGTCAGGAAGAAGGTCAGGTTACCAGCCAGTGAGTCCATCATTCAAGTAGTCATTTAACATGTCAATTACCATTATTTCCTCTAATAAACCCTGACGGGTTTTGTTGTGGTTTATACAGGGCTTGTGAGAGGTTGAAACAAATGCGCATTCAACAAGCCAGACCGGATCCTGAAAAAGCTGCCAAGATGCAAGAGTTACATCGCAAACTCAGGGTTTGTTTTGTAGAATATTCTGTACAGTAAAGAAGCGTGATGTCTTAGTATAATACATGTATTTTAGCAGATTGCCTTGGAGTGGAAAACCAGTTTTACTTTGAGAAAGTGGACATTGTTTAAATGAAATCTAGTACAAGCTTTGTCGCTTTAAACTGGAAATACAATTTATTAGTTGTAGGTGTAATATTGTTGTACGTCAGAGTGTAAAAACCTTGGATTAAATCTGAGAAAGACACTGTACTTGAACTCTGACAACCAAGGTCTTGTGACAAGACAAGGGAGAAGATATGAGCCTTACTATGCTACTGAATGCCATCAAGTCCTGCTTGAAGTCATTACCATACATAACTTAATGCAATTCTGAGATGTATGGTTTGGTCTTAATACTTTCAGGGACTAAACAATTTTTGCAGTCAGATTGGTGATGACAGACCACTGTCCTTTTGTCAGTTTTCCCCAGATTCAAACATTCTAGCCACTGCATCTTGGTAGGTGTACATGTAGCAGTAGGCTCAATTTATGCCGCTCCCTCTGGTCCGGCTTTCCTCCCTTGGGATGAGTGCGGGATCATTTTCCTGACCAGCAGCTGGTAATTGAGCCTAGTTGTAGCAGAATAGTTGTAAATGATGTGTTTTATGTATATTTGAATTTGATTACGTCTTGGTTTGCCCCCAGATCATGAAGGATCCTCAAATTAGACTCAGGCAACTCATAATGAGCTAAAGTAGAACGGAACATATTGCTACATGTACATGAAAACATGATTTCATGAAAAGATGCCATTTTAATTATATTATTTAAGTCTCCATAGTCAGTGTTGTATCTTGTAAATTCATTGTCATTTTATTGTAATCTGCAACGTTTGCTTTTGGCGTCAATAAAGTCAGCTTCATCATCATCATCATCATCATCATCATCATCATCATCATCATCACCACCATCATCATTATCATTACAGTGGAACCTTCCTTTTACAGACACCCGCTTAATACTGACACTCATTATTACAGACAGTTTTCTTGGTCCTGCTCCACACATTCTCCTTAAAATTAAGCCGCTTAATAAGGACACCACGTAATACAGACACTTTCTGATCCCAATGGCGTCTGTAATAATGGGGTTTGACTGTATTAATATTAATGAGATATGAAATTGTGGGGCAAACTTATGTCTGATTTTGAAATTAATGAACTGTTACTAGGCAAAATATTACTGCATCTTACTTAATAAATTAACTTTAAGACTTTACAGTTACGTCCATCTGTTTTATCTCTTTTTTATTGTGTGAATGATTAATGTGTATGACTTCTTCCATGTTAGGAGTGGCTTGTGTAAACTTTGGTCAATTCCAGACTGTGAGCCAATAGCTGTTCTTAGAGGTAAACTCACCGTAATACAAGGAAAATGCTATGCACATAGATATGAACACATTAAACATTATCATGTTTGAGTGCTCTAACAGTTTTTTTTATGGTGGGTGGGGGGAGATTTAGGAAATTTGTTGGTACATACATGTAAGTTGTTTTTGGGTGTGTATGATGATAAGGTAGGTGCAGTAACACACTTGTACAAGGACTAATTCTCTTTGTTTTTTAATACTAATGTAGGCAATATGACTTTGTTGTTTGTGACATGTTGATGACAAGCTTACGATACAAGTTGTTTCATGTATCAAACCTACTGGGTACAACTTGTTGTGTATGGGACATAAAAATGCTGTAGGATTTTCAAACAACAATCCCACCACAATCATAGGTGTGTAGGCAATGCTGAATGATGAGAATAGTGTACTATTTTTTTGGCATGACACGAGCCGCACACACTATCACTGGCTATCCCCTGAAGTACAATATTTGCTGCTTTATTTAACAATATACATAACTACGTACGTTAAAGTATGGTGTGGCTGATTTTTTAAAGACTTTTTACCAGCCAACCACCATTCACTGTGTTATAATCTCTCTTTGCATCACTTTGATAATCTGATGACTCTGTACTGTAAACATGAATCATGATTTTTTTCTGTGTAATGGTTGCAGGTCATAACGAAAGAGTTGGCTCAATAGCATTTCATCCTCAAGCCACATTGTCATTAGATGAAACAGGACCATGTATGGCTTCCTGTGATGCAGATGGAGTTGTCCTTCTCTGGTCCCTTAACATGTAAGGAAATGTATTATCTGTTGTTGACATGGGATCGGATGCTATATGGTTTTCCATGTTAAAGATTCTACATGCCTTTTTGTCATAATCCTTTCTCCCAGCAGTGCCATAACTTAAAATAAATGGTCAATAGAAAGTTTGTTAGTAATGTGTGACACTTGCAATAAGTGTCAATATTTGTTATAATATTAATCCTAGCACTTGTGCCGTAACTATATCTATTAAAATTCAAGGCCATTTTACAATCAATATGGTGGAATAAAATGATATGATGGTGTATTTTTTAAGCCTGGTAATTACATAAGAATGATGTGTTATTCAGTCAGTGACAAATACATACATGGAAAAAAAAGATTACAGAGTTCTCCCAATAGCAGTCAGGAGTCAAACCTGTGACCTTCCAATCACTAGCTCAGATGCTGTACCACTGAGCTACAGGAGACGTGTGGGAGCTTGGCCATTAAACTAGGTTCATGTGAAAAACATCCTGCATACATCTTGAATTTGAATGTCAATGTGCGGCATATGTTTAATGGCTTAGCTCCCATGAGTCTCCTATAGCTTGGTGGTAGAGCATCTGAACTAGTAACTGGAAGCTCATAGCTTTGACACCTGTTGGGTGAATTCAGGTTTTCTTCTCTGAGTGTGCCTGTCACTGACTGAATAATTCATGGTTTAAATTTTGAAGGGGTGTGCAGAATAAGGTCGTAAGGGGCTTTTGATGTAAGGTCGAATTCTCCTTTTGTTTCACAAGCAAATACAAGGAATTTGGAAGGAGAATCTAGCAATTTATTAGAAGTCACTTAGGGTTTTATTTCCAGGCACCCCTTTAATTTTGGATGTTTTTCTTTAATCCAAGACTAATTTGGTATTTGTCTAAGTATTGAGAACTGAAAAGTAAGCTTGCTACTTTTCATTTAGGGACACACCACTTGCAAACATAGAGGGACATGAAAAACGTGTATCTCGTGTGGCATACCATCCTTCTGGCCGATTTCTAGCAACTTGTTGGTGAGTTTTAAAAGTTTTTTTTTATAACAGACATATGATCCATTCGGTGAAGTGAAAAAATTAGATCAAACTCACAGATTTTGAACTCACATATGTATGTCATGGATGTCAGTTAAGCCCTTGTTCTTGTAATTTACTTTAGCTTTCAGTCTCAATGTGAAATTGTAATGTAACATGTATGAGACGTAATAAAAACTTAAGGGACTCTATGTTGCTCAAGGGACTGGTTGTGAACCCTTGCATGCATCCACTTCAAAGGGGATAACAGAGGTCTTGTAGATTTTATGTTGAAAGTGCTGCAACCACATGGGCTAATGCAATTGTGGACAAAACTAGCTGAGAAAAATGTGAATTGCGCATAGATTTTAATCACCCTTAAAGGAAACCACTGTATGGAGAGAAGCAAACCTTCATTCCCTGCTCCCTCAACTCAATGTTGCTTTGAAGCCCGGATGGTGACCCAGCCTTTTTTCAGCGGTAGACCAACATTGATGACGGGAAGGGGGGTTGAGTTGTTGATGTGTCACTGTTGTCTGTAGCTGCCAAATTTGGTGATCTATCAACTAAAATTTTCTTAACAGTTTTGTCTACAATATTTGTTGTTTTGTTAAGTTCAAGACCTGTTCAGTTGTGGTTCTTGACGCAGTTTAGGCTTTCTCCAGAAAAAAAAAACAGTGCATTGGTAAGGGGCAATTGAAACTCCACCATGTACAGTGTGTATGTAAATGTATTCTTCACTGTAACTTGCAAAAAATAGGATAAAACCAAGGTTTTCAAACTGTAACCGTGAACTGCAATTTAACCAGGGCAAACCCTACGGCAAATGCACTAATGGTTCCAAGTGTTAATGTATGGTGTAACCATTCAAATCCATTAAAAACTACAGCACTCAAATCATTTTCTTCAATTTCAAATTTTGCATATTTGTTCAAATGCTTGATCGTCCTGAGTGTGGATAGTTTAAGTCACATTTCATATGCAAACTCCATTTCTGCTTCCTAGTTTTGATCATTCATGGAGACTCTGGGATTTAGAGCAGCTCAAAGAGGTTCTTCATCAGGTAAGTTGTGCTTTTTGCAAATTGAATGATGTTTTTGCACTGTAACAGACTGGAAACCATGATCTATTGTACTGTAACATAAATTATTATTGAACTGATATGAATTTTGTCCCTTTCATCACAGGAAGGCCACTCAAGGGAGGTGTATAATGTTGCATTTCAGATTGATGGATCACTTCTAGCAACATGGTATGATTCAACTAAATTGTACAATGAACTCACCCAAGCTTTGTTTTTCCAAATGAGTTATGCATAATGTGAACTCCAGGGTCTTATTTGCTCAAAGAATGATTCAAGATACATTTACTTGAAAGTATAATTCCAGAGTAACTAATTCTTGATCAGTTGAAGGTTTAAAAGTTGTCAAAAACAGCTTTGCAATAGTCTGTTATTTCAGCTTCATGCTTAAATTTTCAAAAATTGAAGGTGGCTCCGAACCTCACTCATAGTTTTTCTTTAACTTTGCAAAACGTTGTATCTGAACCTGCTGATTACAGTTCCATAATAAGAAGTGGGGTCACAGAGCTCGTTTTTGAGTTGTAGCCACTTAAAGGTAAAATTAGGGGTGTTTTTAACAGGTTATAATGTTGCTATAGTAACCTATCATGTCGAGAAAATGACCATAGCTTGTTCCCAAAATAATGTTTAGGCATGTTTTCGAAACCATTTTGATTATTGTTACCAAGAGTGGTTGTACTGATCGGTCAAATTAAACTTACTTTAAAGTGTTGGAAACCGGTGCCAGCCACCTTAAGTTTTAGCAAAATTCATGAGCTAATTTGTTAAAATAATTAAAGTCTTTTAATCGTAATAAACACGGACTGCATTTCTGACGTGATAACTATTCTGTGCACCTAAGCAGAGCATGCTTGGAGAATTTTTGATTCCAACCTTGGTCAAATCATCACTCATGCCCTTTTTAAAGTGATAAGGGGGTTAGTTTCTGAAGAAAGTGCGGTGCCGCATCGGTGGGGAGTAGAAGCGAATGTTTGGTTTATCAACAGAGTTGATCAGGTAATTTGGCCAACATAAATAGATTCAAGTGCTGATGTTTCGAGCGTTAGCCCTTCGTCAGAGCAACTCTGACAAAGGGAAGTTGGTGTGGAATCTAACGAAGGGTTAACGCTTGAAACGTCAGCACTCAAATCTCTTTACGGTGGCCAATGTGCCTTTAGCCATCAACTCGGTTGATAAACCAAACATTCTTCTTACAGCGAGTCCCTCTATCGCTTGTCTATGACACAAACTGTTTTGTATTTTTCAGTGGACTTGATGGTAGGGGCCTGGTGTGGGACCTCAGAACGGGTCAGTGTATTATGGCCCTGGATGGACACCTGAAGAAAGTCCTTGGAATAGACTTTGCACGTGATGGGTGAGTCTGGCAAAATCCGGTGTTATGAAATGGCAGCCTTAACGTGATGTTTGGCTTGATGGTGCTTAGAGACTTGTTTTGGAATGGCTGAAAGTGACTTCACTTCAGTATACACTATGCTGGCATTACCCTTTTTAATACTGCTTTGAGGTTGTCTCAGTAAGTGTTCTAACAAGACAACTTGGTGGAGGGGTGTTTCCAACTTTTTTTATTGTAGAGAGAGACTGTTTTAAGTGATTTTGACAGGAAAAAACGCTGTATGACATCTTCATTCCTTAGCAAGTTACATTCCATTATATTTGTATAACTTTTATATAGGAAATCTTGCAAACTCTTGCTGCACTAAAGATTACAAGTTAATGTAAGTGATGGAAAACAATTGTGTTTCAGATTTCGTGTAGCAACAGGCAGCGAGGACCAGAAGATTATGATCTGGGATTTAAGGAAAAGACAAAGCATTTACACAATACCAGCACACACCAACCTTGTATCACATGTCAAGTTTCATGGTAAACACAAACGATCTTCCTTTGAATTTTTTATTTCTGCTTTCCTTACATTTACTTACTGAATGTCTGTCTGTCTGTCGGCCTGCCGGATTGTCAGTTCCTCTGCCTGTCCGTTTGTCTGTCTCTCTGTCTACCCAATTCTCAGTTCCTCTGCCTGTCCGTTTGTCTGTCTCTCTGTCTACCCAATTCTCAGTTCCTCTGCCTGTCCGTTTGTCTGTCTCTCTGTCTACCCAATTCTCAGTTCCTCTGCCTGTCCGTTTGTCTGTCTCCCTGTCTACCCAATTCTCAGTTCCTCTGTCTGTCCGTTTGTCTGTCTCTCTGTCTACCCAATTCTCAATTCCTCTGCCTGTCTGTTTGTCTGTCTACCCGATTCTCAGTTCCTCTGTCTGTCCGTCTGTCTGTCTGTCTACCCGATTCTCAGTTCCTCTGCCTGTCCGTCTGTCTATTCTGTCTGTTTGTTTGACTGTCTCCATGCCCAGCCATCTGCGTCTTGCGTCTGTCTGTTTTGGGATTGTGTGGTGGGTTCGTAGCCCAATGTACAATTAACCTTCTTCTTCATTTTTTTTTTGAAACACTGAGATGATGATTGCGTGTGACGTAATTAGAGTGTATGATTCCTCACCGCGTTACAAAATTCCAATTGGTTTTTTTTGCAACGGATAGTTGCTACATGATTGCAAAGCTCCATCCCTTTCTCATGATCCAACTTTAACCGATGAGTAAAGATGCTGGGATTTTTGTCGAGATGAACAAGGAGGCGTGATGTAAGGGAGAGGGGGTGGGGGTATTAGATTAATGGACCCAATTTTATTTTATTTATTTTTTCTTTATGGACCCAACTTTTTGGTAGCCCCTCGCTAGGCAGATTGGCCTGTGACTGCCATAGAATTCCTAATTTAAACTCTCCCAAAAGTAAACCCACCAAAACAATAGTCAATCTGAAAATTAGCTCTGGGGCCTTGGGAATATAATATATTCCCAATTTATGGTATTAATTTAAACTAAGAATTCCGTTTCTCTTACAGATGACTACTTAACCTCTGCATCCTATGACGCAACGATCAAGGTAATATCCCGTATCAAAACGTATAAAAACCTTCTAAAAAGAATGCTTTTGCTTTTTTAAGTAAACTGTATTCCGTTTATTCTGCTATCCGGGGCAGCATGAACAGAATGCTCGTTGAGAATGATGTATTATTCAGTAAGTGACACAAGCATACTCGGAAAAAAATCCGAGTGCTCCTATCAGGAGTCGAACCTAAGACTTTCCGATTACTAGTTCGGATGCTCTATCACTGAGCTACAGGAGATTCGTGGGAGCTAAGGCCATTAAACTAGGTTCATGGGACAAACATCCTTCATGCTGCTAGGATTGGAATGTCATGTGTGGCATATGCGCGATGGAATAAATGTGATGGAATATTTTTAAGCCTGGTGAATAAATGAGAATGATGTATTATTCAGTAAGTGACACAGGCATACTCGGAAAAAAATCCGAGTGCCCCTATCAGGAGTCGAACCTAAGCCCCCCCTACCACTGAGCTACAAGAGACTCGTGGGTGTTGAGGCCATTAAACTAGGTTCATAAGACAAACATCCTGCGTACTGCCTTCTTTGTTTCGCCACTGAGTAATGTGTGAAAACCTTCCCGATAACAAATTTCACCGCCACGCAAGTGTGAGTTCAGTATATTGAATTTGGCGTCTGATGTATCTTTAGGTGTGGTCTCACCCAGGATGGGCTCCACTCAAGACTCTGACAGGACATGAACAGAAGATCAGCTGTGTGGATGTCTCGCCAGGTCTGTAGTCCATCAGCACAAATATTATCAGTATTCAATCCTTGTTAATGTAAAGGAAGTTATTAGCATAGCGTCCCTTCCAGTGGAAGATCATGCTGATTTCGCTTTGCAAGAACAACCAGAAGACAACTTAATGGTCGCTATTTCCCGGGCATCGAATAATGCCTCATATACCATGGCCACTAAGCCAATCAAATCCCTGCAAAAGCATTATACAATGATCCAGTTTTTAATCATACAGGTTAACCTACTGTGGGTACTAAATTCTGAAAAATATTCTACCTTTACAGATGGACAGTACGTTGTGTCCAGCTCTTTCGACCGCACTTTCAAACTGTGGATGGCTGACTAACCTGAGGTGAACATCCAATAGAAGGTTTGAACCACCGGCTCATGTTATCGTCAGTGCTAACACAGATTTCAGTACATCTCTGAAGGTATTGGTGATAAAACCCACCCACAGATTGGGCCAGGCAGATGTATAGGGTCACTGAAGCGTGACGAACACTTGTATATAAAGCTTAGAATTGTTTTAATTAAACGTTTTGAGAATGTCTTTTGTTCCTCTTTTGTTGTTACACAGAAACGCCCGTTAAAAATATACCTTTTCGCACCAGCTGGAACGTGTGAAGTTTGTACCCGGGAAAACCCAATCGAGAGTCGCGCGCTAAACCGAATGTTAATTGGATTATGGAATATCTAGCCGTATTCCTTCGCTCTTCAGGAAAATGTTAAACAATTCGTCCACCCAGTAGAAACCTCCCGTAATACGGCAAGCCTTGGAAACGGATCTAAAATAATCTAACTCCAGCAAAACTTCTACTCCGTGCAGGAATTTTTTCCCTTCGTTTGACCCCGTTACTGGATTTCTCTGCGCACTATTTGGCAAACAAACTAACCTTACCGCCAAGAAGTAATAAGTTGCTGGCCTTTCGCGGTCCGCAGCCTAAGCTTACGTTTCCCACGAGCTACCGATTCCCTCTGACGAAGGGCTAACGCTCGAAACGTCAGCACTCGAATCTCTTTACGGTGGCCAAATTACCTTTAGTTATCAACTCAACTCGCTCGTTTCTACTCCCCACCGACGCAGCACCACAGTTTGTTTAGAAACTAAGCCTCGCCACCTTTGCAATGGCCTGTCAAAGCGGCCTTCACAAGAAGACTGAGAATCGAAGAGAGCGTGTACCATAGCTTTCTTTTCTCCACGCACCCTCATCCGTTTGACGGACCTTTTTATGTTCTCGTCGATTTTGAATCCTTTTCCACTGTAGTCAACTTTGTTTCCTAGTTTATTCTTCAGTGGGTGTGAATCGTTTCCAAAATTTCTAAATGTAGCAATATATTTTTAACCCGGTTTTTTTTATAGCTGAGAGGAAATACAGCATTTCCTAAAATTGCCTATTTCACAATCCATAACTCTCAAGCGCCCAGACAAATACTAAAAAGGGTTGACTGATGCAACAAAGGAGGGACTGGTGTCGCATTTTCTGCCGCCGCATCCACCGCACTAAGCTGCGCTTGATTGACGTTATTCCGGAATAAAAAACATACGAATAATTCCATGCCCATGACACAAGGAGTATTCTCATTTGTTACCGAGCGGTCTAAAATTTTCTATACAGACTGCTGAGAGGGACCGCTCATGGGCGTAATTTCACCTTCAAATTTCAACTTAAAAACTGTTGTCTTCATCGAAACTGTTTGGCGTCTTAGTAGTAGAAAGATTTTATCTAGTGTATCCCTTCTTCAATTTCGACAAAACGTACGCGAAAATTTAAAAATGTTTGAATACGTGACTAAATTTGTCTTTTTCGCGTGCGCGTTTGCAAAGCACGAACCTTTTCGCGTGTATTTCACCTAACAATTTAGAAATTCCACGACAGTGTTGTAAAAAATTATTCATACTTGATTATTTCTGTTTTTCTCGCGTGCGTTTTTTGTCCAGAACTGTTTAGTTACATGAATTATTGAAGTACGAGGGTTTTTGATACTAGACTGGATTTATTCCTTGTTATCTCTGGCATGCATAGCTACAAAATAATTCTAGAACAACGAGAGGAAAGACATCAATTCAATTCTTGAAAGGAACAACTCACGATCTGTTCTAGCGCATTTTGGAAACAAAAATGCGAGAACTTGAAACTTGAAAAAATTAGCCTGACATTTTTCAAGTTTCAATCCATACCGGCCTACTCTGTCTCTGGCCAGAGGCACTAATCGACCGTTTTATTGCACTGGGGTGATAATTTATAACAAAACTAGACAATTATTTTCTTGTTTCTGTTGACAGACAAACGTTTTTGGGTTTTCAAATGACATCAAATTCTCGTCATACTTCCCCTTTAAACAAAGGAAAGAACGATAAATAAATCTCACTCTTGATTCAGATTGTTATTGTGACGTTTCACTGCATATCAGGTCGTGGTTCATGTGAATTTTTCGCGGGTGTTCACTAACCTTCCACTCACTGTTTGATCTTCCTACTCTGCTCTTCAATATACAATCGAGACTCCCTGAATCACTCGAGAATAATCCGGATAATCGCAAGAAAAAAAAAGCGATGCAAAAAACTGAATATTTTGGACACAAGTCAAAACTGAAAACAACTTTGAGCGATTGTGCCTTGTTACTTCCAGGTAAAAAAAAAAACCATGACTATTACAGGCAATTAGAACAACCAACCTTTTATTCTTTTCTGAACCAATTACCATTGTGCAACATGGATTGAAGTAATCCGGACAGGCTGTTTATTGAGTTTTTTGTACTTTCCTTGCTCAAAGTTTTATGGACAGTGACAAGACCGGATAGAGGAGTTTGATTGGGACGCTCATGAGCTCTGGTACCCTCAGGTTGCCCGTCAGGAAAGGATGCTTGAAGTGACTCCATCGTCTTCAAGTTCGGCCCTTAAAAAGTAAACGTTCCATCGGCTTTGGAACCCACGACTTTGGGAAAACGGGTTTCTTTCGACTGCTGAGGTTGCTAAAATCACTCTGACGACCCATCTCCCTTAAATTTTTCATGCACATGATAAACGTGATCATTTTATCCATAGCGTATTTTAATTTTATCTTGAATTGGGTCTTCGTTCCCAGGGCCCTCTCTTTATTTCAGAAACGCTCTCTGTGAAGATCTACATCCGCACTGCCTTCAAACCTTGATTGGTAATAACTGCGGCTTCAACTCGACAAAAGAGAAGTAAAGACTTAATCTGGTTTTACACGAACTACTTTTCTTTTTAACTAGTCTGCATGAATTTGACAAGTGACGTTTTCTCGTGTGCACGACAAACTTTGTCTAGTTTATTTAATATCAATATTACAAGTTTCCGTAGCAAATCTCACAGACTCTTTGCTCACTTTCTACATGAACAATTCGAAATTGAATTGTGAAAACCAACACAAAAATTGAACCAAAACTAATCTTTGCTACGAACAATTTTTCGAGCCGGGGCAATAACCAACTCAAAACTACGATGGTTTAATCAGTATTCAGTGTAAGGCCGAACAACACCGGTTGAAAGCCTTGCGCGGCCGTGTGTGTGTGTGTGTGTTTTGACTGTCATTATTCAAAATTATCATCGCTGTCGGACGGGGCTTTTATCAGAAAACCTTGTAATAAGTTATTATTATTATTCATTAAAACAACTCGGTTTTTATGCCGGATACTTTGTTTTTATTGTCTGGAACTACTGTGAATCAATGCGTTGTCGAGGTGATATTTTGTTGAGCGCGGAATTTTTTATTTTCGCCGTCAATTTCCTTCTTTCTTGTTTACACGCTCTCTGTATTTTTGTAATTTGAAACAATTTATTTTCTCAACTTCGAGGGACAATTTGGAGCTATATTGTTGTATTTAACATCTTCGAAACCTGATTTTCCCGGAGGCAAAAAATTCGGGTCAAATCGCTTTCTATGCTCTTAAAGGTGTCGTGGTTTTAAAAAGGAACAAAAAAGCAAAAAGTCAAAATCATATTTTCCTGACTTAAATATTCAAATTTGTTCACTTTTCATTGGATAACAAAGAAATTTGCATTTAAATGCATTTTCGCTCGCTACTTGCGCTTTGATCCCGCGTGATTTGACTTTTAGATCGCTACGAAAGTTAACGCGAAGTGTGTAACAACAAATGATTAAAGATGTAATTGTTGTCTTGCGTTGAAAAGTGCCATTCAAGAACAGAAGAAACGCTTTCGGCGAACGAAAAGTAAGTCCTCCATATCTTTACGTATTTCTTGCGTTCACATTAATTTGAAGTTAATTGCCCTCTGATGGATATTTGGCCGATCAGACTTACAGAGCTCACTTGTGTTTGTTTCTTTAAACAGATGCATTTAAAATTGTCAAGGCCGCAGAATAACAAGGTCGTACGATAACTCTAACAGATCGCTTGGCTAGCGGGAGTTGATCTCTACTATTTTCGCTTGAAAAAGCGGAAAGTGCCGATCGCAACAAGAATCAAAGCACAGGTATGGTTCTACAAACTTTTATTCAATTGCGTATCGATCATTTTTGGGCCAAAATATCGAATGATCGGTGTCTCCATGTGAAGCAGTTTGTTGTCGTAAGTGATTTTCCCTGTGGCGGGAGCGAGTTTAGCCGGGAGCGCGTTGTTTTATGAACCTTGTTCACAATGTTTGAACTGTGAATTGGTCTCTTTGTGTAACTTAGACTCCCGCCGGGTATTTTAACTTGTTTTTATTTTCAAACCAAGTGGTTGGTATATATAAGCTCCTGTTAGGCGTCTGGCGATAAAATTAATGGAAATTTATATGCGATCGCACGTCGTCATTATCACGAGAAACCTTTTCGCATTAGTAGTTAGCAAACGTCGTTTAGCAATCATATAAACTAATTTCGCGAACTTCGCTGCCGGCAATGAGCACTTCATGCAATCAACTCTCCATTGTTTTCGCTTGTCGTTGAAGCTTGTCAATCCGTCTAAAAGTATATGCGATATTTGTCATTCAGTTCAAGGGCAGTAAAATTTGTGTAAACGTTTTCATTGTGGAGTAAACTAGTCCTGTATTTAACGTAAACAAACATACTTTTTTTCCATCGCTGCTTGTGTTTACCGTTAGAGATTTTAAAAGTTAATCGAGTAAACAATAGTTAGCCGTACTTTGTCTTTATTTTTGGGCCAGAGGCTTAGAGAACTAAACAATGGGATGTTATCAACTCGATCCTCTCATTCTGCTAGGGGAATTGGCGGTTTTGTATTTACTTACACAGTTTCCAGCTTAATTCCCTTCCGAGAAGAGACATAAAAGTATGTGCCTGCTAACAAGTGTTCGCTGTTGTTTTGTTGTTTGTGAAATGAGATTGCCATTTTGACTAATTGACTTGATTGTCAAGTAATCAGTCGTGGGGGAAGTGGCTCGAAAAGCGTTTTTTTTAAACGAAAATTCTCGAAATAGAAGCGAGCAGCGCTCATTTTCAATGCAAGCCTCAAGAGCCTCTATCCCTGACATATCCAGTTCCATTGATTCCAGTTGTTGCGGCTATATCGTTTCGCAATTGATCATGATATTGCTGTCACTGTGCAGTGCTAGGATGGCATCTTGACGTTCACCAAAAAAAAAAAGAAAAAAAAATAGATCGATAAATTGAGAAATTCTGTCTCCATATTTCACCAGTCAATCCGAACTATTTTCTCCAAAACCAACAAAATGTCTTCTGCGCGTGAGCGAGGTGGTGAAACTTATGATGAAGCGTTATAACCTAAACACAGCGCCATGGCAGTCCAATATTTTTTTTTTGCTTTGCATTTCCTCGTTAATTAAAACTTTACCGCAGCTGTTTATATCCTGTCCAAAAGCTGGTTCCCGTTTGAAAATAATCAAACTGAAGCGGAACATTACTTGTCGAATTGAACAACTTCAATCTCCCATCTTGGTGGCCGTCGTGAATTACGTAAACATAGAATGTACACTTTATGTAAGCTAATATGTTACGTAACGTGGCTGCATTTGGGGTTTGGATCGGTATTGACGCTGTTTTTACTGTGGTTTAATTTTATTTTGTTTGATTTTAATCACAACTTACGTTAATCATGAAAAAAAGAAAGACGACGAAGATATAAATCTTACCTAAAGCAAAACTTAAACGCAACATTTTGATGATGGCGAACATTGCAGTCATACCCGAGTCCTATTTTAATGTTAGCACAAAAAACGTTTTGAAGAAGAAGATACTTTTATTTAAAAAAACGGGGTAATTCCTTCAGTAATTATAAAAACAAAATTCAACGGAAGTCCTGCTGTGTGGTACTCAGATATATTGATGCATAATAAAATTTGTATGTTTGTTTCAATGCCGTTTTAATCACACCAGCCGTACAAATTTTATTATCCGTCATCAACTTTATAATGTATTTTTACAAGCATATGAACAGTGAAATAATTGCCAATGATTAGTTTCACATAACCAATAGAAAAGGTAAAAAAAAAACGAAACTAACAAAGCTTGAAAGCTTCAATTTCAGTATATTTTTTGCCATTATTTTTACACATCATAAGAAGATAAATATAAATTAATATATAAAAGATAAATGAATAACAAAAGAGAGAGAAACATATGGCGAGGATGCCCATAGAGAAACCATTGGGGCTTGTACGAGCTACAGGCTCCTAAAAAAAAATTACAACTTTTGATTTAATTTATCAATACATTTAGGTTTAAAACCAGGTACACATAAAACAGCACTTTCTTAATTTAAACAGAGAAATACTCTCAGCATTCTGAATTTCTGAATTAAAGGAATTAAACAGTTTAGGTCATTGAAAACTTATTGCAAACTGTCTGATATTGCAATGTCTAGTATTATAACGATGAATATGACATCTTAGCAAAAACATTTCTTTGAATGCATCAGGAAGGAAGCCTTTTTTGAAAAGAAACAGAATCTTGCACGTGTCCAAATTCACAGCTTTTAGGAGAACGCAGACACACGACGGTGAATGTTTCGTTCTCTTTCTGGACTTGAACGCCGTTGCCACTGATATGTTCCCGGGTAATTCGGCTACAAGGTGCAAGATGAACGAGTTGGATCAGATAACGAAAGAAAGAACGAACGAACGAACGAACGAACGAACGAACGAACGAACGAACTGATTGACTGACTGGAAACTTTTTAAGTATCAAGCCTTGTAGCCTGGGACAACACTACTAGCTAATGATAGTAGTTATACTGTATAACAGGCAATAACAATAAAACAATAAACAACAACAACTTTATTGAATATACTTATATCTTTTACAGGAATGCACAGCCCGCATATAACAGAGCTAATCGAGTCGGGCTGTGTAACTTAATAATTATTACAAACATGAATAAAATTAGAATAAATTAGTAAATTTAAATATAAGTAAGTAGATAAGTACGCGCATTCGTTTTTTTAAGCAACTAGATAAGAGAAAATTAAATAAGTAGAATATAGACAATTATACATACACATATATACGCATATATAATAAGAGGGGAAACAAGAACAAGAAGAAAAGCGAATATAAAGTTTAATTAACAGTAGTGATTTTAAAGATTAAAGACGAGACATCCTCAATAATAATAATAATAATAATAATAATAATAATAATAATAATAATAATAATAATAATAATAATAATAATAATAATAATAATAATAATAATAGCTTTATTGGTACATCCAATCCAAATGGGTTTTCACATACAATTACCATAAAACCTAATATAAACAATTGAAATCGATGCTGTTTTTGCACCGCAAGTGGAATTTGATAAATTTTGTACTTAAAAAGTTTCTTCCTGAGCTTACGCAGATCAGGCCTCAAGCAATTCCACACCTTAGCTCCAAAAAAGAATTAAGTAGAACACTCAGTCTTGATTTATTAACATAGAAATTACCAGCATCAGAAAATATAGTATTATACGTATTACCAAATAGTAGAAATGTCATGCATAAGAGAACAAACCGTTTCAAAATAAAGCATATAGAAAGGTAAGATGTTAGCAGAGATAAAGAAGGGATAGCGTGAGATCTATTACTAGTAAAGAACAATAGCCGAAGGGCACGTTTTTGTAGGATAAGTATCTTTCTCAAATCAATCTGCGCAGCTTGGCCCCAAGCGGCAATGCCGTAGGATGTAAATGGAAAATCAAAGAACGATAAATTTGGATTAAAGTTTTTAAAGGGACGTAGTGTCTTAATCGTGCAATAATTCTAACAACTCTACTAATTTTAGAGGCAATATAGTCAATATGTGCGTAAATGTCAGTTACAAAAATAAAATCTAAAATCTAAAGTCTAGTCTTTAAAATCTACGATAAAATCTAAAACTTTAGTTGAAAGAAAAAACATTACGTGCAGCAGAGGGTACAGCCCTTGCAGCCGGTGTCCATTATATTGGTAAGATCTTTTGTCCGGATACGGCTTTTGAAAGCTTTAAGTGTCTTGTCAGATCTATCAGCCGTGGACAGTTTTGCCCATAGTTTGGGTCCAAAGAACCGCAAAGAGTGCCTACCGTAAGTGAGTAAGACGGTGTTATATCAAGGAATAGAAAAATCTGATTGCCTAAGGTTATAACCAGAAGTGTGATCGCTAAAAATATTACAGATGCTGTTTGAACATAGTCTGTGTTTGACCTTATACATAGGTATACAAATGTCCTGTAAACGCCTATTCAACAAGGTTGGTAGCTTGGCTCTCTCTCTCTCTCTCCAGTAACTGCGAATAAGTAGCGTGTTTATCCTTATACACGGCCCTCAAGCCTCTTTCTTGCAATCGTTCAACGGGGAAACGTATTGTAAAACCGCTGCTACACGTTCCAACATCGATGTACAACATTTGTTTTTACATGCGCGAATCACGAGTTATTGTAATGAACGATAAAAGGAAGTTTAAGGAGCGACTGCGGCAACGGCAACAAGAATGTCACAAAACAATAAAATTTAATGAGAAAAACAACGGCCCTGCACGTGCATCATAAATTTTGGTACATTTCTTCGCCGTCACGACTAAACAACAACGTGAAATGGCCAGATTCAAGGTTTTGTGGAGAACGTGAGCACATGACGGTAAAGTTTTTCATTCCCTATCTCAACTTGAACGCCGTTCCCACCTGTTCTGTTACTGGATAGTTCGGCCGCGTTGTACAAGTTGCACGAATTGGAATAATCGCAAAGTAGTACAAGCAACGCGAACTTATATTTTCAAGCGACGTTTTTTTTAGCGTTGCCGTCGTGGTTTCTTTAAGTCCTTAATGTCACTCGCTCGGTCGATCCATTGTTCCATCGTTCCATCGGTCGCTCGATAGGCTGTGAACTTTCAGCAAATATGGGGTACTCTAACGGCTCGCTTAAGTCTATCTTCTCCTTGAATTAAAATACGTGCTTTTGGAATTCGAAATTAAAAGAAATTGCCTAAAGAACACTCGACCGCCGAAAAAGAGGATATTGGGGATTTTGAGAATGTCAATAGGATGAACTGCACAAGCTCTCGAACGATTAAACCGAAGTGCGGACTCCTAATAGATTTTTAAATGCTAGAATAGAGAACGCTACGTTTCCGTTTATGTTGTTTTCTGTACGGTCAATGCGGTAAAATATTCAATACCGTTAGATTTTAAGCTAGGTTTTTGTGTGAAAAGAATACATACGTTTCCTGTTATGATTACGTGAAAACTTATGTTAACGCGAGTCACAGGGAAACGTGACGGGCAGAACAGACAACGTTGTGAAAATACATCGAGGTACGTGAAGCAAGTGGGATCAAGGAAACAACTTCCGACTTTTAAACGCCCACATGTTTAAAGACTTTAAAAATATACACCATTCTTTGGGCGTGGATTGGCTATTTTAACTTATCTGCATGCATCTGAATTTTTGCTCCTTCCTGGAGCAATGACTGCAAGCGTGTAAAAACCTGATTCTCTTAAGTTTGCACATCACAGTTTTTTTTTACCTCAAAGGGAATAATTGATAATGCACTGATTTATAATATTTTCACGCTGAAGATATCAGCAATTCAGCATCAGGTTTCATGGCGGCTCTGCCGCCAAAACGTTATATTCACGCGCTGACAATACTGCCAGCTAGGCAAGCTACGGTCTGAGTAATTCTTTATATACAAAAGGAATCTTTTTCGACGTTGTCTGCTAAGTATTCGTCAACCGTTGTTATTCTCTATCAAAGTTACTGCCCGAATCTCCTCAATAAGTCTTGTCCAAAACTTCGCTTACGTTTTGCTTATTTTTAATCGACGTCCAGTTCTTCGTCCAGATCTTCGCTGAATCCTCCCTAAATGTTCGCCAAATCTTCGTTATTCTTTGTCTCGTCCACGACATCACATCCTAGCCTGAATTCTTCGCCTAAAACTTGGTCAACTTTTCCTTAAATCCTCATCCGGATCTTGGTCGAAACCGCCATCCAAATCTTCGCAAATCTAGTCTGCTGCCAAATTAAAAACTGCAAGGCATTTTTGTAAATGTTCGATCATCTGTTTGACCAAAATTTTTGAAAAGTGTGCAACCAATTATGCCATGTTCGTTAAGAATATGTTTATTCTTCGTTATCGTAGGCGTGTTCGAACGTGTTGTGAGACAAAGAAATTGATTCTACATGTACGCCATGACTTCCCCCGATGAATTGCGTTGTTCTTCCTTTGTCCTGATCAGTTACTGTTCTCGCTCGAGCTTAGGCAAAAATCTCTTTATTACGAGCGCTTTTTGATGTGAAAGTTCTGGAAATGTTATTTATTCTCGTTATTAACATTTAGGGCTTCAGTAATGGCTTAGTGTTCCTAGTAACCGTTTTCAGCGTTTTTAGTCCGTTTGTTACAATTCGAGTAGATTTGTTGAATATTTAAGGTAACTGGCGTTTCAAACTTCCGTTTCGACGAAGTTTATTTTAAAACTTGACGTCAGTGCACATTTGTTCATCTTCATGTGATAATTTGCGCATCGAGAAATATAAGAGCCATTTGCCGCCCACGAAAAGTAGGAAGCCTTCATCACAAAGTGGTTTACAGAGGATCCTCAATTAAGACCGAGACTAAATTAAGGTATGACTTAAAAATAACCTATCAATAGATGAGAATAATTAGGAAAGGAGGTAAAGTTAGATTAATTACATGCTACAAATCAAGCTCAATATATACTGGAAATAGAATTTCCGCTTTTCCGCTTTGGACAAGCCACGCTTAAATGCAGGTATGGTGTGTATCTCTCTTAGAGTAATGTCTAAGGCATTCCATACATCAGCAGCGAAGTTTAGGTTTGACCAATGTCCCCAAAAACAAAAGCAAAAGGTTTACGGGTATTAAGCTTAGATCTAGTATTACTGATAATTATGAAAACTGCTATTGAATGAACAGTGGAACGAACGCATAAAAAGGTTATTAATAAACTTGTAAGTAGAAATAGCGCGGTTCTCGGCCCTTCGCCGTTGTAAAGGTTTCCAACAAAACGTCACAAGTGCGTCGCTTGCTGAAGTACGCGGGGAAGATCTAAAATGAGTCGCGCAGCCTTATTGTTTAAAACTTGTAGTTCGGCCATAAGAGTAGTGTTGCATCGGTTTTCCCATATGATATCTCCGTAATAAAAAAAGGGGTAGTATAAAAGTAATCCTAGTGCTTGATGATAGACAGGATTTGATGCGCCGCGGAAGACCTAGTTTCTTGGAAAAGATTGGACTTCATCAAGATGTTTACTGTTTGCGGAAACGGAATCGATTCTCCTTAGCCTCGCTGTCAATTAACATAAATTCTGACTTTTTGATGTTAAGAGTAAGTTAAGTAGACAACATTCCGGCCAGTTGGATACGTGTCTTAGGTCCAAGTTCAACTTCCATTCAATTTCTGATATGAGTTTCGAGGAGAAAAATCATGAAGACAGCATCATCAGCATACAGGGTACTGCTGCAGAATTCAAGGACGTTTGGCAACTCATTCATAAAGATTATAAACAGTAACGGGGCGAAAATTGAGCCCTGGGCAACTCCGACAGATAATGCAGATGGGTCGGACTGGGCGTTCCCACAGCAGGTAACTTGGCTTCTTTTGAATAAGAAGGAGTTTAACCAGTTCTGCCCAGCATCATTCAAGCAAAAGCTGGAGAGTTTGCGTAGCAGAAAGGAATGATTCACTGTGTCAAACGCCTTGGTCAAGTTCAAAAAAACACTCCCCCGTTGTCCATGCTAAGAAGTAACTGATTGATAGACTGCGCAGAAACTGTGACAGTGGAGGATTTCAGTCTGAGACCAAACTGTTTTGAAGAAATTAAGGTATTCTCTGTCAAGTATCCGCAGAACTGTGTGCAGACGGCTCTTTCTATGATCAGTTGGCTCAACGCAGGCACTATAAAAAACCCAGGCCATCACTCTTTTTCAAAGTGGGCTATAGAAATTGGCCTATAATTTGACCGCAGGTCCTGACTGCTACTTTCTAATGTAGGGATGCGACCCTTGCATTTTTTCCAAGTAGAAGGAAATGTTCCAGTTTGGAGGAAATACTAAGGAAATTGAATGACATTCAAAATAGCAAGAAATACTACTCGTCAGACGCATTTAAGACAGATATCTATTTCCAGGTCCTTCGGTTTTTTCAGGTTATCAGTTAAGTATCTTGTAAAGTGAAACTTCGATTTTACGAACCTCTATACAACAAAGAGCTCGGTATAACGAACGATATTCTCCAGCCCGGCCTTTTACAATGTATGGGCGCCAAAAAATCTATAAGTAAATAAATAAATAAGTCAAATAAATAAATAAATAAATAAATAAATAAATAAATAAATAAATAAATAAATAAATAAATAAATAAATAAATAAAATAATATGTTTTAGATTTTCGAGGTACGCACGTGCGTACGTGCGTATATGGTTGCTACACCCCTGGTTTGGACACGTTATGGTGTCTACGCAGTGTAGTATTCTTAATCGTTGTAGCCCTGACGTAGACGAGAACAGAAACCCATTTGTTAGGCAGAGAACTGAGAGAATAGAGCTCCATTTAGTCAGGAAACATCCTTTTGAGGAGAGTTTAGCACTGAGCTAAGCACTGGTTTAAAAACGGTAAGCTGTGTGTTGTCATGGCTAATTCTGTGAATGAAGTTAAAAATTACCATTTTCGTCAGCTGATAGCTACAGTAGCCCTTTTGGGCCTAGAGGATATGGATAGAAGATATGAAGCAACTGACCCGGGTTCAAAGGCGTCCACTAATGACATTTTAAACTTCTTTTGTCCCTTTGAAATAAGGTTTCTGTTGTGTTAAAATCATAAGGTGTTGAGCCTTGTTTCGAAGTTTCCATTCTAGCAGCAAACTTTTCGAAAATCCTAGTCAGGTAAGGCATGGAAGCCTTTATCCCACGCCATCTAAATGCCATTTTTGTCTCTCCGAGAACAAAGGAAATTGTAATTTCTCATGTGACAATTGGGACGGGTGACATTTCAGCAGAGAAAACATTAATGTTTCCTAAAATCTGAGGGGATCTGATTTAGGCCTTTCAAACGCGATATTTGGCGAAAACGAATCGATGGCTGCCCCAATCTTACGGATGATATTGCGAACAATGAACGTGGCAATTCGCGCCCGGCTTACCTAAAATACGCCTTCGGTCACGTTCAGGTCCACGTAACTGCATTATAATCAAGGTGTTGTCGTGTTTATATAAACTAAACAACATTTGTATGTTAAACAAATAAACCAGTAAATAACTAAATCAATATCTCTCCTTGGGATAGAAAGTTCAGTTATTTTACCTTTGCATCCAAGGATTCAAGGGTTATTTATCTCTACGAATTTTTGCTTTAGAGAACTTTGCGCAGCATCGACTGCGGACGAAAACTGTGGAAAGGGTGACGAAGCTTGTTAATTCATAAAACGTGATAGTTACGCACGCTGAATATTCAATCAGATTATTACCGATAACTGGAGGGGAAACATAACCATCATGATGATGTTGAATTCATTTTCAAAATACGCATAAGCGCTGCGATAAAAAACATATCTTACTTGTACTTCATATCGAAGGTACGCCTTCAATAGGACTAAACTTGGACGAGATATTCTCTCGTATTGCATAACCTCCGTAATGTTTTGACATGAATTAAACCATTTCTATTTTTTGCTTTCTTCTTTCAACAGAATGCATCACTGTCAAAAGTTCTCTGTGCGGAATTTAAGGTAAGCAATTATTATGACAGAGAACTACTTATTGTGTTCTTCCTTAAGAATCGCCAGTTTTATTCACACGATAAATCAAGCTCTTGGATAGAAATGTGGCATATTGCGGTTAACGGTTCACCGCGATGTTATAAACCTCGGTATGTTTTTTTGACTTCAAGAAAAAAATATCCCGTTCTTGTTTGCATCGAGCGTTAGAAAGTATTTTCTATATTGACAAACATCTTCTCCATCTATTTTTATTTTGATTGTCTTCGACGGTGGAATATAATCATATTTGACATGTGTAATTCTTGCATTTTGCCTCGTCATTTCTGCCGATTTCCTGTGAACTCTATGCTTGTGTGGGTTTTTCGCTCGCTGTAATTTCGTCTCTCACTTGTAGCTAAATAAAAAGTGATTAAAATTTTAATATCGACCGCTTTTTAGTGCTTTTGAAATTCATGAAATTTAATTAGCGGCAAGTCTCTTTTGCAATGGAAGGAATCGTATAAAGACGTTTGTAACTTGGCATAATTGAATATGGCGAACTTTCAATTCTCATATCCGGCCTCTGCGTTTCGCGATCGCGCGGGCTTTTAAAAACCTGTGGAATTTTCGCTTCGTCGAAATGATTTTAATCTCTTTCAATCATTCGCTGCCATTTACATGTCGCATCAGAACTCATTTCCGGGCAACAACGCGCTCGCCAACACAAGCATAGTTTTAATTTTGCCTTGAAAACAAATTGCTTTCGCTTTGAAAAAACTGGCAGGAAACAAGCGAATGATTGGCTGGTTGGAATCTGCCATAATGGGTGACTTTATTAGTGTCACAGGTCTCTTGGAGGGAGGCTTGGAATAGTATCGCGTTTTTACACCGAACTGCAATCAAAAGCTAATTTACGATTTCAAGTCTGCTGCAACAACTCGTACTTGAATAATTCGCAAGCGCTGACAGTGTGTCCCTGGAACGATGTAGTGCACGTGTTCCCATCGCTTTTCGTTGTGTTTGCGAATTGAATTTTTTCAAAAAATACATTTAAGCATTATACACCTTATTTTACAAAAATGAACAAAAGTAAAGACGAGTCATGCCCGTTTTTACGTAATCGGAATAAACAGGGGAGGGGGAGTTGGAGCTGTGCTCGCGGAGAAGTGAACTTCCTTTTTGAATGTCGTGATAATATGATGCGCTTTGACCTTTCATATTAGTTAATGGAACGGGTGAAAGCTTTAAGTTGTCTATTTCTCACGTTAAAATAAAGAAATATACTATTGAAACGAGATAACGAAACGCAACGGGAATTTTGCACGCAAAATGACGCATTGTGGACCAGATGTCGCGCAATGTTCTCCCATGACATAAACTGGAGAGCTTTTATGTTCATCTTTGTAATTCTTGCCGGATAATATCTACAGCCGTCGCAACGAAATGCTCGTAAAAGCCTTGCTGCTTTTGGCGATCATTTTGGGGAAGAAATCACTGAAATTTTAGCCGGGATTTTTGTTTTTTAGCCGCAATAACCCGCGGTTCGCCCTTGCGAATGGAATATTTTTCGCGTAGTTTAAACACAAGTTCTAGCCTGAGGTGGCAGGCTGTCATATCGATGTCATATTATAATAATGGAAAGGAGCGAATTTAAATATCAATAGCGAGCGAGGCTTTTCTGGCCTGTAGCAGGTGTATTATCGCCTGATTAATATGCGTACTTCGCTACGGTACTTTTTTGTTATGAGAAGACGAGGCCACGGACCATAATTTCTGAACTAGCTGGTTACCGGTAGCGACGCCCGTTTACAAAAAGGAGCAAAAATATCTATTCCTTCGCCATCATTGGTTGTCGGTTGATGAGCCTGTTTTGTAAAGGGTCATCGGGAATAACGAACGCGCTCAATTTACGTTCATCTTTGTTAGATCTCATAATGTGGGATAGATAGTACGAAGCATTTCTCAGCCAGCGTTATGTCGTATTTTAACGTCGGTCAATAAGACCAGTGGCGAGCTCTACCTCAGGTTTCTATCGCCCGCCCCAAGATATACACGGGTCACCATTTTGAAATGCTGACAGACAAGCTTGATGCGGTGTCTGGTGCTTTTCACAGGGATGGATAAGGGCAGAAATGCGGCAACATCAGCAAAGAAGACAGGCGACTCGCCACAATCCCTGGAAATGCCAAACGCCGGAGCGGACAATAATGAACGCTTGTCGTTCTTGTCTCAAAAGGCGCGCTCCATGTCGCTCTACGGAAGTCAGTTTCTTCAGCAAGCACAGAGTCCGACGCATGCACTATTTTGCTTATCAGAAACCAACCCTGTCCGCAAGCTATCAAAACTCATCGTGGAGTCGAAATATCCTTTTTGTGCGTTTTAATGCTGTTTATAACTACCTGGGTTAAGTACCTATTCTGTGATCTCAACGAAATGAGCCTAAAGGGATTGATCTGGGTAACTTGCATTAAATTATTACGTTTATTTTATAACCTATAATTTGTATTTGTATACACACAGGTAGTGCTGAAGCCGTAGGCTTCGAGCACGTAGCATGCCAGCCATGTTTGATCCTTAACTTATCTTACAGTATTTGAGTACTTTATTCTTCTTGCTATCGGTGCGAACTGCATCGTCTTGGCTCTAGGTACCCCACTCCCCGAGAATGATCGCACGGACTTATCCATAAAACTGGTAGGTACCCGAGAAAAGAAATGTCTATTCTTTTTGCCTTTCTTTTTTTCCCCATCCACTTGGAGTGGTGTAAATTTGGCCTTAACACTGTGTCCATTTATTATTGTACTACAGGACAAGCTGGAGTATTATTTCGTTGGTATATTTTGTATCGAAGCACTTCTCAAGATAATGGCCTTTGGTTTTGTGCTTCACCCGGGGTCCTACCTTAGGAATGGCTGGAATATTCTCGACTTTGTCGTAGTTGTGGTCGGGTAAGTGATTTTCTAACGTACAATTTTTTAGCCGCTTTGTATCCTCGCACATTTTGCTTATGGATGGCGTTAAACGCAAATGTGAAAGTTATTTGTTCTTGTTATTTATTTAGCTATATTATTTTAAACCAAGCACTTTTTCCATAGAGTTGTCCTGGTGAAAACATGTTAAATTAACCCGTGATTTTTTTACAAATTCTACGAGTTTTCGACCGTTATTTTCAAGTTGTTCGTTCCGACAAATCATTTCTAAGTTGTTTGTTTTTTAGTCGTGTATAAGCTATCATGGTGAATGAAAATAATTGAAACTTTTCAGCTCGTTTCACGCACGCGCGTTTGACAAAATACGACGTCTGCTCAATAGACTATCTCGTTTTCACTACAAATTGCCCAGAAACTTCGAATGGCTGTTTATGTTAATTAAAAGTTTCGAAAGCGAAATTTAAATGACAGTGTTTGCGAAAAAGCTATCCATTTTGATAACTGTGAATTTTTTAGTAAGCTGCAAACGATCGTATTACAGAATGATTCGGAGGGGATTGTTGTAGCGCGTGAATTTTTTTTTTTTACCGATAGCTACGAATTGGTTGTGCAATCGTTGATGAAAACAGAATTTTCATGTGGATTATTAGTCATATGGCGAGATGTTGACCGGCCGTGTACATATTGATTCGAAAAATGGCGTGTTCCGCTCCTAGAGTTGTATAACTTGGCCTTGGCAGTTAAACCCTTTGCGAAGTTGTTGTTGTTTTGTTTTTCCCACTCTATTCCAAACACATCTCGAGAATTTGCTGCACAGCTAACGTTTGTTTCTAATTCTGAATCCACCAGCGAGTCTGACAATTTCAAGACGTTGTGATCGGTGGATTGAATCGTAAAAGACAGTCTTGTTTTGTTGTTCTTTTGTGTTGCTATTGTAATGAGGAAAACATGTGCACCAGCGATGAATTTTTAAACACCAGCACTTTGCCGTTTTGTTCTAGTGGTTTGCGTGTTCGTGCTGACGATAGAGGACAGAATCACGAGATATTTTGTTCCAAAAGCGAATAGGATATTATAATTCAGTTTAACTTGGTTTTGCATGCGGTATGGTGCTTTCCATAAAACAAATTCAAAATGGCGCAACGCAAAACAGAAAAGAAAAGGAAAAAAAAAAAGAAGAAAAACCGGATGTATTACCGATTGCACTGTTCGCAAGTTTTGTTGATGCCGTTTTATGTCTCGATTAGGTCTCAAGAAAAAATGTATGTTTTGAGTCAAGGGTAAACGCGACAAAAATAAAACAATGTCGTACTTGGCTCCTCCGAAATTCAGTTTGAAATTTGTGCTACAAAATTAACGAAAACGTTTACATCGGTCACGAAAATAAAATCTTTTTTCTTCCGACGTATTATGGCGGGATCATAATGGAGGAAAAAAGGGGTTCCTTTGAAAACCCACGCGTCTTTACATTTTAGTTAGATTGCTTACGACACAATAATAAAGTTTGGCTATAATTTTATGCACCTAAACCTAAATTTATCAGCTTGTCAAAACATTCAGATGAACGCAGCGTGAATGAACGTTTAACTCTCAGACTGTTGATCATTTCTGAAGGTCCTACCCTTCGAAAGGTTTTGTTCGTTAGCTTTCTAAACGAATTTTTAATTCTCGAGGCAAGGATAATTTCTAAGGCCGTGGCGGAGTGTAAGTAACTTATGCCGACGGAAGTTACTTGGTTACAAACGCGAAAACATCTCAGCGGTCAGATTGAAGGGTTCCAATTTGTTTAGTTAGTTCGTTAGTCAGTCATGAAAAGGAATTTCCGAACCATAGACTGGCTTAAATCCTATTTAGCATTCACAAGCTCAGAGTTGAAATTTCGACGTCGTTCAGTTTTCTTTTATTTACCAAACCTCCGTGAATATTTGGGCTTCCTCCGTCGAAAAAAAATATGTTTACGAATAATATTGTTTGCAGTTTTGCATGATGAAATTCATAAAAGCTTACACCCCGAGATAAAAGTCAAATACTTTTTATCTTGTTTTCAAATTAACGATAAATGCTTAGGTACGGCCAAGGGAAAATTTGCTCTTGGTACGGCACAAATGAATGTATTTTTGAAGAACAAAAGTAAGGAAAACGTGCCACAAAACATGAAATTTTCAACACAGCCTGCATCAACTTTTCAATAAGCAAGAAGAGAAGCTATATAGACAGGATGTTTTGGTGGAAAGACAATGATTCGTCATCCAAAAGACCCTTTAATCCAGGGGAATTTAACATGGTTAGCCAGGAGATTCATGTAAACAAACGCATTCCGTGACCATGCCCCTCCATTCATTCATTCTTTTTGTCTCATTGAGTGAGTACCTACATGTGATTAATGATCAGTTATTTAATGATATCCATCCAAACAAGAGCTCGTCGCTAACAAGGTGTCCATATTATTTGGAGTTGGCTTTATGCCACTTTTCAATTTCCTGCCAACGTTTTACTCGTTATACTCCGTTAATCTTCCATATTTAGTTTTTTTTCTCTTCATTTTTTTACTTAGCTATGTCCATCAGAAACTCTCAGTGGTGCATTTTTATTTACATTCATTTTCGTGTATACATTTCAGCTTTCAAACATTAACTTTCTATAATCGGCAATGTCTCTTTCGTGCAATTTGCGTTGTTTCGTTGCGAGATAAGTTCGATAAAAAAATGTTACGCCACGAAACGCCTGAAAAAAAAAACAGTTGCACCGTGAAAAGTAGAGCTAACTTCAGTTCTGCTTAGCTGCGCTCCAGATCCGTCTGAGAATTTATCCTCTTCAAAAGCCAATATATCATTTGAATTTGGTCATCATTCACCGTGGTCTATTACAAATACGTGATTTTGATTGGAGGAATCGCCTTTGAATCTGATTGGTTGAATCGCCAATGTCTGTTCGCTGTTAAGCAACAATGGCGCGCTGCATGCCTATAGAAAATTAGGTTTCTTTTGGTGTTTTCAATTTGCACTCCTTCACGCAACCTTAGATCTACTTCAAGACAATTAGGGCCTGTGGTAACCCTAACAAGAGGGTTAACGATAGCCCGGGTTTACAAACAAAATTTCACAGGTGGGGTTACCCTATCACTCGCGTCAACTTTACCACAAAGCGCGAAGCGAGCAATAGCGCGGAAAATTGTAGAAAATTGTAAAAGTGGCATGTAGACCGTTCGCCAGAAACATTTTCAGTTTCTGTGAGTGAAGGAAGGTGAAAATGACGGTATTGAAGCCGGGTCGTAGTCGTTCCGCCATTTTGACCGCTCTTTTCAACTTTTGAAAGGGTCTGGAAACAAGTAAAAAGTTGTCCCGGGTAGGCAAGTTTTCCCTAGCACAGCGTTTGCAAGGGAGGTAGGGTTACTCTGGTGCTAGGGTACCCCTATCACTTAGCTAGGCTTACCTTTGTTAACACGTCGCGTAAAAAAGAAGAAATGTGCGAGTGCTAGGTTAACCTTGTTGCTAGGGTAACTCTAGCGCCATGGTTACCCTCCTTCCTTGTCAACAGGTCCTTAGTTACTCCTTTCTCTAATTTAAAGAGGTATGGAGACAGAGCTTTCTCTGTTTGCACTCCTAAATTATGGAACTCATTACCAATTGAATTACCAGTTGATATTTTTAAAAACAAGTTAAAAACGTTTCTTTTAAAAAGAACACATGTATCAACAATCTCTTGTACACGTTTTTAGCACCTTTGATTTTGCAATGAATTTTTCTCAATTTTGTAAAGCGCCTTAGAACTTTTGGATTTTGGCGCTATATAAATTGTCATTGGCATTGTGTTTTCGTAACACGACATCAACATCGTTGTTTCTTATTGAGGTCATGTAGTTGTCTAGCAAAACTGTTAGACTACTTCTCCGCGTTTTGCATCCGTTATGGGCTCGTACAAAACTCGGTAGTCCGTATTATCCACTGTCGGGAAAAGTCAAAGAAATTCTATTTTTTTTTTGGCGGAGCAAAGGTAATGTCATTTCAAAAAAATGTATATGAAAGAATATATTTCTGTAGCTTCATTGCTGGATTTATTACCAAAGGATTTGTCTTCGATGGTCAATGAAACTGGTTTGTGGTCAGTGAAATGTCAGAGAAATGTTTTTTTTTTTACCCTGATGAGTAGTAACCCCGGGTTACGTATTTGCTTACCAATAGTTAGCCTCTGTTCGTCTAGACCACGAACGACGTCATAGCATGGTCAATCCTCTGACCCCTAATATCAAAGAACAATTTCTCCTATCTTGTCCCCATACATTTCTCATAAAAGTATTGGGGAGAAGTTATTAAAATATCCAGAAAATTCACCTTGGGTGATCATATCCTTAATTCTCATGACCTGAGGGGTTGAATAAGCATTGACATTACAAAGAGAAATTTGATGCTGATCACCGTTGGGAGAAAGAACCGCAAAGGAAGCGAGTGATTCCAAAGCTATTTTGATCGTACTCCAAAATTTAACTGTCGCCTTAACCCTTAAATCGTACGTCTACCTACTTTCTTGCCATCCATAATGAGCAAAATGTCCCTTAGTGATATATATTTTTTCATCTTAAGATTTTTCATAATATTGGAGAGTAACTTAGTATTGGAATTCAGCTTTCCCCAGTTATTCCGGCTCCAGTCATGTGGTAAAAGTCATTTGTTAATTTTTTTTTGTTGCTACACAACGATATTCAAACGCATTTGTATTCCGGTAACTCCCAAACGACCTGTTAATGAGAGATTTTAAGTAATCGTCGTACGTATTCTTATTCGCCGCATTCGAACGTATTCCCGATATTATAGGCTACCTAGTGTTTTTTTAGGCTCCTCCATTACTCTTGTTTTTTTCTTATTACTTTGACATGTTGTCGATTGCTGGTATGTGTACAGCTGTGGTATGAACCCTGACGTTGTCGTTGTGGTTGTTGTTGTTTTTTTTCTACAGTATCATCAGCCTACCAGAAGTCAGTGAACAGATAAAAAGCCAAGCTCTTGATGTAAAAGCCCTGCGGGCAGTGAGAGTGTTGCGACCACTAAAGCTCATATCTGGTGTACCTAGTAAGTACAGTATCTACTGGTCAACAAAAGGAATTATTACATTATTCAAAACTGGATCACCGTATAATGCATTTCCAGGGATTTGATTGGCTTAGCGGCCATGGTATACGAGCCCTTATACCATGCCGCGAGAAATAGCGACCATTAAATTGTCTTCTGGTTGTTCTTGCAAAGCAAAATCAGCAAGATCTAGCAATATTTCTTAATTGTTTTTAATAAATTAATAAAATATTATTATTCCACTCACGCTTGTTAGATACGAGGTGATTATAGCCAACGAGGCGCGTATTTTTAAAACTATCTTCAAAACTTGGCAATGCATTGCTGCGAGAAAGTGTTGCGTCAAAAGTTGTCCGCGCGCGGTGATTTGTTAAAATTGCCGTTACAAAAAAAAAACAAAAACAAACAAAAACAAAAATCACCTTATTTAAATGTCAATGTATTTCGCGCAGAGCACTTATTGGAGACACTTTCCAGTTAGAAGCGTTGGTTTTTGAGAAGAGGGGAAAATCGGAGTACCCGGAGAAAAACCTCTCGGAGCAAAGACGAGAACCAACATCAAACTTAAAAAAAAAATCCCGCGTAGAATTGCCGTAAAACGTTTGTAATTAGGGTAAATACTCTCTTAGAGACAGTATGCATCAATCTATTTGTTTTCTATTTATTTTTCAGGCTTGCAAGTTGTGATGAAGTCCATAGTCCGCGCCATGGTGCCCCTCCTGCAAATAGCTCTGCTGGTCATGTTTTGTATTCTTATTTATGCAATTATAGGTTTGGAATTTCTCAAAAATAAATTTCACTCGACGTGCTTCAACGTCATAACAAGTGAGTGAATTTAGTTATCTAATTAATATTTATTTTGTAGGTTTACGTTACGACCAGCTTTTAGTTCCAGCTTTAGGGTGCAGGAATTGAAATCCGGTTTTACCGCGGGTTCAAATCCCGTTCTGTCCGCTGGCTGGAGTTGTTTCTCGGTAGCCCCGTGTACAACTCCTCGGCTACGCTTGTAAATAGCCAGCTGGTCTGCCTCCTGCCAGTTCTTAGTTATGCTCTGTTTAATTTTTAATTTGGATTATTTGTTTATGAAGTTTAATTGCTGGGCCCCTGACCGAGGGGAAATATAAATAAGGTTGTTTTCGATTTTTTTTTCTTATTTTTACGACCGTAATGTTCAGAGAATCCGACTGGCTAATTTACATGATGCGAAAATTTTGCGTTTGATTCGCGTTTAATCGCGGACAGTCGCTATATCTTGCGATCACTTGCCAAATCAGCCATAAAGCGTTTCTTTTTAGTGTTTATAAATGAAAGGTGTGCGGCTGGTTGTTTGGTTGACTGACAGCCCGTTTTAGAGTCACAGAATTAAAACTATGTTGTTAACTCCAATCCAATAGCCTCTCCTGTGATCTGTTTTTCCTGCACAGTAAAAAAAACAAACAAAAAACGCCATGCCCTAGTTTCTCGAAACATCCCGAGATGATGATGATGATGATGATAATAATAATAATAATAATAATAATAATAATAATAATAATAATAATGGTAATGGTTTATTAACAGATCCACTGGGTGGCTCTTCCCTGTTAAATTACATTAATTACAATCACAAAATAAATCAAATTAAGTTATTTACAAATTATACAGTAGAAACAGGATTAACGGAAACCAATTACAGTAAAACTAACTAATCGCTTTGCACTCTGTTTCTTAAAAAATTCGTTGAGAGTCTTAAAAAGGTTCTGTAATCTTTACAGTTTCTAATAGTTTCTGGTAGATTGTTAAATAGTTTCGACGCATTGTCTTGGAGAGTGCTATTTTCGGTCGGGACCACTAATCTAATTGATGATGATGATGGTTCGTTATTATTATTATTATTATTATTATTATTTATACAGCGCGAATTCAACCTAACGTTTTTAAATGCGCCTAACAATGTTGATAATAATTACAATGGCAAAATCATAAATCAAGGTACAATGTAAAATGCATCCAGATCTAACCCCAATCTAAGAAACAGACTGAGACATATAAAACACTAACTTAACTTAACTAATTCCACGACGGCTTAAATTTAAATAATTAGCCAAGCTAATAATTAAAAAGCTTTCCTAAAAGAAAAGTCTTATAAACATCGCGTTTAAACATAGGCTGATGGATTATTCGTTTGTGTTGCCAGATGAAACGGAGCCATCTCCTCGGCCATGTGATGAACCACCCTGGCCAGGAGTGAGGAAGATTTTTCATGGGAGAAACTGCAGTGATGGTTACGTGTGTAGACAATATTGGCCTGGTCCAAACGATGGCATCTCCACGTTTGATGACATCGCACTTGCTATGATCACTGTCTTTCAGTGCATAACAATGGAGGGATGGACGCAGATTATGTATTGGGTATGTCATGAGGAATTCGTTTTTTTTTTTATTTCGTTTAAGCCTGTTCGGGTTTTGCTGAACAAGATGGTTCTAATTTTTGAGTCTGCGCATGAAATCTTAAATTGTGACCATTCAAATGAAAGCTACTGAGCAGTACTTTTCTGTGGTGCTGTTTATTATGTTGTATAAGGTGGTTCTAACTTTTGAGTCTGTGAATGAAATCCTGAAGTGTGACCATTCAAATGAAAGCTACTGAGCAGTACTTTTCTGTGGTGCTGTTTATTATGCTGTACAAGATAGTTCTAACTTTTGAGTCTGCGCGTGAAATCCTCAACTCACTTACTCAGGCGGTAGGCTGAAGTGTGAGTAACCATTCATTTCTTCTTTATTTTTTGTTTTGAAATCTACTGAGCAGTACTTTCCTGTGCTGCTGTTTATTATGCTGTAAAAGCGGGGTTCTAACTTTTGAGTGTGTGGATGAAGTCCTAAAGTGTGACCATTCAAATGAAATCTACTGAGCAGTACTTTCCTGTAGTGCTGTTTGTTAAGCTGTTAAAGGTGGTTTTAGGTTTTGGGTCTGTGAATGAAATACTAAAATATGACCGTTCAATGAAAGCTCTTGAGAAGTGTCATTGTTTATTATGCTATACTAGATGGTTCTAACGGCAAGAACGTTCGCGCGAAATATTTTTCATCATTAATAATAAAAAATTCTCGCCTCACTTACACGTATTACTTGTGTCATAAATGCAAGATGCACAAAAGCAATCCTTCGTAGGGAAAGAGATAGCGGCTCTACATTTTACCACAATACCTCGCGAACCTTACACAGCCAAAAGGCACATAGAGAGCCGTACATTTTTTTTTTTGCGAAATTTGTCCCTGTACTAACAACATGATGTATGCTAGGTTTAAAGCTTTAATAAAAAGATGCTAAAAACGTTCTCCATTTTCGCACCTTTAAGAGTTGACCGTTTTGTTCTGCAGACGTTTGATGCAATGGACTCAGATGGATATTTATACGCCTGCTACTTTGTATCGCTCATTGTGATTGGTTCTTTCTTTGTGCTCAATCTTGTTCTTGGAGTTTTAAGCGGGTGAGTTGGTCACTAAATGTATCAAATGAGTTAACAACAACAAATTGCAAATTTAAAACGCTGATTTCTAACAAAATACCTATACTAGGTGCTAGAAATTCGAATTCTTGAAGATTTGAGGCAAACTGTAATCCCTTCGTTCCCCAAGAACTTACGTTATTTGCCTTTACTGAGTGAGCAAGGATTTTCAGAATTTATGGTAACTAGAGGTAATGTTATTAAAGAGCTTCTAACATAGCAGAGTAGTCTTTTAGCTTTTATTAAGTTATGATTTACCAAGGTTTACAGCTGATTACCATAAACACAAAACATACTGGCCAATAAACGGAGGAGCGCGTGGCTGAATTAACCGTATAAACACTCGCGACGAAAGCACGATTGGTGAACATTATCAAGTATTAGGTCGAGAATGGAACGATAAAGTTCGACTGGAGGCGTTCGCATTACGCAAGTTTTAAGTTTCATGCAACATCACGAATTTTGACCTTGTCTCCAGAACAATCTCCCCTCCCCCCCCCCCTTTCCCACAAGTATAGAGCTGGGGGTGTCTTGTTCTGTTCGTCTTATATTCCGGCGTTTTTCGCATGCGCCTAACATGCGTAAAATTTTCACAACAACTTGCTTGTGGTGGATAAGCGATCGATTGTCTGTCTTTTTCATATCAGTGAGTTTGCCAAGGAACGAGAACGTGTTGACACTCGACGAAAGTTCTTCAAGGTTCGGCGGCAGCAGCAGCTGGATCGCCAGGTGCATGCGTACCAGTCTTGGATTGACAAAGCCGGTAAGACACAATTTTAATATCCCGCGTGGCTGGCGGTTTTGTTGGGGTCTGTTGGCCCGCGGTGCAGCAGCGAGAAGAATTTCCCTCCCTCGTCCTCATTGTACTCGCGGCTTGGCCGCTTTTGCGACTCCGCTGCCAACAGCCAACAATACCGCCAGCTACACATTCTACAGTGTTGACAATGCTCTTATGCTGTTGGGTGATAAATAAACAGCTTCCGGCTCCATCTGGAAGGAAAATTTTGTGTTGGATTGTTCGCGGATTCTATCGGAGAGAACTGAAACGAACACTTAGAAAATTTTGAGCGGCGAGGAACAGATAATTTTCAAGGAGAAATACCCGCGCATATTTTAAGGTGAAATGGAGGCTATAAAGTTATTAATGGATCATTGATTGAATCATTGTATAATGCCATTCCTGAGCGCTGATTGGTTTAGCGGCCATGGGATGTCAGTCATTAAACCATGTCCGAGAAGTAGCCGCCATTATAAATCGCCTTCTGGTCGTTCTTGCAATATAAAAATCGGTAAGAATCTGGTAATATTTCCTGGCTGTTTTTAGTACACCAATCATTTCTCTTCCGCTTGCTGGTCATAAATATGGGACGATTATAGCCAACTCGGTGCTAGGCGCCTTGCATGAAATATTTTGCAGATCTTCAGTCAAGCTAATTTTGATGGCTATTAAAAATCTTGATTTATTTCGTCGAGATAGTTAATATTAGGCAAAAATAGAATGGAAGAAGGTAAAACTCTTTGAAACTGTGAAGTGTAATTTGGGACATATCCACCAATATCCTTTGTTTTGATTGGCGGACAACGGTCACGCAACATGAAGTGACAAATGTAGCGCTAGACAAAATATTTTTACGACAAATGTTTTTTCCTTCACCAGCGGAAATAGCAGTTGATGAAAACAGTTTCAGGACAAAACATCTGAGCGTGAACGACTCACAGTCACAGCTTGTCATTAGTGATATGGTCAGCAACCCCGGACGAGTGGTGTCAAGGAGAGAGGGGAACAGTTACCGAGTTAACATGCCTGAGAGGTATGCTGGTGTGCCAAAAATGTTTTAGCCCTTTCAGCCTTGCTTTTTGACAAAACGTTTGTTTCCAAGCCAGCCTAATGCCAAACAAATAGGGCTTTAAGCAGCCACGACGGCAACGCCAACGTAAACGTCACTTGAAAGTATATGTTCGCGTTGCTTTGTACCACTTCGCGATTATTCCAATTCGTTCAACTTGTACAATGTGGCCGAACTATCCAGTAACAGAACAGGTGGGAACGGCGTTCGAGTTAAGACAGAGAATAAAAAATTCAACGTCGGGTGCTCACGTTCTCCACAAAACCTTAAATTTGGTCATTTCAGGTTGTTGTTTTGCTAAGGAAGGCTAGTGTAGAAATGTACCAAAATTTATAATGCACGTGCAGGGCCTTTATTTTCCTCATTAAATCCTTTTGTTTTGTGACGTTCTCGTTGCCGTGGCTACTTAAAATCCCTAATGATAGCTTGAATAATACTCTTATTGAGTGTTCTTTGCCTTCCATGTTGACCTGAATATCTTAAGTGAGTCTGCTCACACTAGACTTCAACCCTGTTCGTTTTGCTTACGTCTTGTCGCACAAAATCTTTCAATGTAGTGTCAACTTTGTGTTTGCATACGACCCACTGATTGACTGGCATACCCTTTCCGAATATAATTCAAATTATACCTCAAGTGTAATGTGAATACAGTCTTGCCTTCTTTCTATTGCAGAAATAGCACGTTCCAGCGTGTTTTGCAGTGGAAGACTAAAACTTCGTTTAAGGTTCGCGTCATGGTCAAGACGCAAGCGTTTTACTGGATTGTTTTGGTCTGTGTCTTTTTGAACACCATTGTATTAGCTGTGGAGTACCATAATCAACCTGAGTGGCTTGAAAAATTTCAGTGTAAGTTTTTTTTTTTTCAATTTACCTTATAAATTAAAGACCGTGATTTTTACCTTTCTACGGAAGTTAATTTTGTTGGATTAACATCAGTAAATAAGGCTAGAGCAGGGCTTGGATCAGACGGAAAAATTACATGCCAACAAAGTTTCTTAAAAAATTACGTATCATGAAGAAAAGAGGCACGAAGCCTTTGTTCACTGATTTGTCTTGTGTGTTAAAACAGATGTTGAGCGCTAACAAAATGTTTGTCCTTACACACACAAATAAAATTCACGCAGAGGCTCCCAAGTGGGGTACAGGGCGAAATGAAAAATTGGCGAGCCGGGCGAGTGTAGCGCGGTATGGGCTCGAATTTTGTCTTCGCCCTTTACCCCACTTGGGAGCCTATTCACAGGCTACTTTAAACGCGTAACACCTCTGCACGAGCAGTCAGCGACTTAAAGTGATTCCATATGATTGCTACGATGGCCGTGCGTAGCGGTCACGGCGGTTGCATAGAAACATGGAACACAGCGCTTTGAGCGATCTAAGCGATTTTTTTATCTGCACTCGATTGAAAAAACGTTGTCAAGTATAGGCCCGTTTAAACGGTTTCAACATTTGCGTCAACATGCGTTTAACACTGTTAAACCAAATGTCGGCGGCATTTGAACAGGTCGTTCAACATTGTTGAAAGCGTAAAAAAATGTTGAAAGCTTGTTTAGAATGTTTCGAATCAAATTTAAACTGGTTTAAACTTTCATTCAACATCGCTTCAACACTTCCTCTTCGTTCTTGAGAATGTTGAATGGCGTTGAAACCTTTTGAACACTCCGTTCATCCAACATTTGCCCAACATCCGTGCAACTTTGTTGATCGAATGTTGGTTTAAACCTGTTGCAATCACCAAATCAGCCAGCACCTTTCCCAGCGGTTGTAGCGAGGATAGTAGATAGATTTGCAGATAGTGATCTTACGGAAACTAAGCATTAAATGGCCCGGGTTTCACTTTGGGGAAGTTTTTGTCTGGAACTGTCAGTATAGGGTGAATTATGTGGTGAAGTTTGCGTTAAAGGTGAAATCCTTTTCTCTTTTTTCAGATTACGCTGAGATCGCATTTTTAACGTTCTTCTTTATTGAGATGATGCTTAAGCTTTATGGCCTTGGAATTCGCCAGTATTTTGCGTCAAGTTTCAACTGTTTTGATTGCGCTGTAAGTGACACCTTTGTACGTTTAATACTTGATGTTATTTGACGTAGTCGTGACGCAAAAATCCAACACGAGACAAACCAACCTCGTTCCCAGGCTCCTCTGTCTTCCTCCCTTGAGAAGATCCTGGGAACGAGGCATCGAGAGAAGAGTTGACTTACACCGTAGTGGAGTTTTTAATATTCTACCGGCAAAGTTTACAGCTTTCAAGGAACATTACGTCCTTGTTTTTTTTTTTTTATTACCGAGCTCGAAGATGTTTCGAACACGAATTTCCTTTCTCATTTAGATCATCTGTGGGTATTTTGCCACAAATTTCAACAAGATTGCATGTAGATAGAAGTTATTTTTCTTGAAATTGAGAAAGAAAGAAAGTATAAGAAATCTACAACCTTTGTTGTTTTCAAATCTTCAATATTTCCTGAAACATCTTTGTAAATAGTCCCTGATAAGGGCACCGATGAACAACTTAGACCAACTTTAACTTGGAATTCCGACACAACACTAAATGCAAATATTTCAATGGATTATTTGAGGTCACTAAATATTAGCCTGCGTAGCAAGCGTTTCCGTGCTGTTTCCGAGCAAGGACCGCGCGAAAAAAGGCGCGAGTAAGCGGGGAGGTATGGCTCTCGTTTCATTTCTCGCGCGGCCAAAACCGAGAATCTCGTTCCTCGGTCTTTCTTTTCCCCGAAACTGCACGGAAACGCTTGCTACGCAGGCTAACTAAATATTCTAAAGCTGACAGACCTTTTGTTATTGCTTGTGTGTAACAGGTCGTGTGCTCTGGTTTTGTGGACATTTTACTTGAACATTACGCTAACGTAAAACTCGGTGTCAGCGTGTTGAGGTGTGTGCGTCTTCTTAGGGTGTTCAAAGTGACGAGGTAAGAATTTCTTAAGTTGTGCAATTTGAATTTGTATACATTTGACTGTGACGAACAAGTGGCGGTCATATGTGACGTGCATGACATGACAGCGTGAAAGGTACGTGACAGTTTCTTATTTTCATTTTGTTTTAGGCATTGGCGATCACTGAGGAACCTCGCCACTTCTCTTGTGAGCAGTATCAGGTCTATTGTGAGCCTGATATTCCTGTTATTCCTGTTTATCCTGATTGCCGCCCTGCTTGGTATGCAGATCTTTGGTGGCAAGTGAGTAGTGTTCCTTCTTGAAGCATTCCTCCTTTTCAACGCAAGTGTGAGAAGCTGTTTTTATATTAAAGTTCGACTGCTTTCTGTATCGTTGACAGCCTTCTGAATCCCGGCTAGAGCGAGGGAGGGGGGGGGGGGAGGCAGGGTGGATCCTGGTTAGAGGGTGAGGTGTGAGTTACAGCAAGGTTAGGAGAGAATAGGATAGGATAGGATAACTTTATTTAGACACGGTATTTCCATCAGCTACTTAATTATCATTATCAACCAACTATCTATCTACCTAACAAGGATTATAAAAAGTTAACAATAATAAAACAATAAATGCTGCTTTTCTTGGAGGCCGTGTTTAAAATCTTACTTATAACTGTGGCGTCTCAATTTAGTCTTTAAATCATTCAAGGAAGTTGCTTGCCGTAATTCTATTGGTAAACTGTTGCTTTTTCTTTACGGACGTTTTTTAATTTTTTAATCTACGAACTACTGTTTGATCGATGTTTGTCATCAATGATAATTTTCTCTCAGATTTATAGAAGACGATAAAGTTCCTCCAAGAACCAATTTTGATAATTTCCAGAACGCCATGTTAGCTGTTTTTCAGGTAGGTTTTCTTTCAGTTGTTTACTTGAGATCTTTGAATGTACGGGGATAAATGGCGTGACATTATGCCATTAATTGGGTGACAAATTACTCCTAAATTTTAGCACAAAATTTCAGCGTTAATTTATAATTTAACCACCAAAGCGAGTCTTTATTAGAAATGACATCATGATAAGTTTTTGCATCATGGGAAACTCGGAAAAAAATCTTTCCCATGATGCAAAAACTTATCATGACGTTAAGTTATAATTTCAGACGTGAAATTACAAAATTGCTATGGCAACGTTTTTCGATACAATAAACAAGTCAATAACACGCGTTTGAGAGCGTAATTTGTCACCCATGATATTAAAAGGTAATCAGATGGTATACTCATGAAATTAGGACATAATTTCACCTGCGTTTTGTCAAAATTCTTAAGGCTCGGGAAATTATTAGAATTTTGACAAGCACGCGTGAAATTATTTCCTAATTTCACTTGTCACCATTTGATTACGCCGCACATACCGTTTGATGTTTAAAACGTTCAATATTGCAGTTCAGTTAGTCAATCCTTTTATAAATTGTAATTAAGTGCTATGAACGAGTTAAACCATTTTCAGAGGCTGATTCATTTTATAATTTTACTTCACACTGTTCAACACAGTGAAGAGTGTTTCATTCGATTTCCAAACACCATCAACTTCCAAATTTTGCCGATGATAATCAAGATCACATTTCTAAACCTCAGTCAAGGTAGTGATTTTAATTTATTTTATCTTCTTAATAAATTATTAATGAGTTGGAGAAGTATCGGAATCTCACCGATGTTTTGCCTTTAGTTCATGCTTAGTTACTTAAAGGCAATGGTTAGTATGAAGCCAGCCAAACTTCTTCGTTATGTTTTTGTTATGAAACCTTGCTATCTTCAAAGTTGGGAACAGTCATTGTTGCTGCAAATTTTGGAAGGGCCGCCACCGTACACAATCCTTTGCTTTAACGTTTTCACTACAGCTGAATATCTTAACAGGAACGTTTCTGTTTGTCAGTTCTCCAACGCATTTCAATATCTGTTGTGGTTTGTGCACGGCCAAGGCCAAAAATGCTAACTAGTCCCTCAATTGACTTTGCAGCTCCAACGATTGTTATAAACTTTAAAGATTGCAGGTTTCATAACCAGTCCCTCAATTAACTATACTCAATCATGTTTGTAAAAATGGCTGTTACTTTGTTTTCTCGACAAACAGATCCTGACGGGTGAAGACTGGAATTCTGTTATGTACAGCGGTATCAATGCATACGATGGACCCAAAACTTGGAGAGGAATTTTAGCCAGCTTGTATTTCATTCTACTTGTTGTATTAGGAAACTGTATCCTTGTCAGCTGCTACGTAATTTAGTTGGAGGCGTGCTAGATTGTCAGATTTTCCATCTTTAAGCCATTCTGCTCTTTGCCCTCATGTTTTTCTTTTCCTTTAACAAAAAACTCTACTGCACGTTGACTATGTCCATCCTGTCGGTGTCAGCGCATATTGACCCTCTTCAGACCGCTGTCTTGGTCTTCTGCCAACGGGGGCGCGGATACCTCCGCAGCTCTAAGAATATTGACACTATGACAGGGCATACAGTCAGTTCACAATCTTTTCCTTTGAGGTCCGCAAAATGAGCTGATGACGTCACATGACGTAAGAATTTCCACCTTTCGCCTCAGATTTCAAACGTCTTGGATCCTTCATCTTGGATTTCTGGATTTTTCAAAAACCTCTGGAAACTACAAAAATGTCCAGAATGTAATTGAAATAATAGGTAAACACTAAAATGATCTAAAAATCCAGTACGTTATGCCAGTGAACCTGGAGTTTATCGCTGGCCCTTGTTTATCACCTTAAAGGTAACCTCCACTCTGACAACAAACTTTGACGTTAAATTGTTGGAATGTCTAAATTCAAAATTTTAGTTTGAAAAGTAGAAATAATATTCAAGTGTGCTAAAAATTAGATACGATTATCGTCTATTTTCGCCTTCAAATTTCCCGCGCGCCGCCATTTTGGATTTATGACGTCATACGGTTGCCGCTATTATCAGCGAGCATTGGGAGTTTGTTTTAAATTTTGTCTTGTTATCAGTCTCAAGAAACGTGTTAGTGAAATGTGTTCAGGCTACATTCGGTGGTCATTAGGACACGAAGATGGCTTGTTTCCTTAACTTTTCAACAGATACTCTACTTAACGTCTTTTTGGCCATTGCTGTCGATAACTTAGCTAATGCGCAAATCTTAACAGAGGACGAGGAGCAGGAAAATCAGGAACGATTGAACAAACGAGAGCTAAACAAACAAAAATACAGTCAAAGACCCAACAAAACCGGCTGGGATAAAGCTGGTGCTAAGCTTCCTGTTGTCATGGCAATCAATCTATTTGTTCGTAAGAAGAATGGACACGCTTCCACAGCGTCTGCGGAAACAAATAACACTTGGTTAGTTTGCTTTTGTCATTCTTTGTTTTGCATTATTTTGTGATCGGTAAGCTACCTACACAGTTTTACAGCTAGGAGCCTTAAAGTCTGGTTTTCACTAGCGACGCAAGCACTGGCGCAAACACAAGCACAAGCATAAGAGCTTTATGTCGAGTGAAAACGAACGTGACGCAAACACAAGCAGAAGTAAAGGAAAAATTTTGATCTTGTATTTGTGCTTGTGCTTGCGTCGAGGCCGTTTTCACGGTGAAATAAGCATTCTTATGCTTGCGCTTGTGCTTGCGTCGCTAGTGAAAACCAGGCTTAAGTTTCGTCTAGACTGCTGTTTGAGCGGATTGTATGCACTAAGATACTGTTCGTGAAAGGCAGCGTCTTACTCACGCCAAGAACGAAATGAAACATTGCTCTATGTAGCACTAGAGGATACAAAATGACCAGAATTCTATTGACACTTTATGACACAGGCGACGGTGTTCCCTAATGACTATCAAGTTAAGTTTCACTTTCAGATCAAGAAAATATACTTTTTAGACCACAAGCTTTCAAGATTTCTGTAAATGGACATTCCAGTAAATTTTATCAACTTAAAACAAAACTGTGTACCTTTTTAATCTTATTTGTAGTGTGGAGAACGGAGAGACTGTCACTATGTCTTCGGTGAGTAGTAATGGGAAATATATAATTTACCTCGTGGGAACAAAAACAACAGCAACAAAAGGAATAGGGTTTACGTGAGCAGAAATGTCAGGGGTTAAGGCGGAAAATACTTGTACTAGATTTTAATTCCACAAGCTTGTTTTGGAATAGAAATGCTCTCTGTTTACATTGACAGTAAATATATCAGATAAATTTTGCGGCTGTTTGGTGACGTATCCATCGCTTCTCCAATCTTCGTTCAACTCTTTCCAAGCCTTCGGATAAGCTTCATTAGTGTTATGTAGTGTCAAAGTGGCGTTTATTAATCTTTACGAGGGAGTTTTCGTTAATCATACTATGTAGTCTTCAGATCAATTATCTTCGTTAATCTTCGTAAGTCTTCGATTAATCTTCGCTAGTGTTTTGTAGTGTTGAAGTATTTTTTGTTAATCTTTGCAGATCTTCAACTTTATCTCCTATAAGCCTTATTCCAAAATGGCTACCATTTTAATATTCTTTTGTTGGTTTACAAATTAGCCCTTCTTGCCTTGTTTTTAAGCTCAAAAATCAAAAGAATATTTTTCCTTGAACGAGGCAAGACGGGCTAATTTGAATGCAGACGAAAGGTAAAATGGAAGCCATTTTGGAATAAGGTTTGTGCCATTCAATAATTCACGAAACCTAACTTGGCTGTTTGTTTGTTTGTTTGTTTGTTTGTTTTCACCGTCTTCAGTCATTGAAAAGAAAGATCCGGAACTTCAGAAGAGAAGCAAGTCATTATGATAAACCAGAAGACAGAAATGGGACAGAGCCAGGCGAGTCTGCGGAAAACAACACTGAAGCGAAAGATGAAGGTAGCGATAGGAAAAATCGGAGAATGAGAGTAAGGAGAAGGAAGAATGAAGCCAATGGAAATACGGAAAGGGAAGAAGAAGACGATGAAGGTATGTACACGTGTGACGTACAATACAAAGACAACACAAGACACCGCGTGAGTTTGTCTTGTTCAAAGAGGACTTAATCAAAGCGTGATGCCTTGTGTAAAACGTGACCGTGTGTATAGCGTGACGAAACGGTCGTGTCGGCGTGATATTGCGTGACCTGTCTGGCGGAAGTAGAGGACGATAAAATCCACTGTACCCAAGAAGATGGCCGGCGACTGGTGCATTTACCCATAATTCTTAGCGTACGAAAACCCTTAAAACGCTCACAAAAATGCACAGAAAAGTTCTAAAAACTTCAAACCTAGCAAACACAATGTTGTAAGTGCAGGGACGAATTTCGCAAAAAATATAGTTTTGTGTGTGTCTTCTGGCTGTGTTTAGTTCGCAAGGTGTTGCGACGTGTAACGACCCGGGAAGGAAGCTGGTGATTAAGTTGCATCTACTGTATGTGATGATTTCTTTGCTCCTCTTGCAGAGGAAGACGATCGTCCAATAACTCGTAGGAATTTCATTAAGGTGCTGAAGACAGGACGATTCGGGAAACGGCGCCGTCCATCACGCAAAACGAAACCCATTATCAAAACCAACACAATGTTCATATTCAGCCCAGAAAACAGGTGAGACTGACTGTGATTGAAATCGTATTTCTCGTTACAGGACCTGTACGAAGGTTGTTTTGGAGTAACGTATTTCGTGACTTCTGTTTTACTCTACGTGCTAGCCTCTCTACGCAGACGTTCTGTGGCGTCACGTCTTTACGTCTTCGTCACGTCACGCACTTCTCCGCTACGTGACGAGCCAAGAACGTCTACTTAGGAGGCTATGTATGTGCGGGTTCTGGTATTTTTTAAAATGAGATGTTGAGCCTTAAATAAAGACTGTTTCAGTGGCTGAGAACATAACATTTTTAAAAATTAATTTCCATTCATTCTTTTGTTTGTTTTGTGTTTCGTTTACAGATTTCGACGCTTGTGCCACCGGATAGTGAATTTGCGACACTTTGACAACTTCATGCTGGTAATCATCATTCTTAGTAGCATCACCATCGCCGTCGAAGATCCACTTGATGATTATTCTAAAAGAAACAAGGTAATGTCCATGTTGCTACATTTTGAGTCTTTTCAATTTGTGGCCTTATTTTAGTGGGTTAGAATCAGCCTTTTGTCACGGATAGTTTCCCGGGAAGTCTGGGGATTATGGGAGGGCTAATACGACTTAGATTGGGGCCGGCATTACATCGGCTTAAGGAATAGTGGTTTTCTATTCAGCCATGCTAATCACCGACTGTAATGGTCAGTTGTTAAGAGACACGGACATCTTTTTATCTGTTAATTGGTTTACTGGATTTTTGTTTTGCAGATCCTGATGTATTTTGACTATGTATTTACGGCAATATTTGCTCTAGAAGTAGTTGTTAAGGTGAGCTGCTGAGATTCAGCACCAAATTCGTTTGTGCTCTCAATGTACCCCATTCCAAACAATCTTGCTCCTTGACTATTTAGTCACTGTATAGCCTGCGTAGCTGGCGGGATGTTGGGCGAAGGTGACAGGGGCGAACAAGCCGCGAACCTGCTAGGGGAATGCCACCAAACATTATATTCGCGCGCGGACTATACCAGCTACGCAGGCTACTCCTAGTAAGTGCGCCCTGTTGTTCATACCATCTTCAAGTGTGCCCGGAGTATCCAATCGATAGAAACCGATGATCGGAAATTCAATCGATCAATCGATAAAATTAGTTAATTGGTATCGATTGGTATCGGCCAATCGATGACCAATCGATAACCACACAACCGTTGATCGATTGCTATCGATTGGCTCAGCAACCTCGAACAGACGTCACGCACGCTACCTGTCCGATCATCTGCCATTTTTAAGAAGCCCTGGGGACGAAATTGCTTTTTTTTTTTTTTTAGATAAAACTAGTGAGCAGCACGTCTGCGAACTCTTACAGTTGTGAAACGATTTATTTTCTCCTACGCGTTTCGTGTGACTAACGCACACTTCGTCAGGGAGTTTTACAATACAACATAAGTGACCTGTATATATACCTACATAAAAGACTAAACTAAATTTTACATTACGTAAAACCGCACCTACGCTAGCGGATTTACATGTAGGAAACAGGCGAAAACGTGTGCAAGGCGTTACATATTTTGTGCTTGACATAATTTTGGGGCCCACAGTTTTAGCTAAAACTGTGGACCCCAAAATTACAAAGTACAAAGTTGTGTTTTTTATACGTCGATTCCGGCTCCGTCAATCCGCAACCAATCGATACCAATCGATACCAATTTATCTATCGATTGGTATTGATAATCGATACCAATCGATAACCACACAAATCTTCGCCATCGATTGGTCATCGATTATCAATATCAATCGATTAATTGATCTCGATTGGTATCGATTGATATCGATTGTCATCGATTATCGATTCCATCGATTGGATACTCCGGGAGTGTGTGACTACTAGCCGTTCATAACTTGTTAGTGGCAATTATCGCAATTAAAAATTAACCATCATCTCTTTGACATGCTAGCGTGTCATTATCAACTTTGTGCTCATGAAAATGCATTTTATTTGCATGCCAACAAAACTGAACACATCTTGTAGATCATATCCAAGGCCTCGCTTTAGTGATGAGGCTGAGGGGAGTTTGAGAAGGGCCCGAAGCGTAGTTATCTAACAAAGGTGACTTGAATGAGATGACTCCAAGAAGGAAACTGGATTGAAAACTCTAACAGTGAGGAATGAAAGGACACCAACCTTACATGTAACATAAGCATCGTCGAATATGTTTGATAACTAAGTTTGGAGTATCCATTCTGGCCCCGGATGTTCAAAGCGTGGATAACTCTATCCAGTGGATAAATCATTATCCAGCGGATAACATGTACTCCAATCAATACAGTTTATCCGCTGGATAAAGTTATCCGCTCTTTGAACACCTGGGGCCTGGTCGAGAACGTAGGCTGAGTCTGTCCAAGCTGTCCGTCGTTATAGCGAGATAGTCATAGTTGTTACAGGCCGTTCAACTGATCTTGAATGTTTTTTTGGCTCAGGTTGTGGACATAGGCATCATTCTTCATAAAGGAGCTTATTTTCGTGATTGGTGGAATGTTATTGATGCTCTTGTGGTGTCTTTCAACATGGCTTCTCTCATCTTAGTGTAAGTACCGGCATAATAATTGAAAAACGATCTACTCGCATTATCACAATGCTTTTATCTTCATCATCCGTATTCGTTTCAACCAGAAATTATGCCCGTCCCTGTTCACTTCCATCGGCCTTGATGCAGGGCAACTTGCCTGGGCATGCAAACGTGTGGGTGTGTGTGGGGGGCGTGTGATAACAAGTCAATACACCTCCATCCTTCTGCGTTCTACTCCTCGTGAAAGCGAGGTCAAATATGTAATGGACTTGCATCGAGGATGAAACTTACAGAGTTCGACAGCGAAACGACTGCTAAGTCTGTCGCCCTCGGATTTCCCCTCAAATTGGAATTTAGAATTGCTGGCTTTATTTCATTTTGGAGGAGGGAGGAAAAACAGAATACTTGGAGACAAAACCTCTCTGCGGGGTGAACCAGGAACAAGCTCAACCCACATTATTGCGTGGACTGCGGGATTGGAATGCGCGGCCACACCGGTGGGAGGCGAGTATTCTCAGTACTACGCCATCCCTGTTCCCCAATTGATCGTAAGAATGCTGTGTTTTCATTGATTTTTTTTTTGTTCTTTTTAGTCAAACAGATTCCTCCTCTCAAGGCCGAACTGTGATCAAAGCACTCAGGGTTTTCCGTGTGCTCAGACCTTTTAAGGGCGTGCACAAAATTAAGAAATTACAGGTATGTTTATAATCTTTCTCTAGTTTGTTAACCCTTCAAGCCTAGCCCAGCAATAGCGACCAGAATGTTGTTTCTCCTTACAAGGTCATAAGAATTACGGAAATGATCAACAAAGATAAAATGTTATGATGTTTAACGAAATTCTCTCAACTAGTGCCATAAGAAATATACAGAAAATAGCAAGGAGATTATGGAGGTTGATCCTGGCGTTGAGGGACGCAGGCGAAATCTCAAGAATCCAAACATTTTGATCCTCGTGTTTGCGTCTAAGATGTGAAACACGTGGATACATGATGGGCACTAAATTCAGCGATTTCAGTATAGCTTAGGCATTTTCAGTTGAGATTTAACAAATTGACGGCAGTTTTCTATGGTCTATACTCTTAAAGATCATGAAATGAAATCAAGGGGAACCATGAGCCGCAGGCAAGTGGTTTCACTGCCAAGTTTTGAATATTTTATGGCATCATTTTATGGTCTATAAGAGTATAGAGTGTTTTTATTCACGTGACTACCGGCCATATTGGTTTACTGAAACAAAAGAAAGTATTTACACAAAAATAGAGTTCAATTCCCAGAGGTTTAGTTTGGGACACCAACATGGCCGCCATTTCTTTGTTTTGGGACACCAATATGGCCGCCGTGACGTCATGTGAAAACACTCTATAGACCATAAAAACTGTCGTTGATTTATTTTCTACAATAACGTGGGAAAAGTACAGCGGAATTGGCGCTATTTTCTGTTGAAAGAGTGCGCCCGTTACATCTGACGTCATTTTAATTGTCTGTACTTTTATAGACAATAGTAACGAGCCAATCATCGCGTGGGAATTTTGACAATTATTGTAAAAATTTCCGTGGTATTTTGATGGTTAATTTGTTCTGTGTGTTCCTGTTGCAGGGGGTGTTTCGTTGCATGTGGTATTCAGTGAAGAATGTAGCGAACATTCTGATGATCACCGCGCTGTTTCTTTTCATCTTTGCTGTTATGGGCGTGCAATTGTTTAGTGGAAAGTTTCAAAAATGTAACGACCCTTCAAAGTTGACGGAGGAAGAATGCAAGTAAGAAATAAAACATTTTGCTTTAATACGTTATTGTGAGAAGGAAAAGGATAAGCCCTGTTCTTGATTCTGAAGATGACTGTCGTCTTTCAATGGACATTTTTAAACAGCCGTAAAGACGGCGGCAACGAGAAGGTTATCAAGCAGTAGGGTTGATTTATTTTTAGCGCACGCGTTAGTTTCTGGATAGTTCGGGGAACACATTGTCTTGCTTCTGAATTGTACAAACTGAACGAGATGCATGGAAAAATCGCGACGTATTTCTAGTTGCATTTCTAGTTTTTTTTTTTTTTTTTTTTTTGAGTGGAACAAGCGAATGCGTACGAAATTGTAATTCCGCGAGAAAACAAAGAGGACCATCTCCTCGTGGAAGGAGTCGCGCTCCTCGCGTGTTTCCGCGCTCACTCCTCGATCGGTGAGACAAACTACTCGTTGACTCACTTTGAAAGGTTTTCAACATGACGGACGATCACACATGTACAACGTTCTGTGGAGACTTCAGGTCTCACTTGCTGCAAAGCATATTAAAAAAAAACCACTAATTTGTCGGATAAAACAATTTAGAACAATTCAGAATCTATTGAAAAGAATTCTGCGGAGTTTAGCCTTATCTTTGAAAAATCTTAAATTGATAATCTTAATAATCTTAAATTTGAATGTTATGAAATAATTACATTTGTTATGTAACGGGTGAATCATTTTCTTTATTTATGTTTTTCCAGAGGCCAGTTCTTCATTTTCAAGTACAATAAAAATACCCAGCAGCAAGAAGTCCAGGAGGTTAGTTAACTTATTTACACCGCACAGCATAGCGACTCACCTAGTTTGTTGGTGTCTTCTCAGGGTTTGAAGTAATATATCAAACACGAGGAGGAGTGTTTCCTCCGATTTCCAAACACCGAGAAGTTGGTTGGAAAAACGAGGCGCAGCCGAGATTTTTTAACCAACTTCGAGGTGTTTGGAAATCGGAGGAAACCCTCTTTCGAGTGTTTGATATAGTTTCTCAAACTACTGATAATTCTTGGAGAAATTCGAAGCAAAAGTTCACAAAATTTTATGATAATTAAGATCACATTTCTAACCCTCCTTCACGGTAGTGAATTGCTTTGTTTTGGCTTGATGAATTATTAATGAGTTTGAGAACAAAAAAACTTGGTGCAGACAGCACTCTAGCGGGGTGAGGAGAGTGCTCCCTCATATAAGCTTCCGTCCCGGGGGAGGGGAGGGGAAGGGCGCAGTAATTTTATAAAAAAAATATAAATGAAGCGATTTTTGTCTCCCTCAAGCTTGCAAGCCTAAGTTAGAAGCTATCTCAGTGTAATTTGCAATTTTTCCCCAAATCTTCTCCAAGTTTTTATGAAGTTTCGTACGTGTCGGAAGCCACTGCGATATTGCGGAGACAAATCTAACCCTAAGGGGAGGGGGGTGGAGGGGTAGGGGAGGGGGGAAGGAGGAGAAGAGGAAAGGAAGGCTTTTCTTCCCTTTTCCCCTTCCTCGTCTCATTTCCCCTCCGCCGCCCCGAAAAGCTTGATACTCAGGCTACGACAAATCACGCTCAAGTCGCATTAAATCGGTACTGAGTTTACATTCAAGCAGAAAACCCGATCTACCGTGGAATTTTTAATGCTTGATTGACATGATCGCCAAGTTGAATTGGACCGGCGTAAAACAAAGGACCGGGCGGTCAGGTGAATAAAAAGTGGTATGTTTTGTTGACAATAGAGATTTTTAGAATTACGTTAACGGCAAACGGCAGAAATGTCACGTGACCATGTTTACCCCACATTTGCCGCTCGCTGTTTTCAATTTCTCAAATTAAATAGCCAGAAAGATATGAAATAAATGTGCAAGGTGATTTAAAGTGATAAAGTCAAAAGGGCAGGTGCGAACGGGACGCGAAGACCCATGCGAGGCACCTCCCTTGATACAAATGATAATTAAAACACGATCAACCAAAAGACGCCAAATTTAAAAGACGCTAAAAAAACTAGGGATGGCAGGGGCAGGATCGTACAATTGACCAGGTACAGGGATAGAATATGTCTAAGTGATTCTTCAAAAGGTGAAACATGTGCTCAGTAACAAAGTTGCGGAAGGAAGCAGTAGTTGAAAAACTGGTAGGGGGTGAGAATTTACAGATATAGTTCCAGATCTTAACAATACGATTAAAGTAAGAGGCCTGAAAAGTGCTAGTTTTACGTACAGGAGTTTTAAGGTTATAAGGATTACTTAGTCTGGTTCGGCCGTAAGAAACAGGAGAAACAAAATCATAAACATTAAGATCAGTAAAACCTTTCTGACATTTGTAAAAGAAAACAAAATCTTTGAGTTCGCGGTCAAATGTCAGAGGAAGAAGTATTCTGCTGTATTCACATCTACTTATTTTTTTCAACGAAACATAAACGCGAATTTTGCCGTAACCGTGATTCCAGATGTACCATCAAATTGTAACTACTAATTAAACTAAGAACCGTATGGCTATCACTGAGGAGAATTGCTATTCCGAGCGTTGAAATTCACAGGCTCGATTGGTGGGCTAACTGTGATAATTGTTGTTGCTGTTGCTATTGCTAGGTAAAGAACCGCACTTGGGATCGATATGAACTCAACTTTGACAATGTGGCCTACGCGATGTTAACGCTGTACACTTCATCCACGGGTGAAGGTTGGCCCAGGTAAGCAACGATATGAAATTTATCACAGCCGCATGTTTAAAAAGGCTTTTATCAACTGACTGGTCAGGCCACGAAAGGCCATGGCGTAAAGAAACAAGCCGTCGTCACTTCCGCGTGCAGTAAGTCCTTTTTAATAATAATAATAATAATAATAATAATAATAATAATAATAATAATAATAATAATAATAATAATAATAATAATAATAATAATAATAATAATAATAATTATTTTAAAATGAAATAACTTTATTATTTACAAGAATAAAATCTACTAGATACAGTTTTAATTCTATTAAAACCTGATTGATTTTACAGTTTGCTGTCATAAAATTGTAAAATATCAACATCTCATGTATAAAAGCTAATTCATATGGGTTTGGTTAAGAAGTTAAAAGAACAATTTCCACTGATGTAATAAAAATATATATCCCTCATAATAAGAATATTCTAAATAAATGCCCAGTCACAGTGTTTCCAATCATACACTAAAAAATAGTTCAGACTGACATCATCATCATCATCATCATCATCATAATAATAATAATAATAATAATAATAATAATAATAATAATAATAATAATAAAAACCTCAATAAACTTAGCCTCCTTGGCTCGTCACGTCACGCAATCCTCCCCACGTGAGGATTGCGTGACGTGACTCAGTAAACTGAGTGTCAGTTAAACTCAAGTACATGACGAAACGGTTAAGTTATTTAACAATAACTGTCCAAATTCCCGCGTGCTGATTGGTTCGTAGGTATTGCCTGTAAGAGTACAGACAATAAAATGACGTCAGATGTGGCGTGTGCTTTCTCAACGGACAAAATAGCCAATTCCGCTCGTACTTTTTTCATGTTATTGTAAAAAACAAATTGACGGCAGTGTTATAAGGTGTATACTCTTATAGACCATAAAATGACGCTATAAAATGTTCAAAACTTGGTAGTTGAGTTTGAACATTTGGGCATAGACCTTAGAAAACTGCCGTCGATTGTAAACGTGCACTCAAAAATTGGTTGAGACTTTCACTGAGAAAACAGAAAAACCGTGCGATAACCAATTGTGATTGACTTCCGTATTGGAGTCATTCCCTGCTACTAAACCACCGAGTTGTTAAATCTCAAGTTTTTAATTCTCCTAATAGAAACTGCATACAATACAGCGGATGCAGTAAAGAGAATTTATATGCTGATCTTAGGGTCGTTTTACTCTTTTTTCCCTAGTGGTATGCAGAGAACTATGGACACAACAGAAGCTAACAGGGGTCCAATTGTAAACAACAGTCCTGGTTACGCCATTTATTACATCAGTTTTGTGGTGGTCTTCTCTTTCTTTTTTCTCAACATCTTCGTGGCGCTTATCATACTGACATTCCAGGAGGAAGGGGAGAGAGAGATCGCCAGTTGTGAACTAGATAGGAACCAGGTAAATATTCTCTTTTGGCTGAGAGGCCATTGCAAATCACTGAACTCAAGGCACACGACGGCGTCGGAGTTTTACTGCAAAGCCAAATAACCAAATAGCAGGTTTCTTAACAACTGATGGTCTGAAATCATTTAGCTATAGGACCGCAAAGTATTGGAATTCCTAACCGGACAAGCTTAGAACTGCCTCTGCGCCAAAGGGCTTCATTAGAGCAATACGGCATTGTAATTTTAATTGAGAAGTGGTTTTCTCATCCAATTTGAATGATTTTTGTACTTGGATTTTAGTATATTTTAGGATGTAGTTTAGTTTAGTTTTGATTTAGTTTGTTATCTTTTCTCTCGAAGATACTAGCTTATCTTAGCTATTTTAAAAATTCCAGTTGAAATAAAGGTTTATGTATGTTATGTATGTATGTTCAGCTGTATGAAGTTTTCAAAAATAGAATTTCTGTTTTTCACGTGAAATAGTTTTTCGAGCCCGAAATGTTTGTTGGGTCTTTAAGACTGAAACACACGACCAGGCCTGGTTGCAAAATGAAGAAAAAAAAGAGAAGTGGGAGCTTTTTAAAACCGTTCATTGACTTGATATATCTTTAAAATGTTCAGATAGTGCTCTGTGAAAATAATGAAAAACTGTTTGTTTTACAACAGCGTGACTGCATTCAGTTTGCCCTGACAGCTAAGCCTGCGCAGCGTTACATGCCAGCTGACCACAAGAGCCTGCAATACAGGATCTGGAAGCTGGTGATGTCAAAGCCGTTTGATACGTTTATTCTAGTCCTGATCGCGCTCAACACCGCAGTCCTTATGTCCCAGGTGGGAATTAAGAACAAAACATCAAAAATAATATTTTACTGACTTCACTCAACTATTAATCACAGTCTGCCCTTCGTCCTCCCTCTAGCTCTCCTCTTATCTTCGTGAAATAGAATCGTTAGGGACTTTAAGAAACCACGACAAACGAGAACGTCACCTAAAAATATATGTTCGCGTTACTTGCACTACTTCGCGATTATTCCAATTTTTTCAACTTGTACAATGTAGCCAAACTATCCTGAAACAGAATTGGCCATTTTCCAGTTGTTTGCTTAGTGGCCTGGCCTTTGATTGAAAGCGAGGCTGGGGGTGACCTTGTTTTGATACAAACCTCACTGCTTTTCATAAGTAAATGCAAATTAGTTAGCATAAGAACAGCATGATCTACATATGAAACGCGGTGAGGTTTGTATCAAAACAAGGTCATCCCTAGCCTCGCTTCCACTCCAAGGCCAGGTCCCTAAGCACACAACTGTAAAATGGGTTATTGGTAGGAGTGGTGTTCAAGTTGAGAATATTTACCGCCATGTGCTCACGTCCTCCACTAAAACTTAAACTTAAATTTATTCATTTTACGTTGTTGTTTTGCCGAGGACGGCGAAGAAATGTACCAAAATTTATAACGCTGGTGCAGAGCGATTGATTAAATCCTATTGTTTTGTGATGTTCTCGTTGCGGTCGTTGTATTAACTTCTTTAACTCCCTATTGTCATTAAAGGTACGCTCTTGCTAAATTAAGCGCCTATTCTCCTCACCCTCTCAATGTTTTTGTTCTTGTTTTGTTGGGGGGAGGATGCAGTGCCAACTGTTTTTTTATCTTTTCCATTTTCATTCGAGACTTCTTTTCTATTTACAGCATTATAATGAACCTCCATATTTTAAAGATGTTCTAATGTGGCTGAACATCGCCTTCACTATTCTCTATATGCTAGAGGCTGGACTAAAGTTTTTTGCATTAAGATGGGTAGGTTTTGTTCATTTACTGTTGCATGCAGTCCCATACCCGGAGACCTCAGGCTTTTTGGCCAGCGGTTGGTCGTCAGGAGATACTCTGGGAAACTGGTTATTACCGCAGGGTCGTGGCGACCAACCGCTGGCCAAAGAGCCAGAGGACTCTGGGTACGAGATCCGTAAACGCTCCTAGAGACCGGAAGTGATCAGTATTTGTATAGCACATAATTCCATGGCGAGATGATCAAATGCGCTTTACAGTATGGAGACACTCTCCAGATCGAATTGAAATTTGGAAATGTTGGTTTTTGAGGAGAGGGGAAAACCGGAGTACCCGGAGAAAAACCTCTTGGAGGAAAGACTAGAAGCAACGACAAACTCAACCCACATATGACACTGAGTCCGGGAATCGAAACTGGGCCACAGGCTAGTGCTGTCAAAACTGCGCCATCCCTGCTCCATCCCTGCTCCATCCCTGGTGAGAGTATGCATGTTTATTTGCAGGCTGGGAATGACATGTTTTTCATCTTTGTGTATATGTTAATCCGCGTTTGCAAACCTCGAAATAAATCTTATTTCATTTTGCTTTTATTTCAGAATTATTTTCGAGATTACTGGAACATATTTGACTTTATCGTGGTGTTAGGTGGCTTGTTGGATGTCATAGTAACCGTTGTTGTCCAACTGAGTAAGACGGTAAGTAAAGGGGCCCGGGGTGGAGAATCTGTAAGTTGCCAGTGTCCCAAGGAGAAAATTGTTGGACGTGTCAACAGCCAACAATCTTGCGGACTGAACATTTTGACGTTTAAGTCAGATTTCAGACTCCTTCCAAATTTTCAATGTTCCTTGGTGTAATTTGGCATTTCTTTAACGATTACATATTGTGGGTGATCCAGTCATACAGAAATAATTGCGTCACCAATTTGATAATTTAGTTTCAATTTCAAAATCTCAGTGACAAACTATGACCACTGGACGTCTGCCTTGTTCAAGGCATCTCTCCATAGTCGAAGGTGGTGCGCATGGTGTTGTGGGACTTCACATTTTAGTCCTTCCCGTCACGCCCTGCGCCCCAGTTTTACCCGCTTTTTCCATAAAATACTTTGGCGTCCGAGGCCTAGGCAGTCTGGACGTTCAACAGTTTTTCTAGGAGATTAGTAGTTTAAAATCGAGAATAAGAAATTGTGTTTTACCAGAGTGTTTGAAGTAACTAAGCGTGTCTCCGTTGCCATCTTCTTATCAGAAGTTTGCCAGTAGAGTCTCACTTGTTTGTTAAGGGCTTACCTGAGATTCGTTAATTTCTTGAAAATTTTTTATTCCCCAAATTAATTCATTCATCATTCAGTATTCATCTGCGCAGACTAATTTCGTCATTTATTTCACAGGACAAGAACCCATTGGGTATCGGTATTGATCCCAGTATGTTTCGTCTGTTTCGCGCGGCGAGACTCATCAAACTTCTTCGACGTGGATACACCATAAGAATTCTTTTGTGGACATTTCTCCAATCATTCAAGGTCAGACCTTTTTGCTCATTTGCGTAGTTTCTTATACGGGCTCAAAGTAATTGGCTATGTTGTTGTGGTATCCCTGCCCTTTCTAAATAAATAAATAAATAAATAAATAAATAAAAAGTATATGAATAAATAAATGGGTAAACAAACAAGAACGTAAACAGTTTCTGCCAAAGAATCCTAAAGTCTTTTGTTCTAGCAAGGGATTTGTCTCGTTGTTTGAACACGAACATCATCGTCATCATCATCTCGTCGTCGCCATCGTCATCGTCACCATCATCTTCATTATCATCATGATCGTCATCATCATCATCGACAACAACAATAACACCAGCAGCAACTGCAACATCAACGACAGCAATAATAAAACAACAATAAAAAACGTAGTTGTTCACTCCATCCTTCCATTCGCATTGTCGTGTAATAACTGTTTCTTGTGTCCTGTGAGGATGTGTTCTTTCTATTAACCTCCCTCCGGCTTGGGTAAGTATCGTCTCCGTGTACACGAAGCTTTCCTCCTAAAAAACAGTTGGAACACCTGTAGAAATGATATCCAGTATGTTTGTATCTTAAGCCATACACAATGAATTGTCTAAAATTTATGTCATTTTATTGTGGTTGAATTGAAAAGAGAAAGAATATAATTTTGGGGAAAAGGGTACTATGAATTAAATCTAGGGCTCTATTTGCCCATACATCCACTTTATCCTACCTTGATTGTTTATTTATTAATCAAAGTATGTGTTACCATGTCGACAGGCTCTCCCTTACGTCACTCTTCTTATCATGTTGATGTTCTTCATGTACGCCGTCATCGGAATGCAGGTGAGATGTTGAACTATATGTTGAACCATCAAAGTTTTGTCCTTCACAAAGGATATGCTCATTTTCCAAATCTGAATCGTTTGGGCATGCGCTAAAATCCGGAACGCCGGAACGAAACCACCGGAACCATCGGAAAGGAGCCACCGAAACGAACCGAAGGAAACTAGCAGAACCAGTGTAGACCTTCAAAACCGATAACATAAGATAAAACCAGGCCGCATTTACTCTTTTTGAGCTGATATGAGCCACAGGCTGGGGTAGGTAATTAGGGGTGGGGGCGGAATGTTCTGCCACCCCCCCCCCCCCCCTCTCCTCAAAAAAATATCACCAAGCCAAAGCATACTCATCTTTCTTAACTGTCCTTTTCAGCTCTTTGGTAAAATAGACTTGGATCGAGACACAGAAATCCACGAGGATAATCACTTCAGAAATCTTTTACAAGCGTTGCAAGTTCTCTTCAGGTAACGAACAATATCCTGACTGTTGCTATGTGTTATGTGTTGCATAAATGTTATTATATATTATGATTGGAGAACATTTTGAAAAGTCTTATACGAAGAAATTCGTGGTGATCAAAGGGGCAGTATCATGGGAGATTTCATGATTTTTAGCCAAAATTCACTAAACTTAAACTTTGAATACAGTTATAATTAATTTTTCAATCGCTAATTTAAAGAAATATTAATAGTGATTCTAAGACGAAGGGTTGAACCAAAATATAGTACAACGGGCGATATTTAGTGCGTTACAACAGCGAAATTTGAAAACGTCTGACAGACGTTTTCAAATTTTAACCCCTCTCTATCTTGGTCATCTGCCGGCGAAAATATCCGTGAATAGTTACTTTGCATTCTGATAGTCTTTTAATGGAATTTTGTCGTTATATCTTGGCTGCTATCAACCGAACAGCGTCTTTCCGATTTTCAATGTGTTACTAAAAATAGCATGATACTGTCCCTTTAAGGATGCTGCCTACCAATAAAGAAGTATTTTTGCGTGGTTTACGACTATGCAGGGAATACAGATCTCAGCAAGGGCTATTGAAATCGAAAAAGAAAATTGGGGGTAACCACGCATTTGTTAGAGATAATTAAGTGACAATTATTAAAAAAAAAAAAAAAACAGTAAAAGACAAAGCAATGTATGGCGTTTTTTTCCAAATTGAAGCTTTATTATCTCTGAAAAATGCATAGTTGCCCACAATTTTCTTTTTGGATATCAAGAGCACTTGTTAATTTCTGCTTTCTACGCATAGTTTTAAACTGCGCAAAAATATCCCTGTATTAGTAGGCATCACCCATAGGAAACCCGAGTATCTCGAGATGCGCAGAACGTATGCGTAGTAACAAAAGTAGGCACCGTCCTTAAAAGTTAGACTGAAGAAAAATCGACGGTTTGGTGATGGATTAGTTATGACCACGAATGTATAACTTTGAGTTTGTGTCTTTCATATAAGACATCGTTATGTTTGCCATTGACGTGATTTCAGGCAAGCTTTAGTGCTAGGGCTAATTTCTGCTTTCTCCGCAGAGTTTTAAACCGCGCAAAAATATCCCTGTATTATGACAATAGGGGACGCTTTGTCTGACATCTCAGCAGAGTGCATTTCTGGACATGTATCCTTAATTTCACTGAACAAAACAAACTTTTCCAATCCCGCTTCCCAAAGTTAATTTATAGAGACTTTACGCAAACACGACGCCGTTGGCGACGAAAACGTCAATAAAGAAAAGGCTTAATGAGCTTAACAATGCTGTGCACGTGCATTAAAAATTTTGAGACATTTCGTCGCCATCTTCGGCCAAACAACGACGTGAAATGCCCAAATTGAAGGTTTTATGGAGAGCGTGAGCACATGACAGTAAATTTTCATTCTCCGTGCTAACTTGAAGACTGTTCGCACCAGTTCTGTTACTGGATAGTTCGGCCACATTGTAGAAGTTGAACGAATTGGAAGAAGCGCAAAGTGGTACAAGTAACACGAACTTGTATTTTCAAGTGACGTTTTCGTTGGCGTTGCCGTCGTGGCTACGTAAAGCCCCCTATGTCTCGTCCAGCGCGCGGCCGTCCCGCGGTATTCAGTCTCCGTTCTCGTCCCTACTGAATTTATGTGAATTTCTGTTTTTGTTTCTGGGAAAGAGTCTGAACCGATTTTATCAGATGCTGCATCCTTTCAATGTCAATTAAACTTATTTATTTCATTTCTCCTGTCGAAAATGTTTTGGAAGGCTAATTTTCATAATATTATTGATATTCTTGGAAAAATTCAAAGCAGACGATCACCAAATTTTGTGATAATTAAGATCACACGACACGATTTCCTTTTGTTTTCTCTTAACGAATTTATTAATGAATTTGAGAAGGTTCAGGCTAATTTACACATACTGATTGGCCCGATTTGACCCAATTTGACAAAGAAAGTGAATGAGCGGACGAACGTTGGCCTGATTTATAAAATAGGCCACTTTCGATTTGCTTTGGGCCTCGTTATGAAAGCGAGGCTGAAGTCAAAGTTTTTATTATTTTCATTCATATACAAACAAAACTAATTTCAAGTGAAAAGCTTTGCACTTAGCCTCGCTATCACAATGAGGTTCACAGCAACTCGGAAATAGCCTATGTCTGTGGGGTGTTACAAATGTTTCGAGTTTTGAGGTCGATTTACACCCTGCGCAATACCAACGGAAAAAGATTGACCCATGCGATTGAATCTACTTATCGGGCTGATGGGTTGGTACGTAGTAATGAGCCTGTTAGAGCGGTTTCCAACTAAGTGTCGTAAAATCAAAACCAAATTAATTACTCTGGCCAATCACAACAGATGTAAACAGGGCAACGAGCCAATCAGAATTCGAAACAAATAAATGTAACTGACCCCAAGCGCGGGAAAACGCGTGCGGCGAAAACACGATGGTTTTGATTTGGATTCCCATTGGTTGAGAAAGTGGCGTGAGTTTTGTTAACCAATCACGGAACGTAGTAATGCAAAACCAAAAGAAACGCGAAAATTACATTCGACACTCAACTGACAACTGCTCTATTAAACGGATTCCTCTTTCTATGTGACAGATCGGCGACTGGGGAAGACTGGCACAAAATAATGCTGAGTTGCTATAGCAGCGCTAAATGCGACTCGTCGGTTCGAGATGATTATGGTCCCACCTGTGGGACTACATTTGGCGCTGTGATATTTTTCTGTTCCTTTATATTCCTCTGCATGTTTTTGGTGAGTACAGAACTTTAACTGATATTTTGGGGGTTTTTTTCACATTATTGAAGAAATGCGAAAGTGATTCCTATATAGTTTTCGAAAAGTTCTGAAATGGAATTTATAGTTGACCAGTACATCCTTCTATTTCATGACGGAGCTTGAAGGGGAAGTATCATGGGGATTTTGACCTTTTGATGTGAAAATGGTGCGACAATACTTTAGCGTAGTTGTAAAACAATTCTAGAACAACTCGTGATCTATTCTATCGCATTTTGAAGACGAAAATGCAAGAACTTGAAAAAAGTTAGTGCAACTTGTTGGAAGCCATACCAAGTGCATTAATGGCCAGAGACCATCAGGGCAGTTTTAGTTCACTAGACGGGTAATTTAAAACAAAGCTGGGACATTATTTGTAGGTTTCTGATTTGTGGGTTGTCGAAGTGAAACCAAATCCCGTGATCCCCAATCATCTGATTCAATTTTTGTTCGCTAGATGTTGAATCTTTTTGTGGCTGTTATCATGGACAATTTTGAATACCTTACTCGAGACGAGTCCATCCTTGGCCCGCATCACTTGGATGAGTTTGTCCGCGTGTGGTCTGAGTTCGACCCTGGCGCCAGGTGAGTGAAATCTTCGTATTTTCACGGGGGAGGGGTGGGCGGGGTTGTGGTTCGTAGTATATTTTTAATATGTGAAGGTTGTAAGTGTTTAATATAGGTTGTTAATTATTCTAAATCGTGTTTCAGGTTTGAGATACTCAAACCTGAAGAACGCTGATCTGGCCAGCCGAAATATTGTTTTGAAATATATTAACACGCTGTATCAGCTTTGCAGTAGTCTTTGGACTTCTCGTATTTCATTTTAAAACTATATAGCCTACGTGGCAGTTGTTTTCTTTCCAAGCAAGCCAGAGAAGCAAACGATAGCTCCGTGAAGCTGTCGTTCGCTTCTCGCGCTGGCATGGAAAGGAAAACGACTGCGACGCAGGCTAAAAACCATACAGAGACAAGGGTGGTTAATAACCCGCTCATCCAAATAGCGTCATGTTGTTCTAGGTTTTGAGTCTGTGGACAAAATCCTGAACTAGAAGTACTGATACCGTATGGCCATTGAATGAAAATCACTGAACATTATTTTGCGATGGTGTTTTTGGTTAATCCTTTACTTTGTCATACTTATCATTGTGTACTAACACATCGTTATTTTTGTACAGCGGATGTATCCACCACAGTGAAATCTACAAGGTCATGTGCAGCATGTCTCCCCCGGTTGGCTTTGGAAAGAAATGCCCTAGGATTGTTGGTTATAAGGTGCGACTATAGCCTTTTTTTGTCAGTACTGTATAAGTAATAGCAGTCTAATAAGTTGCACATGATTTGGAAATTATTTGAATGTTTGCTTTTATCAAAAGAGTTTATAAGATAATTTGCCACCGTAAAGAGAAACGAGTAATGACGTTTCGAGCGTTAGCCCTTTCTTCAGAACTAAAGTCGAACTTTATGGTGGCGAAATTACCTGACCAAGCACCACAGTTTCTGGAAATTATTGGAAATGTTTTGGAAACTTATTGGGCTTAGCAATTCAAATTGCCATTATGCCTATTTGCAGTAGACTGTCATTCGTTCTCGAAATGTAAATGTAAATCAAAGTGCGTTCACCGTGATATCGATGAGTGACAATATCATCCACTGGAATTTCAGGAAAGTGTCGTCAAGAGATGCAACTGGTTATTTCTCCTGGGTTGTTCAAAGAATGGCTGGACACCTTATGGTGTTTAGACAATGTAGTATCCTTAATCGTGATCACGCTGACGTAGACAAGAACAGAAGCTTTGTTAGGAAGCCGCTTTGTTAGGCAGAGGGCTGAGAGAATAGAAATCCATTTAGGCAGGAAACATCCGTTTTGAGGTTTAGCACTGATCTACACTATTTAGGCCTAAGCACTGCTTTAAAAACGGCTAGCTGTCATTTGTTGCCATTGCTAGCTTTCTGAAATAAATCAAAAATTACCATCTTTGTTCCACTAGCCCTCTCTGGTCTATGGATAGGAGGTAGACCAGTTTGATTCTTTAAACTTCTTTTACCGTTTGAAATAAGATTTCTGTTCTGTAAAAATCTTATTATTTTTGTTGTGTAAACATCATAAGGTGTACAAGCTTGTTTTGGAGTATTCATTCTAGTAACAATCATTTCTTCTGATCTCTTTATTCACTCCCTTAGCGCCTGATCAAGATGAACATGCCGCTGAACGACGATAGCACAGTCTCATTTAGCACGACTCTATTTGCTCTCATTCGAACTTCGCTGAACATCAAGCTACGAGGAAACATGAACGCTAATGACACTGAGCTGAGGAAAATGATCAAACGAGTGTGGCCAAAAACATCGGAAAAAGTGCTAAATAAACTCATACCTAAACAATCGGGTAAGTTATAAACTATACAAAAAGATTGCGAATTGAGACTCCCTCGGACGACTTCGTCTTGAGAAAAAGAAGGACTTCAGGCTGTCCATTGTACTAATGTGTGGACTATTGTGATTTGTTATGCAGTGTTAAGTTGTCAACAGATGACAATAGGGAAGATATATTGTGCAAAACTTATACACGAGAATTACAAGTACTTGAAAAGAAAAGGCACGCCGGCAGAGAGGGTAAGTGTTACAAGGTTACGGGATATTGGAAAAGATATTTAACAATTATTCCACGAGCGCGCGTTGGATATGAGATGATAACGCGCCGAGTTGGCTATCATCTCATATCCAACAAGCGCGAGTGGAATAATTGTTTTATTAAAAATAATCAAGAAATATTGCTAGCTCTTGCTGATCTCACTTTGCAAGAACAAGAAGAAGACAATTTAATGGTCGCTATTTCTCGGGCATGGTATAATGGATCATGTACCATGGTCGCTAAGCCAGTCAAATCCCCGGAATTGCATTATACAATGATCACGTTTTCAATAAATTTGGATAATCAACGTGAACTTTCTTCACAAAATGACGTCATCAGTATCATCGTTTTAGGGATACGAGACCGCACAATTAAGGGGATATGGGATATTTAAAGAAAACATTACTGAAGGGATACTAGATATCTAGACCTCTCCTTATGGGACCTCAAAGTACAAATGTAAAACCGAAACCGTAATTCTCTTTCTGGAGGCGGAGCAAGTACATTAGTCACTAAGTTATTTACTTCTGTTTCAGATCGAAAGAGAGGAAGAAAGAAGCCATAGATATTCCAAGGTTTGTTTGATCATGTTATTTAACGCCTAAATAGCAAGTGACTGACAACAACAAATTGGTGATCCGTAAAATGGAAGCATTGGGGTGCAAAGAAAACAAGTTTTACAGCATACAAACGTGCGAGAAACGCGCTTGCGCTACCTTGCTGACTAATTTTTCAAAGTTATAATTATCTCGTTTTGTGCAATTTTTGTCGCATTTTTTCTACAGCTTTTGTTGCGCTCAAGTTGGAGTTTTTTTAAAGATCGCTTGTGTAAACCACCGGTGACTTCAGCGTGATTTCCTTACTAATGCTCAGTCCGAAATTAATGGATTCACTTAGCACTACATCATCCATCATTTGTGTCATTAGTGCTAGCGGCACAACATTCATTGTACGCTTAACTTGACTTTTTGTCGTTTCCACAGGGAGGTCTCTTCTCCAAGTTGGTAGGATCGCTTCGGTACAAAAGACGGAATGAGAGAGAGGACATAGAACTTGGGCGAGTAGAGAGAAGAAGGGACAGGGCCTTTACAAGCGACGCCAGACTTAATTTGGGACGGTAAGAGACATTCATAACTGCATACACAAGCACAGATTTATTTACATTCCAGTTAGTTGACTTTGTTTAGTTAGAAGCCCGATTTTTGCGGTCCATATTAAGTTAACCTAAACTGCAAACAACAACAACAACAACAACAACAACAAAAAAAGAGAACCACCCCACCTCAAAAACAAACAAACAAACGCATTGTTCAGGAGATAGTTTGGTACATGAACGAAGCCTCCCAGCGAAGGGTCTAGAGAGAATGGGAGCGTGCTAGGCTCGTTTGAACCCCATTATCTCTCATGCGGCGTACCAAGTAATGAATCTTGTGGCAAGCTTTGCCCACACACCGCATCACTACCGAACAGCGTTTAAAACAGACCTTAGATTACACGTTGTTTTGCAGTTTGTTCAGCTCACGTTGTACTGGTTTCTATGAACGCGCATGTGCACTGAACGAGGGCGCGAGTAGCCTGTTCCAGGCTCTCTGAGATAGTAGAAATTAAACAAAAAACAAACAAACAAAAACAAAAAACTGATTGGGAACGCGCTTTTCGTTTTTCGCCATGTTGGAGCCTGGAACAGGTTAGGACGTGCGAGAAAAATATGATAGATATATATATAAAAAAATTATTACATCCTAATAAAATCATGAGCTAAATTTGACGCGGGGGACTTGGCCATCACCACTGCTCGACTTGAGGAAAAGCTTTGGGAAAGGCTCCAAGGTGTAAGGTGTTATGCGTGGTTTTTTGATGGCAATATTGTGTGTGGACAGGCATTTTCGCCTGCTACAAATCCAATGGATATGCATTTTGTCTTTGCAGTGACAGAAGTGAAGAATCACTCCAAGATTCACATGATCCCCTCCCATCTTGTAGTTCTGATCACCAAAATGGTCCCTATCCCTTAAAATTTTGGATCTGACTTCCAAATAAAGACAAATACAACTCTCAGTTATTAAATGCAGCTATAATTAAAACGAAAATACACGAGAAATGAGTCAAACGCTGCCAAGGTAATGAAGCTTGCAAATCGACATGTCATCGGTTGTGACGTCATTACAAACTTGCGATGTTCTCTGGGATACTTATGACGTCAGAGGCTAACAAGTGCCTCGGCTCTGCCCAGGAAAGACTTTTTTTGCTTGGATCACAAACTTGGAATTCAAGATGATCGTCTTCATTTATTTCCTCGGTCGTCTTTTAAAGAACGGCATTTCATCTGCGAAGACGCCATTGCAGACTGGAAAAGCAAGACACTGCTGATACGGTTTCTTGTTGACGCCAATGTGACGTGTGGAAATGGTTAATCCAACCTCTGTGGGAAGAAAGGCGTTTATAAGTTACCAAGATTTTTTTTTCTCAGTTCTATTTTCTTATCCATGGAGGAGACAGATGGAAGAGCTTCGTCTTTTCGATAGAAAACTGAAAACTCCAAAAGGGAGTGTCAGAGCATGACTGAATTGTATTCGAGAATTTACAGTGTTGATATGTGCTACAACACACATATGTGATTGTTAATAAGCCAAAGTACATATTTGTGTCAATAAACCTAAAAATGATTGTCTGATTTTGTTAAAAAAAATTGTGCTCGTTCACTGAAACTATTAACAAGTGTGCTTTTGAGTACGCATTTGCAGGATGTGAATGGATTATAATGGCAAACGCTTTTTCAAATTTTGTCCTTGTGTCTTAGGAAAAACCTCTCAAAGCCGATCATGTTTTTCCATCTCCGCCCAAGAATCGACTTGATGTTAAGTCGATTGTGATATCCCAGCTATGTAAACGGTTGAACACCAAACAAACAGATTGAACTCACGGATTGAACCTAACCACAACTCACAATTTATTCCACTTGCTAAATCACTTCCCACAATACATTACGTGCAGGAAAGTATACGTCACAGATACTACACCGATGACTTGAGAAAAGTAGAATTTGTGAAATTGTCAGTTTCGAAAGAGAGAATGTTTTTCTCAACTTCATGTACAAGCGCAAAATTATAGGGCCGGTTATTAAAAGACAGTTCAGACGGTGTTTAACAAAACCACATTCTAATTCATTTTCAACTTTGCCAACAGTCATATCTAAACATTGTCTGCTGCTGACGGTAACAAGAAGGCTTGCATCCCAGACTAGAAAACTATTTATCTACTTACAACAAACCACCTATAGACAGATTTAGAGGCCCACTGATTGTCTCAAGCCGCAGCCTTAAGTAAGACCCTATTTAAATAACTGGCCCATAGAATTTTGGACAGAAAAAAAACCTCAGTTACATTAACACTTTTGAATTAATACTTAAAGGCGTCCATATCCCAGCGACAACTTTTTTTGCGACTAGACATTATATTTTTACAATGCTTTTACCAAATACCTTATCAAATCCCATAATTTCGTAAAATCAAGGTTTTCCTTGCGTAGTTTCTCAGAGGGTATGACCATAACATCGGCACAACTTTAAAGAGGATAATCCCCCATGATAGCCGGAGCCCTTTTAACCCTTCCAAAACCTGACTCAAACCTGGTGTCATTAGGGCGTGTATTTTTGGGACTGTTTCGAAATTGGGCGACCTGGACCGTTTGGTTGAGAGAACAAAAGAACAAACAACAGAACAATGCTCCCAACCCTAAAAAACAATGCAGCTGCAGGTTATAAGGGTTCAGTGAAAATAGAGCTTTTGAAAGGTGCAAGTCTACTGTCCGGAATAGGAATACAAAGAATAGACGGTTATCATGTTCCGTTTGGACCTACCTTGTTTTCGGAATGAAAAGGATAGCAAGTGTTTCATTTATTGTAACCAGGTGCTTACTATTTACGTAAACCACCCGGATGGAAATTTTTGGCATAAATACGAAATGATTTATCCTGTCTTAACAGAAGATGGATGACTACAAAATGTATGAACATCAGCTGTAAATCCCAAAAGGAGTAATAAAAATGCATCACTTTGACCAGAAGCCCATAATTTCAGAAGTACTCCAAATGGAATGATGCGTACCATTTGATTTTCCAACTAATTAGTAAGTGATTTCTGCGACGAAGAACAAACTAGAATCAGTCTTAAGCGATTTCTCTAAATTAAAGACGACAAACTTGAAAAAATTGGCCAATATTTTCAAGTGACAATCCACTTCCATCCCAGCCACCCGCATTAAAAAATAATTAATACTAGTTTTTGGGCACTAGTAGGTAAATTGTTAACAAAACTGAATCATTATTTTAATGTTTCTATTGCTACAAAATGTGTTTTTCGCTATTCAAAGTTACACTAAAAATAGGTGATACTGCTCCTTTAATAGGAATAACCGGAATCCACTGTACCGATAAAGATGGACACTGGTACATTTACCCATAATTCCTAACATTACGATAACCCTTAAAACGCTGATAAAAACGCGAAGAAAAGTTCTAAAGACTTCGACCCCCGCATACACGATGTTGTTGGACGAATTTTGCTAAAACAAAAACAAACATGGCTTTCCTTCTGCCTGCTGGCTGTGTTAAGTTCGCAAGGTTTTGTGGTAAAATGAACAGCCGCCATCTTGTTTATTTCCGTCAGTGGATTACGTTTTATTGGAAACTGACAGTCTGACTAGACTTGCCAAAGTTTCCCCAAATAAGTTAAGTTAAAATTCAGAAATGCCACTTCTTGAATGATGACAGTTTTTCAAGTGGTTTTATCACTTATGTGGCACAAGATGGTCCTTGTTTTGAGTTTGCGGATAAAATTCTGCAGTGTGGCCATCTAAATGAAAGCTATTGGGCAGTTTAATCACATGATGCTGAGCAAGATGGTTTGAGTTTGCGGATTAAGTCCCACAGTGCTCATTCAGTCCTTAAGTGTGATCACCGAAATAAAAAACTCTTATCAGTACGTTTATGTGCTGCTCCTTGTTAACCGGTCTTTTACAAACAATAACAAAGAAGCAAATATGGTTATTTTCGACAGTCAATTGGAAAAAAAGCCGTAGTCATGAAATTATTTTTTGCAAATTATCATACGTTCTCTTGATATACGATCGAGGGAGCCGACTATTTATTGTTCCAAATTATTGAATTGTAAAGTATTGCATTCTCAGCGTGTTTCAACGTTAGACTAAATTTCTTTTAATTCAGAGCCTTCTGCTTCATGAAATACCAATAATCAATAAACCTTTCCATTATTATTATTATTATTATTATTATTATTAATATTATTATTATTAATATTATTATTATTATTATTATTATTATTATTATTATTATTATTATTATTATTATTATTATTATTATTATTATTATTATTATTGGCTTATTCTCCTCCGAAAGCTTTCGTTAGCTCTTCTCGCTCGCTTGGAAAGGAAACAGCTGCTACACAGGTTTCGTGTATTTCTTGCTTAGAGTTTAAAGATGGCTGATTTTTCCCGCCAAATGGTCTACGCCTAGAGTCGCTGACGCTTTCTGTCACGGATGGGTCCGCTTGCGAACCATCCCACATGCTGTACTTTACCGTTAATTGCGAGGCAAAATGATTTACGTCCGGTTGAACGTAGTGAATTAGAATCTTACGGCGGATTTTTACCGCCAAATAGTCTGTTCCTCGAGACGGTAAAGCGGCCGCGCGCGCGACTCCAGATCAGAAATAGGTAACTGGCCGACCTGACTACTTGCCATGAACACTACGAGCGCACCCAAAGAGAGTATTTAAGAAAAACACTTCAAATGTCGTCTTCCGTTTTCCAAGACCTTTTTGGGCCCTTATAAGAGACATTTTTCTTCAAAATTCTATCGGAATTTCTGAGGCGATTTAGACGTTCCAAACCGATTTTCACCGAAATGAGTGCCGAATTGAGTGCCTCTGATACTAAACAGTCCAGAAATTATGTGGAGAGTATATGAAAATAAAAGTGTTTTGTAATAAAACTGTGAAATGGATGCGTTTATAGCTGAACCTTGGTTTCTTTATCTTTGTCAGTGTCAAGTTGGTATTGAGAGAGAGAGAGAGAAAAAAAAACAAGAGTAAAATGGGGTTACCATATGACACATGACGGAAACAATAAATTGATTACTCTAACCATGCATACATACACCATTTGTAACCATGTGTACAAACAACACCGGGAACTAATCAGAACAACAGCCAGATAACTTCAACATAACATCACATTTCCTTTTACATTTACCACGTATCGACAATCAAATCCTAGCAGTATGCAGGATGTGTGTCCCATGAACCTAGTTTAATGGCCTTAGCTCCCACGTGTCTCGTGTAGCTCAGTGGTAGAGCATCCGAACTACCGTGTAGCATGAAAATTTTGCAGGTTCTAATTTTTGCGGATTTTGCGGATTGACCTCGATCCGCAAAAATTACTTTCCGCAGAAAAAAACTCCAGCAAAATAAAACGCCGCAAAAATTAACTCCCTTCAGTCAAATTAAAAACTCCTCTTTTAATAGATACATTGGACTTAAACAGACCAACCATGCTCTACCGGCGCTTCTGCGGCGGCCTGCACAGAAGTTATTTCAACTCTTGAAACTGCAACTGAACAAGAGTGTTATTATCATCGACTAAGTCTGCCTCATTGCGTTACAGTAGGGCAAAGTTTTTGCATTTTAGCAGGCCGCTCCCAGTTAGGTTTCAAAGTTGTATACTTGCTACATCTTTCACTCGAAAGCCCCTCTGTATGCCTAGAAAGGTTTCAGCTACGGGTAATTCAAACATTCATACTGCTTTCTTATAAAATAATATAGTGTTTGGTTGTGCATAGTAGGCCAGGTAGGCTTTTTGTTTTGTTTCGTTGTTGTTCAGTCCCTTTACGCAGTAAGGTATTACAGTGATATGGCTCTAATATGTAAGTAGAGTGAACTTGACTCAACATACCGTACAATAAAAGTTAAAAGTATTAAGGTTTCTTCCACTTAAGTGTTCTGCTACTTGAACAGAGCATCGCAAAAATTAGTTCCCAGCAAAAATTTCAGTCATCTCGAACCGCAAAAATTTGTTCCCGCAAACCACAAAAACTCGCCAATCCGCAAAATAAAACTCCCGCAAACTTTTCGTGCTACACGGTAGTAACCTGAAGGCTCGACTCCTGATAGGAGAACTCGGATTTTCTTTTTCCGAGTATGCCTGTGTCACTGACTAAAAAGCACATCTATCATTTATTCACGAGGCTTCAAACATAACATTACATTTCTTTCACAACAGGCAGGTACTTGTAATTAGAAAGGTCGGGACATGAAGCGGAGACACGCCCGTTTGTGTGCGCTGGACAGCGGCGGGTTGCAGGGACAGCACACGATGAGACATTGAAAATTTGGGTCATGCGGGATGTCACACGCGGGAAACTGGCCCTGTCACATGTTCCCGCTTCGTGTCTCTGCGACAAAAAGCGCGGGAAAACTCGTGCGAGCCGGAAAGCAAGATTGTTTTTAGTTGGACTTCTACTTGACAACGCAACCAACGGTTCTTTTCAGTGAAAATCTGTTGGAAATGCCTAAGTCGCAATAGAAATTTGGATTTATTAAAATGTGATTAAAAACTAGAGTTATGTTTGGCGAGATTTCACCTCGGGTTTTCGTACTTGAACAAAAGGAAATTAAACAAAAGGAAATGAAAAATGTCGTTTCGAATTCTAAATAATTGAGGCCAGTTTGGATTTGCAGAAAGCAAACAGCAGCTGGTAAATTTGAGAAAAAGGAATTTGCGTCTAAAAAAAAAATCAGCTAAAAAATCCGAATAGATCAAACTTTGCCAGTGTAAACAATATTCTTTTAAAGATCCGAAAATGATCCTTAAAAACAAATTAAAAGGGCAGTATCAAGCAAATTTGAAGTTATTTCAAAACCTAAAAATGTTTGTCTGTCAACAGACGCAAAAAAATAATCAAGATTGCCTAGTTTTGTTATACCTTATCACCCCAGTGTAATAAAGCTGTCGATTAGTGCCTCTGGCCAGAGACTATTTCGGAATAGATTGAAAGTTGAAAAATGTTAGGCTAACGTTTTTCAAGTTCTCGCAGTTTTGTTTCCAAAATGCGCTAGAACAGATCACGAGTTGTTCTTTCCTGTCGTTGTTCTAGAATTATTTTGTAGCTAAGTGAAGGTCTTATTTCACCATTTTTAACAAAAGTGCTAATAAACCTCATGACGCTTCTCCTTTAATAGACATTTAAAGTAGTTGTCATAAATTTTCTCATTGAAATCCGCCAAACTATAATGAACATACCTTTTTGTTTTGAATTGTGCTGATAACATTTGCTGCGCCCAAAACAATTAAGGCAATTTCTCTTTAGAGATAACCGTGTGCGCTTGTTTGAAGAGTTGTCAGGGGTTTTTCTGTCCTGGAAAAGCTTTTACGGCTTTTATCTTAGTGTCAATTGATTCATGAGTTTTTTCAATTTTAAACTTCCCTTTCGCCTCAGGCTGATTTATATCATGATAATCGATCAACATCTGCTTCCCTCGATGCAAAGCGTTAGGACATTACTTCGCCATTCGAAGAAATAACACGAAGATACATAAAATTAACAAACAAGCGATATCGTTAACTACAGTGAACCGGCAACAACTTTGATTGCTATGCCAACAGTAGCTTATAGTATCATAAATAAAGCAACGAACGAAATCGCCGCGGAATGCTGTTTTGTTGGACTTCTTTTTTCCTCTTTCCGAATTGAATAAGCAGAAAACACAAAATTTGGTGACAAGTTGTGCATGTTCGAATTGTAGGCAGCGACAAAAAGGCGTTGCGCAAAGAAAATACATTATAAGCGCTCCTGAATTGGGCGCCACTTCTCACAGCCGATCCTCCTCCTTTTTGTCCAAGACGTATTTTTGCTGGTGCAATTTTTTTTTACCTTCGTACAAGCTGAACGAGTGGAACGTGCTTTGCGCGTCCTTGGGTATATACGAGAGGCATTTGTAAAAGTTAGCTGTTACTGATATTTGTCATGTTTCTTAAATTCTTGTTCTCATGGTTGAATTGCTTGTCAAACAAACTGGATAGACGCGCAGAATACTAACAGTCACAGTGTTTCTATTTCATCACAAAACGTTTCCTTTAAATCATGCAATTTTCGTACCATGCAAAGTCATGGCCTGATAGAAAGTAGCTTTCTGGGTGTTTTCTCCCTTGTGGTTATATGAAAAACAGCATCACTATTTTAACAAGAGGATGAAGTGAAGGATTACTTATTTCAATACTTTTTTCCGAAAGTGGGGTTACTGTAGATCATATTGCTGGGATTTGTAAAGTGGTAGTTTTGCAAGAAAATACATTCGGGCATTTATGAGAGTGGTAAAAAAGCGTAGATATTGGTTTCACCTAAATAACTATTCGGCTTCAGCCGGGCCTTACTGCGTGCCCACTAGTAATTTAACAGAAACTTTCGCCATCTTTATGGGCCTGAAAAAAATCCTGTTACCAAAGCTTTGTCTGCGTTTTTTTCTTTTCGTGACAGAGGAAGGCCCACCACACCTTGATAATTAAATATTTTAACGCATTAGTAAACTAAAAACATGTTTTCTTTCCATTGCAAAGTGCCTCGGGCTTTTCTTTCAAATTAGCCAGCGCTCAAGTCGTAATGCGTTTGTTTCACTGACGTCAGATTAAGTACACACACTTTAAGGATTTTTGGCTTCTTGTCAGCATTAAAATACCAGAGTATACAGTTCAATCCAAGTTTGTGTATATATCAAACAATCAGGAAATTACATACTTCTGTTTTGAACTGTAATGGATATACTCTGAAGAAACCGTATTAAAGTACCATTAAATTAGTAGCCCTATTTTAAGCGCTCTTTTATAATTTTTTTCTTGGGAACAACAGGTGCTGAATTTCCTCTTAAAATCAACATATCCGCTCTGCTTCAAATTACTGAGTTAGGCATTTTTTTCTAGGAAATATATAGTTGAATTTCTTACAAGCGACCATCTTCGTGCCAGTGGCTCCCTTGCGTTCTGAGATCATGAGAGTTTCAAATTCAGCGGCTACCGACGAAATGCCGGTGATTTAAGCAGGATTTGGAAAGATGGTCGCTAATTAGACATATTCACCTCATATATTACACACGTCGCTTAATTTATGAAAACTGAAAAATACCTCTCTATGGAGCAAGCATGTTTTCGTCTTTCTGAAAATGTCTGAAGTGTAAATTTTAAAACATATTTTCCTTCGAAGACAAGTCATTGTAATTGAAAATGATGTGTCGGTTAATTTACAGTACATTTCTCGTATTTTTTACTATGAAATCAACACCTCAAATAACACAAACTAACAAAGGGGTAGTCACATGAATATTAAAGCCAACTGAACGTACAATTTCAAATGAAAATTGACCAGAATTGAATTAATCAGTGTTTTGATTACTGAATCCTGTGAATGAAAATCTGTATTCGAGGAGCTAGGCTCCCTTTAATGTACTAAATTTAAACGATTCTCCGAGTCAATTTTACAGAATCCTTTAAATCAAGATGCAAATATTTGAGCGAAATTCTTGCCATGAGTGCAATGAAATCAAATTGAAACGTCCAGAGTCTTCGAAGTTTTTGCCGGCGGCGTTGTATGGGAGGTTACGTTTCTGAAAGAATTTGTTTGGGAAGTCAGTTCATGTGCAGTATTTCATTTGATCTACTCCTATATCTCTTCATAAATTACTTACTTCCGAACAACAAAGTTTATGAGAGCCTGTGTTGAATGGGCGTTAAAACGTTATTTTTTCTTACAAAACTTACCTCATATCAGAGGACCGGTCTTCTTTATCTCCTAAAATTCATCATTACTCATCTGCATTCGAATCTTGTCGTTGATGTCCTTCCCGCCAACTGAGGATGATTTCAAGAGTTAGGGACTGTTTTGAAGATTTCCTCCATCCTTTCATGTTAAAACCGCAAACACAACTGAACAGGTGAAAACATTCTAATGAATATTAAAACCCACTGGAATCAAGCTTAAATCTGCATGAATAATAAATGCTGTTTTCTTATCTTGCTAGCACTCAGCTGATAAATTTATGATGACACTCACAGTGTCACTTGCAATCGATGCAATTAAATTTTATACCAAACCGGCTGTTGTCACGGAGGCTTATTCGACACCTATGAATTGCTTTTAATTAGTGGCTTGTCTTGTTGCTTAATCAGTGAGAAGCCTCGTGTTGTGTTGTCGTGGTTTGTCCGTCGGTGCTTTCCGTCACCTGCACGACTCATTTTTTTTGTTATCCCCTCAAAATGTAATCTATTTTCGTTAGAGAACGTTGTGTACCAACTGTACCAATGTTTTCAAAATTTTTCTGAGTGTTTGAACCATAAACTTGTTAAAAAGTGCAAGGGAATGGTTTATCCAATACTCACCTCCCTCCCCTCAAAAAACCTAATTTTGTTATTGATATTGAAAAGCATTGAAAATGGACATTCGTGAACGTAACCACGTGAATTATTCTGCACGTGACAAAATCGATCACAGAAAACCTGCAACTGTTCTCTGTTCATGGATGAATTGTCAGCTACTTTCAGTATCACTCTCGAACACAAAAAGGCAGCTTGGCATGAAATGGTAGGGTTCTGTTGAAAATTACTATGTCTAGGAGGATCCTGCGAGAGTGGAAAAATATTACAACTTGAAAACGTGTCGACGACTCTTTTTCAACGATTGCAGTCTGAACCAAGGAAATAGAGAAATACCGGGGCGTAAACTTTTGCCGTTTTGGACGTAAGCGAGCGAAATACGGTTGACATTTTATGAAGAGGAGCCACTTTAACTACAAAAGATTGAGACGAAACACCGGCAGTTAAAACTTCGCGGTTCAAGTGGGCGCAAAATAACATATTTAGCTCTGGTAAAAGCGTATTTAAAAGTTTCTAGCTTTACGGGAACACACGGCTTCCAAAACGTCACAGAAGTCTCCTGGATAAAAAGCAAACAGGATAACGAATCTCATTTTGGGTAGCTTTACAGTGAAATGCGAATTAAATTTCCCAAATGTTGTCACAATGGTTACCGGAAATTGCTCATCTGAGTGTGTCGGTACTTTCATTTCATGTCAGCTGTCAATGATGAAATGTGGAGGCTCGATTGAGATTATTACAGTCACATATCTGTTTTCTCTCTCTGTGTGTCTGTCTCTTGAGCTTGCGTAACCTCTTTCCTAAATCCAGTGAAGCTTCTGCGTTAGGTGATAAATAAAAAAGAAAGCAATGTAAAAATGAAAAAGTAAGCCCTTTTCGTCCCCTCCATACGTGAATCGTTACAGGTTTTAAAATATGGGGATCTTCTTAGAAAGGCTCAGTAGAGCTTGCTTAGATCTCCAGCCATTATATGTGTTAATTTTGTAGCAGATATATGTCAATTTTGTATAATGTAATATAATGGACGAATGAATAAAAAAAAATCGTGGTTCTTCACAGTAGGCGACATTTGAGCATGCTTTCTTGCTCTTTCCGCTAAGGCCGAATTGAACCTTAAGGGCCATGCTCCAGTGTACACCTAGAACACAGGAGTACAGAGAAGTGCTAACAGTGTTGATGTTTTCTTGTTTTGGTCAACGATCACTTTCTTTTTTTTTATCATTGCAGTGATCTTCCAAGACCAAGCAGCCTTGATCCCGAAGATAACCTGTTTCATCTGACCCGGCATAGTAGCATCGGACCAAGTCCGAAATTAAATGGCGACGTCAATAAAAATGGACTGCAGGTGCACATCATTGACACTGTTATGTGGATACCTTAATTCCAGATCCATTTCTATTTCCTTTTCAGTAGATTGGTTATTGGGTTATCACTTATGTCCAGAAATGCACCTAACCCTGAATTTGGGTGCCTCATATAAAACAGGCCTTTTTGTCGTTTTCATATGACTCCATGTTTGACAATTGTGTGTTTCAGTGAGAATTAATGTTAGGGGACACCTTGTGATGTCTATCGTACAGTTCATGAATCTCATTAGCGTGCATTTCTGGACATTGGGTTATTGGGGCGCAATAAAAATTTCGCTGGAGATGGGCCTCAATTACGCGCGTTGAATTTTGGGAAGTGCAAAGAGAACGAGCTGCTACACAAAATTATAGCTTTGAAATTACGGAACATTTCCTTATCAATGGGACAGGCTTTCTCTATCAAAGAACCTCGTTTACAATTCCAAACTTCCAATCTCATTAGTGTTAAGGCGCAAAAACCACCACCAAAATGGAAGTTGCACTGCCATTTCATTTTGTTTTGACAAGGAAATTATTTCTTTGTTGCGAGCGACTGAAATGGGAATTTTATTCTAGTGGACTGTAATTTCCTTTCCAACTGCCTTGTTGGAACGGAAAAACTGGAGTATCTCTGATGGTTATCCGTTTCGTTCCGTAAAATTTCCAGTTGACTTGTGTACTTGCGCTTCAACCGGTTGCAACAGACATTTTAGGTTGAAACGCAAGCGCCCTTACCAAAATGTTTACACTTCCCATAACCCACCGCAATCAAAAGTAGCGCCTGGGAACGAGTCTGCCTGCGTAACTACTCGAGTTCAGTACAAATTTCTAAAAAATACCGTACAAACTGTTGATTAGTGAAGCGACCCGGCCATTCACATGCGCCCTTAAAAAGATGTATTTACGAACCCCTACATTAAGAACGATTAGCATTTTCCGTTTTCACCACAGTTCGTGTAACCGTCGCTAAATTAGGCTGATTTAGCAACAGAACGGGAACGTCATTTGAGGACGCGAGAGCTCGCGGAATAGTCTGGACACGAGTCTATTTCGACTATATATGGGCATTCTTGATGCGCGCGCCGTTGTCAAATGACGTTCCTGTTCTGTTGCTAAATCAGCCTAATTGCCTTTGGTTTGATTCTGCAGTCAAGTTTCATACGAATTTTCTCTTGAATTTTTATTTTTTTCACCAGCCTCACCCAGACTCGTCACGTGCTATGATGGAGGCTTCAGTACCTTGCAGTGTAGCTACACCTTCAGTAGCAGAACAGTTCAGGGACCGCGCTGTTTTACCGTCGGCTTACTTAACACCAACCGAGAGAAGGGGTGACAAAGGTTCTTAATAGAAACAGCCATGTGATAGATACCACAGAGAATGTTACCTGGCACATCATATCGTACTAAGACTGAACTGAAATGATGTGTAACTATAATTAAAAAGTGCCAGCTAAATGAGAAGACTACTAATTTGTTAAATCGCTAAAATCGTGAAAACCTATTTGTCGGGTACTAAGTTCGACAAGGCATCTTTCCAAACGAGACTTGAAATTACTTGAAAAACATGTTTTCGCGTCGTATATACAATTATGTACAATTAGTAATTACATGGCGGCGACCTGCACCGTTTGAAACGTCTTACATTGTTGGTCGAGAGAACAACAGAACAATGCTCCCAACCCTAAAAAACAATACAGCTGCAAAAGAAAACAAAAGAAAGTGTGCAGTCTTGTATTTGACTGCTTTAATGGAACTGCATGCTCTCCATTTAAGAATTATTTTCAACGGTTGAATCATTTAAACACTAGAAACAATGGGAAAGCAGCAAAACTGCCCAAGGTCAAGTGGATTTTGCGCGCCATAGTTTTTATTTTTTAGGTGCCTCGATGTTTAATTCATTGCCTTTAAGTTTGAGAAACATTAATTCTAGAGTATTACTTAGGAAAGCCCTGGACGATTATTACCTGTAAATTTTAACTGTAATTCTAACTAAGTGCACATTTTGCTTTCACATATTTTAGTTACTCTTATTTGTAAGTTTTTAATTCTTAGTCAACAGAACCCCATTGACAACAGTACTCTATACTGAAGGGTTATCCTGTATAAATATTCGATTATTATTATTATTATTATTGTTATTATTATTATTATTATTATTATTATTATTATTATTATTATTATTATTATTATTATTATTATTATTATTATTGTTATTATTGTTACCAGGGTCCAGTGAAAATAGAACTTTTGAAAGGTGCAGGGCTACTGATTACATGACTATGAATCTAAAATGTCTTACCAATTTTCTTGCAGTTCCCCGACTTGTTGAGGGAGCCACTTTAGACCTAGACAGCTCCAGCGACAGTGATACTGGAGTGGATGTGGATCAGGACCGTTCTCATGTAAGGCGGGATCCATACTACGACGACATGATAACACGCATCAACAGTCAGCTGGAGGCAGCGGTGGCACGCGGCACCAGTCCCTATGCCATATATGGGCTGGAAGACGACGATGCAGATGATTGGTGCTGAGAGATGCATTGTTACTGTTGTTACGATAGATACGTATTCTGTCGTATGTAGTGACAGGGCCACTAGAGGATTCGCTTGTTGCTCCAATATTGGTGAACATAAAATGAGGTATACAGCAAATTTTGTGCAAGCTCTTCAGACGTAAAATATCGGGACTTCTCGAGCCCCCTTTTATATGGTAAATTGAGATGTAAACGCTTCAAACGGTCCTCAGACCTCGCGAAACGCATCTTATAATCTACGTTCATGCACAACTGCCACGCGTACACCCTTACCATTTTTAGAGACTGTAATTTTGTTACAGCCTTGGGACGCTTTTAAGTGACACTTTTGAACAAAACCAGTGGTTGGTTTCTAAAGATTCTGCAACAGAGCTGTTAGAAGCATCGCAGTTTTGCGATGTCAAAATACTAACCAGAGGTGCATGGCCACAGCCCAAAGTGACTTCACAATTGCAAGGGATCTTCTGGATCAATCTGTGCTCGATTTCCGCGTACAGACGGTATATTCAGAGTGACAAAATCAAGAGAAACATTTTGTTTACAAAATAAATAATACAAGTAGACGAGAACGAACTAGTTGTTCTTGGATGTAACGAACAATCGTTCAAAATACAGAGTAATCTATATTAGCGTCCTGATATAAGAAGTTAAGGTTCTTAAACAAATGTTAGGATTTATATAAAATAAGGCAATCAAATACGTTAAATTATTTCGGACGGTATATCAGTTGTATTGCCTTAAAATACGGAGAAGCAAATCTTATACTAATGCCCTGATCTCGAAATTTTCTAATTACGTTCAGTTTTGTTTAAAGTAGGAATTTAACGCTCATTTTGTAGTATAAACCGAATGCTTTGCTTTAATTGTTCTATAATCCAACATGTCAATGACACTTCGATGCAACATAAACAGCGTCAAAACTGGGATGTCCAACGACCGGGGAAAATGATTTCGTGTCAAATTATTTCAAAGTTTTAAGTTGATGAACGGACTTGTAAGTAAGTTGATATCATGTGGTAGATCTGGCTATGAGAATAACGAAGAACGTTCGTCGTTTGAGAATTTCCTCCGTTCCAAGACGTGACAGAAGCGGGTGAAAACAACACCCAAACAGAGCAGACCTTTTCCAGAATTTCGTGACGCCATTTTGGTTGACAAACAAAGCTTCTCGTCCAGATAGGATCAGACCAACACTTACATTAGAACTTTGGTGATTCCTGTAAAATTGGACGTAATTTTGAAGACGAATATGAGTTTTTACACAAATCTGTTTATAAAACTCATTTAATCAACAGTTTCCCCATGTTCAGTTTGTCTTCCAAGATGGCCTCTGCAAGCGTTGAAAGATCTCAGTATTGACGTTTAATCACATATAATTCTCTCTCACGTCAATGTTTTCTGCCAACAGTTTTTGACTGGAGAAAATAATCTGTTCCTAATCCTGTCATTTGAAGTTTAGAAAAAATTAGCTTTCAGGATCCAAAAATGAATTTAAGCGTACAAGCTTGACTCATATGACAAAAATTAACATCTCACTACTTGACAAAGATTCCGCGAAAGAGTCGAAAGTTTGTACGCTTAAATGTATATTTGGATCCTGGACGCTATGTCGTTTTCTATGGTTTTTAACTTATCATTTGTTAACATGTTGGAGTAGAAGTTTGGTTTTTTTATTTATTTTTACCTTCAACAGTTTAAAACAGCTTTTAGTACAATTTAGTCAGTATAGTGGTTGGTTTAGGGAAAATCCTAACTGCCGAGAAGCATACCTTCCTTATGAAACGTTTTTAAATTTAAGCCAACGCCAAAGGTTTCTAGATAATGAACTTTTATCTTTGTGAAAACAAGAAAAATAAAGTCTTGATTATACAACTTGGTCAAGCCAACAGGTGCCCATATTTTTTATTAGTTTACAGCTTGATATATGAACTGAAACAGTAAAAGATTTTAGCAATCGCACTCTACAGAGTCACGAGAACAAACTTTTCAAGACGTAACAAAAAATGGTGCGCACGTTTCCATTTCGCCCGATCCAATGTAACGTGACGTTTTTGTTTGGAAACAGCTAGATAAAAGTGTTAGTATTTGATGGTTATATAGCCTGCAATGCCGGCCTTTTCGGGCGGTGCGCGCGCGAAAGTCAGAATCTCGGTTAGTCGTCAAGTCTTAGCCGCCATGTTGGATTTTCAAAATCTAAGGGAGTTGAGGAAATGGGGCAAGAGAACAAAAACACGGGCAGGCGTATTTTTCCTCTCCCCCTCCTTTTTCTTTTAGCCTAATGCCCACCCCGTTCGTCGCACTTTCTACTCTCCTCAATCTTCTTGTGCTTTTAACATCCAAGATGGCGGCTACAGCGCTCAACCAAAATAATACGCCTGTATTGCAAGGTAATGACTATAATGTTGCCCCTTTCTGTCCAGGAAATAAAAATCATCGAGTGGACAAATGATGGAAATCGTCCAGGCTACTTGAAATTACTATGAATATATGAAACTACCTGAAATTGTAGCTCAAAACTATTCTCGTTTAATACACCAAAATTTAAATGAAAGTACAGTCCGTGCAGTTGTAAAACTATAGCAAAAAGGAGTTATAGTCGCTTTAATATGTCATGCAGTAACTTTGAATACCCACTCTCTGATGCATCTCCTAAACAACCTCACAAGGAGTGACTAAGGGATTGTGCCTTGAAGCCGATTATGCCTGCATCAGTATCGTGGATCTCCAGCTACGTGAACATTTCGAAAAGGGTGATAAATAACGACAAGGAGGCAGGGTTACTTTTCAGGACTGGTTATGCGTCAATCCGTCGAATTCCTTCAAAGTAGCGCGCACTATTTTCGGAATGTGCCATTCTGAAAATTTTAAAAGCGCGCATACCATTAACAAACTGCTTAGTCCGGCCGGCCAGTTCTGTCGTGGATTACAGTAAAATCCCGCGTGTAAGAAACTACTTGTTTCCAGGTCAGGCTGAATAGGTTCTCATATATTTGACACATAACACGAAATGAGCCTGTTTAGGTTCTTAAATAGGTTATCTTTCAAAGAGTAGTGCAGATCATGCAATTTTAAATGCAGATGTATAACATAGGTATGGTGTTACTACATTTCAGACATAAGATTTGTGAAATACTACTAAACACAGCAGTAAGTATAACTTTTTAGAATATCATGAGTCTCTAATGTCTGCACTCTATAAAAATCAAGCCTACCTGCCTACCCAATAAGAACCTTTTTCAAATTTCAAGCTAAATTCATTCTGAAAAAAAGGGGTGTCTTAATGGCAAATTTGGGACTGTAGGTTCTTAATCTGCCAGGTTCTTATACGCAGGATTTTACTGTATTCCTTTGTCGTCTTAACAGTTTTCTTAAACATGCCGTTTATTAACCCAGAATGACAATTTTTCCTGCGAAGGCGATCAAGTTTAACGATGCATGCAAAGACTGGGCCACCGAATTCGAAACTTCACAACGGGTGTTCTTACTGCAGAGCTTAATAGTCCTTTTGTGAGAGACTGACTCAAAAGAGACAAGAAGCCGACACAAAACTCGTGTAATCTACAAGAGTCCCACAGCATCAACCCATCTGACCCCAAAAGGGGAAAGAGGAAGTTGCGTTAAGTGTCAGATATTCAACAACAATAACAAAATTGTAATTTAGGAAGAAACGAAGAGCGGTAGGACATCCCAGGTTTACAAGAAATAAATACAGCGACTTTTGTGACTACTGGTTCGCTTTCTACTAAAAGAGACTAAGTCAACTACTTGATGGGAAACTGTCCTCGCCCGAAAACTTGATCACCGGTAGCACACAGGCCCGATCTTGACGCCAAATCGTTCGTTGCCTACTGCCCGATGAAAAAACGACAAGTCCTCCAAAGGAAGCACATCCACTCTCTCACTATCGAAGGTAAACTCCGTTCGGCGCCACTTTCCATCGTCGTGCTGTAAAAAGTCAACAAACAATATTTGGTAAAAACATGTTTGAAATAAGTCAATGAACTAAGGATGGAAAAAGAAGCGAACTTCTTCGTTCTGCGTTGAGTGAAGCCGGCAGTTAAAGCTGTGAAGATCTAGACTGTATATGCCCTATTTTACCGGTTGTGTGTAGGCTAAGTTCTATCGATGACTTCGATGGCAAAAAAGACTTGTAAAACTTTATCATTACTAAAATGGAGACCAAAATCTGTTGGGAGTACAAAATCACTGAAATAAAATGGAAAGCAAGTTTTACCAGCAATCAATCAAGTACCTGGCAGTAGTCGCGGGTTACTTTTGGCTTCGGGTTGCTGGTCGGTGTAAACTCAAATCCTCTTCTTCCATGAAAGGTCCACGAGTAGCGATAACTTTTAGTCACCCGGTGAAACCAAACTACAATTCTCTTACACTTGACTGTCACAGCTTGCCTGACTCTAGTACTGAGTAGTCGCAGGAAGTTAAATTGAACTCTACTGGCTTTGTAGTTGAACTATAAATAAACCAAAGCTAAATGAGAAGTAATAGATCAA